>NW_021133324.1:404841-804617 GCF_004193835.3 Ostrinia furnacalis
AACAATTTCACACAGCACCAGCTGGCCCCAAAGTAGGTAATAATTGATCTTATCTTTAATGAGTCTAAGTAGAATTACGTTTTTTCTGATAAGGAATTCTTAGTAGACAGTCGAAAAAATGCGATTGGCATCGATAAGAAATTCATATTAAGGTAATTGTGTTGTGGCTTGTCCTACACAGGATCATCACCAATATTACAATCTCATCATGAAGGGGCGCAGCTGTTTCAGACCAACAACGTTGCAGGTGTCGAATCTAATTGATTTCTAGTTTCAGCAGCAGCGGAAGCGGCGCAGATGGCAACGAGAGCAGCAGCGTCGGCGGCGGCAGGGTTCGAGGCTAAGGGTTCTGAGTCCAATGTTTCGATAGCTACTAATGGTTTTTCACCTGCTAACGATTTGGCGTGTATCATATCACCGCCCGGTAGTGTGGATATGAACCCATCAAATCATGTCTTATTAAGACAACTCCCAATTTTTTTTTTTTTTTATGTGATATGTATATAGCGTTTGTGTATCGCTATTAAATATTGTGTCTATGTCTATGGTAGGTAAACTACTGCGATAAATAAGGACATGTTTGAATCGCGCTGAAGGTGTGGCGAGCGTACCGAGTGGTGACGCGACGTGTCGGTTCACCTTCGAGCGCTGGCAGGTCAAACATGCCTTAGACCACTCACGGCAATTTTTACGCATCAGTGGCCATACGAAGCGCTGTGCAACGAGCTTGGCTGTAGCGTTTGCGCCTGGATGGCTGAGTGAGTGAAGCGAGCTGAACACTTGTTGACGCAACTGAATCGGTACGAAGGGCCTGGGAGTCGGTGTACTTACGTCGCAGTACAACTCAGCACGACTACCAGGTAAGTTCGTTTTAATCAGGCGAAGAGAAGATTCGCTTTTTAGGTGCTCTGCGAGTTCAGTGTCTGTGGCTTGGAGTTTGGCCATCATTTCCAGATCGACGGGCATCTGCAGCTCATCGATACGTGAGAGTGTATCGGCGACGACGTTATTTGCGCCTGAGATGTGCTGCACGTCGGTTGTGAACTGCGATATGAAGTCGAGATGTCTATACTGACGTGGTGAGCAGTTACTTTTTCGCTCGTGGAATGCATAGCATAATGGCTTGTGGTCAGTATAGATCGTGAAATGGGTTGCCTCTAGCATGAGGCGGAAGTATTTAATACTCTCGTAGATCGCAAGGAGCTCGCGATCGTATGGAGAATATTTCGTTTGAGATGGGCTCAACTTACGCGAGAAGAATGCTAGAGGTTGCCAAACTCCATCCTTGCGCTGCTGGAGGACCCCACCTATCGCCGTGTCAGAGGCGTCCGTGACGAGTCCTAATTTAGCTTGCGTGTCGGGATGAGCTAGTAAAGCTGCATTGCAGAGAAGCTTTTTACATTCTTCGAACGACCGGAGTGAATCTCCTTCTATGACGACTGGATGCGAACCTTTGACCGATCCTGTTAGTAGGGCGTTCAGGGGGGCCTGAGTCTGTGCTGCATTCTGCAAGAAACGCCTGTAAAAATTTATCATTCCCAAAAATCGTCGGAGTTCTCTGACGGTTTTTGGGACTGGAAAATCGGCGATGGCTTGCACTCTGCTGTCCAGTGGTTTGGTGCCCTTTTCAGAGATTCGATAACCCAGAAACGTGACTTCAGAAGCGCCGAAGACACACTTGGCAGTGTTGACCAGTACGCCGTAGTTTTTCATGCGTGTGAAGAGCTGGCGCAAGTGGTCTTCGTGCTGGCTGGCTGATTTGCTGAAGACGAGGAAATCATCTAAATATGGGTAGCAAAAATCGAGTCCACGAGTCATCTCGTCGACGAATCTCTGAAAAGTTTGGCCTGCGTTGCGAAGACCAAACGTCATAAAAGGAAACTCGTACAAACCGAATGGCGTGGTGATCGCGGTCTTCGGGATATCGTCCTTGAAGACTGGGATCTGGTTGTACGCTTTGACTAAGTCAATTACTGAAAAGATAGTGCAACCAGATAAGCTGTGGGAAAAATCGTGGATGTGACGAATTGGGTATTTGTCAGGTATGGTCCGTGCGTTGAGGAGTCTGTAATCGNGGACAAAGCACGAGCATAATCATAAAATTACTTTCAAATATTTTTTTCATTTCAAAGGGCATGATGTTATAAATTCTAAGCAATAATTATATCAGTTGTTACAACCCACACGATAGAATATTGTGACAAAAAATGTTTTGACAATTATTATTGACATGACACTTCCAAAAGCATCTTCTAAACACTACCTACAGGGCTACTGAAAACAACCTGTATAAACTATTTCATGCACAAAGGAATGCATGTTTCACCTATTTGATGTTGTATACATCAATAACACTAGTGTTATTGGAAAAATCAGTCATTCCTTTTCCCAGTACCGGATTAACCCAGATTTTGTCCAAAGCTTTGTTTTCAAAGCCATGTAGGTATTGCGGACATCAGTGACTTTAAAAATGTTTCATAAATGCCATTTTAAAATGTGATCCGCTCCTCTCCTATCTTTTGCCCCTTTAGCTTTGCACCGAGGATTTCCAAGCAGTCCCCAACCTGTGGTAAGCCTCGGATAATCCGGGGTCGTTTCGACCGAACCTCGTAATAGATTTAATAACACGTGACAATGCGCCCATCATTGTGATACGAGATTGAAGTAATAATAAAATGATGATATGTAATTAGGGAGGTTGGGTGGTGAGATGATTTTAATTATTGCAGAAATGGGGTCACATAATATTTGTATTGTTAAATGTAACAAATAGTTGGAACGCTATATGCATAATATAATACAGGGTGTTTGGCGCATGGTGTGCCAAAATTAATTGGCCGATAAAATGGGTCATTTCCTATATTTTCAGCCCCCATAACACGTTCCATGCCAGGCGGCTACTTAAATATGAATTTTTTTAGTAATTTCACCAAAATACCCAAATCGCATCATTTAATTTCGATTTAAAAAAAACTACTAGGCGTAGCCTCAAAGTAAATATTCTGTTTTGACGTGCATTGATGTAGGGTTGCATCAAATCTAAATTTACTGGCAAATATCATCTAGTTTTTTTAAATTCAGCTTTGAAGTTTTCCGAAAAGTAAAAAATGGACTGAACAATTAAGTTTACATGGCTATAATAAAAAAAATTAAAAGAGATAGCGATCTTCGGATTTTATCAAAACTTCTCTAGTCTATCCCCATTCAAACGGTATACTAATCTTGTTTAAATAATAACAACAACTTCACAAATTCCTTAAATTAGTGCATTGACTCTACTCGGACTGATATTCTAATTTTGAATTTTGAACCTTTTTTTTACTTTACAATAAGTTCAAAGCAGGTAAAAACTTCACAAAATATTTACTTTGAGGCTACGCCTAGTAGTTCTTTTTTTAATTGAAATTAAATGATGCGATTTGGGTATTTTGGTGAAATTGCTAAAAATTAATATAAAAATAGCCGCCTGGCATGGAACGTGTTATGGGGGTTGAAAATATAGGAAATGACCCATTCTATCCGCCAAATCATTTTGGCACACGATGCGCCAAACACCTGTATATCTAAATGTTATTTATCATGAAACAATTACTTTGATACGAATAAAATAATGTCATGAATTTCAGTGCATACAATTTGAGACAGTTAAAATAAAAGAAATATCCCATTTATCTTTTAAACTCTCTTCACACTCACACCATAATACTGATTACATAAAGTAACTTATTAAAATAATGATAATGCTTCGTTATAATTAAGCAAAGTATTTAATGTAGCAATTAAGAGCGTTTACGCGAAGCGCGGCGTTTCAAGGGGCATCATTGGAAATGATTCGCGCGCGGCGTTTTCTAATAGTTTTCAAATGTTTATAGCAAAACAATAACAATGAATTAAATATAGTTTCAAAGTAAATATTTTAAAGAAGATGTTGTTTTATTATATTAAGCTATTTTTATGTTGAATAAAGGAAGAATATTGGTGAAAAAATCACTTTGATTTTTGGGTATTTCACGTTCTTTTAATTTGTGATTTCTTATTGTAAAATGCTTAAATCTAAAAATGTTCTCAGATAACTATTTGCCCAAGGATCTATGCTATAGGATATAAATGTTTTTTAAATCGTTTTCACAGTATTTTTATAAAAAATTCAGCTTGTAAACTGACGCTAAAGTGGAAATTTAAAAAACCTGTGTGGACTTATCTTGATAGAATTCTTAAATACTAAACTAATCGCAATATTTTCTCAATTAACTATTTAGACGACAAAAAAAAAAAAAAATATCCTCAACTAACAGTGCGTAAACTGGCATCACCGTACGTGATACTACATAGTTCTTATTTCTAATCTCGAGGACAAAGCACGAGCATAATTTGAAACGAAAATGTAGATGCTCTCGCTTAATTCAATGCGAAAGTTGTGACTGTGTTTGTTACTTACAAAAAACTATTGGACGTCCACTTATTATATTGAAATCATACAAAGTCTCGAGAAAAAGCTGGTTGTTGACCATAATCTTAAGATGGGGATAGCGGTGCGGGTTGTACAATAACTAAATGTCTATGTATAACTTTACTGCATATCTGAATTGTACAATTGTTTGTTATCCTAAATAAAATAAAATAAAAATAAAATAATCATGTTGTGAATACTTACATAAAATATGGTATTGTTAAAAGCTTTGTAGGCACAAAATGAGCGTCCCGTCACAAGTTTTTAATAGGTTTTTGGTGACTTGTACAACCTACTAAAAACAGTTACAAAACTCATTCACGAATCTTTAATCTTTCGTTTTAAATTTAATTTTTACAGTTACATGCGACATAAAGTACTTCAGATCTGATTGGTTTTTCAGCGTCATGCCAGGCACTGCTGGTGTTTTCATGAAAAATGAAATACGCTCAGTTTCACTGGCAAAAACAAATCTGGATGCAAAATTTCGGTTTCACTACGCTTTTTATGTTTCTCTAAAATCTTTGTTAGGCGGTATGTTCTGGTTTTTATTAAAGCGGCCGTGTATGTGGAATAATTTGGAATGTCGCCAGAGGGCCGTACTTTTTCCAAGTTAGGCCGTAAACGCGTCGCGCCCACTCGTTAAAATCAAAATTAAATCAAAATTTTAATCATATTTGCGTGGACTAAAATTACCTAGACATGTAATAAAACGAATGACAAATAGTTACTGGTTTTTGCGAGCCTCTAACTCCTCCAGAACTTTTTAATCCGGGGTTTTCAAAATTTGCAATACTTACCTCCCAAATTATTCAGCAAAATACAAAAGAAATATTTTTTCTATATCAGCATATAATTTTGTGGTTTAATAAAACCAATGATTTTGGCTATCTCTGCAATAAAACAGTACTTAAAGATAGCTTTTAATATTATTCATATTTAAGCCCTTTGATCACCGCAACCTCTATAAAAGGTTTAATTTTCGTATTTGTATTCCTCAGATTACTGTTTATTAGTTTCTGCCCGTGGGTTTACCCGCATGGATAAATAATACGTAGTACAATTCTGACTGAAAAAATTGTAAAACTTTTCATTCATCCTCAAAATCTCCACACATTTCAACATTCACAAATAATAGGTAGATGTCCCTGATCTGACACCCGTATTCACAAACGATGCTTGCTTAAGTGAAGCAGCACATCGAACGCACAGAGTTAAATAGAGCTCTGTGATGGTTCGTGTGTGACCCTGTGCGTCCACGCGCACTGTGAGAGTTCATAGTAATGTGTGTGAATACGGGCGTGATTCTTCCCACGTCAGCGTGATAAAGGTGACATTAGCAATAAGCACCATGTAACGACGCGTATGTCGTAAATCGGAACGACAACGTTCGTACGTTTTGCACAACAATGTAATGGAACCGCTTAGAGGCGTTTATGCTTCACATTAGTAACTCGTTGTCCAGGGGGCCTAGTGTGAGTTTACGTCAAACGCATTCGATATCAACCGCGTAAAAAAGTGATATTAAATGTATGACGGATTGTACAGCGCCCCTAGCGGAAACGTTCAAGAACTAAAATTTTCATACAGTTTTTTAACGCGCTCATTAGTGAGTTTGATGTAAATTCACACTCAGCCCACAGTGTGCCTACCATGAGTTTACGTTAGGTGAGCTCGCTAGCGAATACGTCCAAAAATTCTATGAAGATTTTATTTCTTGAAAGTAGCCGCTAGGGGCTCTGCACAATATGTCATACATTTAAATGTCATTTTTTTACGCAGTCGCTAGCGAGCACACCTAACGTAAACTCATGGTAGGCACACAGGTCTGTACACGCGAGGTGCAATGTCAAATTTTCACCTTTCTACGTTCAAAGAACAAAGGCTTTCATGCAATTTGGGTCCACTCCGTAAAGTTGAAATTTCTAACAAACCTTTCTGAGATGTTTCCAGTGTAAAATAAAGATATATTCCAAATTTCAGCATTCTTGACTTGACGTGAGCGTGATGTCAGGAATAAGGATGGGCGAAATATAAGCTTAGACTTCGTGCTTCCCGAGAAATTAGTAACGTTAAAGCAAATTAATGCTCACAAATTATTCATATTGTAACAATTCCCACTTTATTAAGATTAAGAAAATTATGAGATTAAACTAGCTTATCTATAAGCGACGTTCAACCTTAATTATACGACGCTCCTATTCTATTTTTTGTAGGCAGTTTTAAAATTCTGACTGTCTCGACAAGGAGAGAGTATTTGAATTCAATATGATTTTTGTTCTTTTGTTGGCTAACGATATAAAAGCGTTCGAGAGTGATTCCTACCTAAACTACCTATGCTTTACCTAACAATATTATTTAACTTTTCTTTATAAAAAAATAAGAGAGCTTTCACTTTTATATTCATAATAGTTCACGTCTCAGACCAACATTGTAATAGGCAAAATGGGAGCGCTCTTTTAGAGGAAATGAGCCTGGCATTTTATGTTTCATAGCCGCAGTCGGCATAATATCGCACTTCTATGTACCACACGAATGTTCAATGTTATGTTTAGGTGCGCTAAAAATAAATATTTAAGTGTAAATAAAAAAGGAAAGAAGGATAATTTAAATTTTATAGAAAACGATATAATGCTTACCTACTGGTCGCCTGAGCTTTTAGCCGAAGGAAGATGCAATTGTGTAAACGCTGTACTACGTTTTTCTAAATACGTAATTACATCACAACGTGAAGCTATCACGAAATGGAATGTCACACTCATATAATTTGGCTACATTGGCATTTGCAACACCAAAAGAAAATAAAAGAATTGTGTTAGTGGCACACTCATTTCTTAAAAGACTTCAATATTTTATTCGGTAGGCACACTGAATCTGTAGAGGTAGGTCATTTCGCAAACATGTTACTTGCTAGGATATTTCTTGTGAACCGTACCCCATTGATTGCCAGCCATCAAAGTGATGTGGGTAGGCATTATGACCAAGATATTGAAGATATCACTAAAATGTCACGTTTGGAACCTTATTGTTTTTGAATATATTTCCCAACGTTTAAACTAAATCATTCAGTGGGGTTTCTTTTTAATCTGTCGTTCACAAGTGGGATAGTTCGACCAAATCAACGCGTGCAGCTCGCGTGCGCGATAGCGATATTATGTACCTACTGTTTTTTCCTGATCGCCATCGCCATGGTTTGGTCGAACCTTAAGCGTTTTCACCATCAAACCTTAACTTTTAAGAGACCCCTTTTAAAAAATCCTGTTATGTGTTACCTTACGGGTCACTTAAAAATTAGGGATTGATGGTGAAAACGGGCATTAGACAATCTGATTAAAAGGTATCGTAAGTCTTTTAATGAGAAATAAAAGTCTTTAAAACTAAGTTTCACTCTTTTAAAACAGTGACGTAGCAAAATCTCTAACCAGATCCGTAATAAGGGATTGACCACTTTAAAATTCAACCTCAATCGGACGTAGTCTCGGACCAAGTTTGGGCTTGAATTAGTAATTCGTCGCTCACTCGGAAATAGTGCCGTCATAGTCGTTTAGTAATTAATGACGTGTTTCACTCAGAGCTGGCTCTGCTAGACTATTGAAACATTGAAACAGAGATGTAGTTGTTCGATTTTCACCCTTAGCGGTTTGGGTCTTGGGTACAGAATAAGTTTTAGATAGATTTGAAGCGGGGGAAAAATTTAATTCAATTACGTATTAGATAAAGTCTTTTGTGAAGATGAATAGGTTTGTGTCAATTCTTTAATTATATTTTCTTTCTACAATGTGCCTATACCAAAATATAGCATTTTCAAAAAAAATATACCAACATAACTTGTAAGAAGGCATATCAAACAAAACGGTGGCATGTCTTGAAATTGTAATCCCATCAAAAACAATACTTGTCAAAAAAACCAAGTCTCGCAACTCAGTTGTTCTACGGTAAAAAGTTGTGAGATCCATGTAATACCAAGTCCAGGCCAGGAAATCTTTAACGTTTTACATAAATATATTGACTTGGCCATCGCAAGTCAGTGAGTGACAAAATTAAGTAACTTTGACCCGTTATAATTCTTAAACTACTGGTTCAAATTGAATGAAATTTTAAATATACCGTGTCTTTACAATGCCTGCATAGCTAATGAAAATTCAGCCTTCTAGTTTTATCCACAACGAAGTTACAGGCGGTCGAAAATGGCCTGAATTGCTTCGAGAAAAGGATGGTACGGCCGTGCCGCTTTTTTGCTCGACTTGGTGGGGGCACTGCCGTGCCCCCAGATAGTAGCGAATATGTATGTATAGTCTGTACTTAAGACACTCAAAACAGTACAAGATGGTTTTATTTCTTAAAGCAAAACTCTTCCCAGCTACCTTAAAAAGAACATTTTTAAAGGAAAGAGAACTCTTTATACAAGTTCTTAAATCTCATTTTCTGAAATACTTAGCGAAGTAAATTTCAAAGTTCATATAACAGCATCAGAGCAAATAAACCTGTTAAGTCAGAAACACAAGTTAACATTTGTTATTGCCTAACAGAACCAAATCTTCCGATTGACTAGTATTCATTGGTATGGTTCGGCTAGAAATGAGCAAAAACTTTTCCCGTAAAAGTTAGGTCCGTTTCCACCAAATCGGAGCGGAGCAGAGAAGTGTTTTGAATCATTCTGATTTCATTGGAGCGGAGAAGAGCCGGGAAGTGTCGGGCGGACTCATTTTCCTATAGAATTTGACGGCGGCGGGGCGCTGTGAAGAGCTGTGCGGTGTTTCAAAGACAGCAAATAGACTGACAGCTGACGGCTACGTACAGATCACACATCTCGTCTCCTCTCCGCTCTTCTCCGCTCCACTTTGGTGGTAATAGCCTGCCAGATTCGCCGCACATCTCTCATCTCCGCTCCGCTCTGCCTTGATGGAACCCGGGCCTTACTCGTGCCGTTTCGCGGTGAATATTTTCCCGGCTACGTTGAGTTTTGTATTCTATTATTTGAAGCCTATTTTTATGCCTTTGTGCCAAAGCTACAATTCCGGCTGTGCAGATCGTGTAACAAAGAAATATTTTATTTTCAGTGACCAGAATTTTTAACGACCAAAATATATTTTAGGCTTTTCAAATGGGAAATTTTTTAGTTTTGTATTAGGCACGTGCATTTAAAAAGAAAGAAAGAAAGAAAAAGTATTTATTCGATGCAAGTACAAAATAGTCCTGAAAACAAATTCTTTTTCAATCAGCAACATTTGATTTGAAATGAATTAGTAAGTCAATTAAGTGGCTGACAATAATACTCGTATGAGCCTAACATCTATACTTATAATAAATCTGTAGAGAGGTCAATTCTGTACATGAAATATATTTTCAAAATAACTATCAGGGGGTGATTAGTGATCGATACTGATGCCAAAAATGTTATCAGTAAAATTTTTGTCTGTCTGTCTGTCTGTCTGTCTGTCTGTCTGTCCGTCTGTATGTTCCTTATAGAAACAAAAACTACTTGACGGATTTTAACGAAACTTGGTACAATTATTCTTCATACTCCTGGGCAGGTTATAGTACACTTAGGAATTCTCACGGGAACAGGAATTAGCGGAAAAATCCTTTTGTATGAAAAATCTAAACCGCTTAAGTTAGACGCTTGAAATTTGGCATGTAGGTACCTTAATAAACTATAAGCTTAGTTACAACAAGGAATTCCCGAAATTCCCACGGAATCGGGAATTACCGGGAAAATCCTTTTGTATGAAAAATCTAAACCGCTTAAGTTAAGACGCTTGAAATTTGGCATGCAGGTAACAGGATATTGCAAAATTCCCACGGGAACGGGAGTTAGCGGGAAAAAACATTTGTATGAAAAAATCTAAACCGCGTAAGATTGATGAAGGGGGTAAAACGGGATCCACGCGTACGAAGTCGCGGGCGGCCGCTAGTACTTACTATTTGTATTGCAATTTTCAGCTTATATTATAAACAAAAAATGCCATATTTTCACATTTAGGTTAGCGAGATATAATCTAGGTATACTACGTTTTCACCATATTCCAATAACGAATACTGATACTGATACCTTAGAGACTTACTTATTTTTGTAATGATCGCCCTCAGACGCCCAAACATACAAAGTATTACGGGCGGTAGCATCCCACACGAGTATCACAATAGAATCAAGTAAAGTTCCTCACTTACCTTTGACATTTGGTTCACTCATAGGTTTTGGTGACCTTTATCTTGTTACAATATTTATGTTTATTTTTCATTTATTATTCTACTCCATTAGCAAATCTGCTTGAGCATCTTGTAGGCGGTAAGCTGTTTCAACACAAATTTTTTTTTCCAAGAAAGGCACTTAGTTGGTTTCGAAGAATGGGGGTGATGCTGATCGCGAGCTGAGGTTATGAATGTTTAATACAAACTTAAATCGGCAGCTGTATAATGCCCGTTTTCACCATCAATCCCTAATTTTTAAGTGACCCTATGAAAATAAAATTACCGTTATGTGTTAACATAGGGGTCACGTAAAAATTTGGGATTGATGGTGAAAACGGGCATAAGTCACACACATACATTCGATTTATTTATAGAAGTATGAGATTCATATGTCTACGAATTAGTTTGTAATTTTAATTATCTTTCACTGTTAAAATGAAATAAAATGAAACTGTCCACCTCGGAATAATACTAAAATCCGTCACCGTGATTCTAAAAATCAATTAAAGCAAATTCTGCTATCCGGACTGTGCTGTGACTCATGTGGAAAACCATACTTCGTCATAAATATTGGTCATTATACATAATTTAAAAAAAAATAGATCTCAAACAAAAAGAAAGAAAGATATATTTATTACAATGGGCATCACACAAATAAAAAGACGCGAGATAATACTTATAAGTAACAAAATTTTACATAAGCTATAGAATACCGTTGGAACCGACTCTTCTATTCTCTTTGAAAAACAAATTATATTTACTACAAACTTTATCCCGTTCTTGACAACCTGTAACTAGGACGAAAGGAATTTCTCTAAAAATTTCTTTTGCTTCTTTGTTACTCTAACAATTTTCACTCATAATATAGGTAAATATTATGAGTGAAAAGTCCCAATTTTATAACAATTGTTTGCTGTATTTTGTTATTACAGTTGTTTTACAGTATTCGTGTTAGTTTGAGGAGCATCAAATCTAAGCCAATTAAAGAGTTTCCTAGCTGCTTCAATAAGTTCGTACATATTACATTTATCAGGTACCAAGCGTTGCATGCTCAACCGTGCAATACAAAATAATAATCACGATTGAACATGCAGCGCATGCACTTGTTTAAGGATCGCACTATGAAAATATTTAATTTGTGTAATCTGTGCTCTCATCAGATTAGTCCTATTTATTTGAGGAAATTAACAACATTGGTGCTTGAAACTTTGAACGTAATCAAATTCGGTCATAAACTTCCCTATAGATGGAATTTGGGTCGGATTTATAACACTTGTGTCGGACATCGTGGATCCTTACCGCATTAACTGTGAATCCGAAAGTTGGGTGATTTAAGGAATGTTCTGATCCTGCTCGTAACTGAAGTTTACGTTTCATATTATCATATAAAACGCCTCCTCCATAAAGTTGTAACTTCGGAAGTTTCTTTTGTCTGTTTTAAAGAACGTGTTGATGTAGTGATTAGAAAGTAAGAGACTTAAATCTAAAGGTCCTGTGTGCATTTTCCTGGTGGAAATCACTTTGTGTCAATATTCCCTGTTTGGTTAGGACGCTGGATCAGCCGGACAGTGATATTTTAGTTACATTTACCTTTATGACCTGGATTTTTATTGTAACAATTTATAATTTAACTTATCTATTAGGCCTCAGCCTCGAACTTAGCGGGCAGCGGGGCGGCGGCGGCGGCGGCGCGGGAGCGGCAGGATCTTATGCGTAAAATCAAATAGACCGGTTCTCGAAAACAGCGGCGCGGGAGCGGCGCCGGAGCGGGCAACGAGCGGGCAGCGGCGAGGGAGCGGGCAACGAGCGGGCAGCGCACTCCTTCTTTTGCCCACAATAAATCGAGCGTTAGGAATAAATTTAAATCGAAATAAAATTGTCGCCGTTGTTCAGACATTTCGTTTGCGAATAAAAACAAATATCTCGACAACATAACCCCGAACACAACATTTCGCCGCTAAAGCGCCGCGCGAGCTGCCCGCTTGTTTCGAGAACGGGTCTGCGTTGCCCGCCCCGCTCCCGCGCCGCCGCCGCTCCCGCCCCGCTGCCCGCTAAGTTCGAGGCTGAGGCCTTAGGGTCCTCGCCGACGGCGTTAGTCGCATTTGCAACTCACTACAGAAGTGATGCCAACGCGCTACTAACGCGCTACAGCAGCGCGACTGCATCGCTACAAAAATTCGCCGTGGGAGAGGGCCCTTATAATAAGCGCGTGAAAATGACATCGATTTTTTTCAGTATAAATACACTCGGCATCAAATAAATCGCACCTCCCGCGACAAGCACTTATCAAACGTATGCATCCCCACTTCCCACCAACATTGGTACCATTTGAAAGCCTAGTTCTGAACTTCATTTCATTAAAGGAAAGGTTTTTATCCCAAAAATGTGTCTTTACAAGGAGTCACTTCTTCAAAAAATAGGTAGTTACACGATAGCCATTTTTTATGACTATAAAACTGTTAAGTTGGGATTAATCGCTATCCATCTGTTAAAGAGGACACGTGAGATCTTTATTTGGTTTTATAACCATAAAAAATGGTCTAATTGATCCCAGAGGTGAGCCCAAAGTGAGGTCTATTTTCAAGTCACATTTATGGTATATGTTAATCATTTATTTAGAAATGAAATGTATTTTTCTTTAAGGATATTTATTGGGCTTTCAAATAACACCAATATTGTTGGGGTACCATGATTGTGTCAGAAGAAAATCTTTAAAGTTCGCGTCGCGGAAAGTGCGGTTTATTTGATGCTGAGTGTAGTATTTTAATTTTAATAACAAGTTCAAGTCTACTGGCAAATAAAACCGATTTTTAAAGAGTTTAAAAAATGAAATAACCTTTTCGTTAAGTCTACTTAAAACTAACTGAATTCAATAACGCGGAAGTTAAACAATCGGTAAAGGCGCGAAGGCCGAAATTGGCGGCCCCTATAACGATGCAGCCCATTTGTACGCCTTTGTTAACCCTTCGGCGCTGACGATTTGACGAATCTGCCCGGATTCGATGTACCTACCTAATGTATTCAGTGTTGAAATAATTTCGCATTTGGCCCGCAACGTTTTGAAGAAAATTAACGAGGATTTAGGAGGTTGGTTTATGAATGTGGGTGTTTTGATTCGCGGAGATCCAGAATATTTGATGGCGATTGCAATAAACGCCAGACAATAAGGTTTTATGTGAACAGAACTCGATTGTTTTTTCAAATGTATCCATCCATTATAGTTGAACACTAGTACTCGTATTTTATAACCTAACTTGTTGTAAGTATAGAGTATAAAAAGGGCTATTTTGTTACAAAATGTCTGAAGCACCGTCGACTGTATTCATTCAGTTTTAAAAGGTGAAACGAAAAAAGGTCTCCTGACTCGTATTTTTTAGATTTATCGTGAGTAATTACGAGTCCGACTCGATTTAGAGTAACAAATCGTAAGCTTGGACTAGATGTTGCGTGTTCGGGGCCCATTAATACCGGTGCGTACCCAAAAGGAGCTCTGTCGAACCTTTATTCATCATGTACACAGTGTAGACTGTCATTTGTATCATTGTTTACATTCCAAGAATCAATTCAAAGTGGCCGCCATTGTTGCTCAATATTCAATCACGTGCTATGAAACTTTGCCACAATAGATGAATGTTCTCTGGAGAAATTGAACTGAAGTATGTTGGAAGCAACTATGCTATGATTTATGTATGAGTGTGCTTTTCACGGACTGAAAAAGATGAGGAATTTCGAAGTGTGTTAACTAGCTGTACCCTCGACTTAGCTTGCATTGAAATACAAATACCTCTTAATTTCACGAGACAATCTAATGCAGGGACATTCAATACTTTTTGTTCACATACTAAACAAACATTTATGACAGACTTAAATTCTAGGAACCAACTTTTTGGACTGTAATATATGTTTGTAGATATAAATTTTTTTGAATATCAATATTTTTGCTATCTTTCCCAGTGCCTGACCTCTTATCACGATCATTTCACACGATGTTCAGACGCTCGTTAGCCATTACTCTACATTCGGCATGATCGCGGAATCATAATATTTCATTGGCGGCCGATACCATCTCGATTCCTGTCGGGATAGTAGGGTTGCCAGATCGAATGACCCCATTTATCGGGAGAAGAAATGTTTTCGGGATTTTGGGACTGGCCAGGATAAAAAAAAAATTAAAAACGATAAAATTCAATATTATTGTCACAGATTAAAATGAAGTTGTTTGTTGGGAGATTTTGTACTTTATTGGGAGTCGGGAGGACATACAAAAAGTCGGGGGAATCCCACCAAATCCTGCCCATCTGGCAACCCTAGCTCGAACAGTGATATTAAATACCTGCCAAGAGTAAATCGGAGACACCTGTCGGGTTCTGCAGAATATTTTGTTATACGCTCGTGAAATTGAATTTTAGAAGTGTCATCTTGAATGATATGGAGGTTTAAAATCGAATAGTTTTATTTTATACGTGAGAAAGTGCTTCAAGATCAAGTCAACAATTTGCAGTCGAGAATGAGATTTAATTTAGCATGAAATTAACTTTTATGACACCAAGCACTTAACTGCTTTGTTATTAGAGCCAGGAAAAAGGAAAATTCTTCATGAAAAACCTACGCAGACATTTAAGAGCTTATGATAATTTGTATGCTAAATGGTTATGTTTTGTAGCTATTTTGTTCTGCCACTCATTCTATCCGTCTTTTCGACTTAAAATTTGAGTTAGTAGTGAAAACTTTAAGTCTAAAATGTTTATTATTCATCGGAATTTAATATGAGCTGTAATATGTTTCACAAATAAAGAAATTAAGTAAATAAATAAACTAAATAACACACAGACATATTCTCAAGAACCACTTACTTCACTAATATATTACACACGGAAATAAGAGAAAACTAATCTTGTGATTGGACGAACTATTGGAAAGCGCTTTTATTTAGCTAACAAAATCCCACCCAATTACTTAGCGGTAATGGTGGTTTGTATATTAGCCTGCGGATCCCAATAATAAGATGATCGCGAACGTCGCGGGCAGACGAGACGTCGCCTCGGTTCGTGCCGTTGACATTCGTGATCTCTTTCTATGAAAAATCCTCGTTTATTTAGAACTCTACCAGATGGCAATTTGCGGTTAAGGAGATTTGGCAAATGAAAGCACAGAACGTAGTTTGCGCTAATATAATATAGCATTGTAAAGTAAAGCAAAATCAAATCGATCCGTTTAATATCAGCCGGCTTTCTCGCAAGATTGCTAAATTATATTGGCGTCGAGGTAGCAGGAACACGATAAGTATTGAACCATTTATAAATTCTTTAAGATGTTCAAAAAGGAAAGAAAACATAAACTTGTTGGTTAAAAGTTATCCCACCAAAAACATTCTGTAAAAAATTAGCCAAGTCTCGATGGAGCTGCCTGTTTATCTCTAAAAAGTAATGAAATCTAGACAAAGTCGTGCCAAGTCTATGGTTCCTTACTGCGATTTCTTTAATATTATATTTAATGTTGTGTGACTTGGCCGTTGAAACCAACCAGATGCTCCATGACACCATTGCACCAATCTGTCGCCAAAACCACTACCCATTGACGATGGAAAATAAATTGCACTTGGAAAACGTTGATTCAATAACCAGTCAATTGTAGGCTTAATAAAGCTGCGTATTTCAATAATACTTATGTATGATAATCTTAATAAAGATTGTTCAACGGCCAAGTCACACAACATTAAATATAATATTAAAGAAATCGCAGTAAGGAACCATAGACTTGGCACGACTTTGTCTAGATTTCATTACTTTTTAGAGATAAACAGGCAGCTCCATCGAGACTTGGCTAATTTTTTACAGAATGTTTTTGGTGGGATTTCACTTCTTTTTGTAGAAAGTGGCATAATTATTTAACGTCGGCGTCTTTTCTTTTAATATCATCGACATTTTTTTTACGATATTAAACACAAATAAACTCAACGACCTTTAAAATGGACAATGAATCAGAACTTGTTTTAATAACAAGTGCCACGCCATCTAGCGATGAGCGGTACAGGCGAACACCACGGTGCCGGTGTGGCACTAGTAGTATTGATTATGAATGTGGTGTTACTCCAGATCTTCGATTTTCCTAGTTTTTATAGTTTTCCCTTTATGTAGTCATTAAACCCTAACTCTGTACCAAATTTCAGCTCTCTGAGTTAATGGGAAGTACTAGTTCTATTTTGATGATCATCAGTGAGTGAGTGAGTGAGTGTCGTAAATGCGAAACTTTGCTTTCGCTTAACTTCGGAACTAAATGACCTACAAACTTGAAATTTTGGATTTTAAGTATGTGATTATAGCTTACTAGATGACAAAAATTTCTGCGTTCTGGTCTTATCCAGAGGTTCTCAAATAGAGGCCTGAAAATGCGGCGAAATGGTTCCAGTAAAGATGGTACGGCAGTGTTTGCTTCGCGCTCGACTTGGCGGGGGCACTGCCGTGCCCCCAGATACGACTTTTGAATGTCTGTGTTTGGAAAGCAAACAAGAGAAAATCTATTGTGAAGTCCCCGGCAGCTGGCTAGATGTGGAGATACTCGTAGATTCTAAAATTTTCTCTAGATCAAACTTTACTTCACGGATACGGTGTTGTTTCAGAGTTTAGTTTTAAAGTAATCCAGCTTAACGTATTGGGAGTGCTTTTTCAGCTGCTTTAGTTCTGTTCCATTTCTGACGCAAATAACTTGTGGTGTCGACAAAAACAGTGGCTTTTTGCGAGTGGCCTGCTCCAATTTGTCCCGGTCTACCCCGGGGTCGGGACAATCGCTCTAATTTTGGCTCAGCCGTCGGGGCGTCAGCGGGCCTGCTGCAGACATTTGTTATCAAATAAATAATGCAGAGCCTTTAAACAGAATGGACGTTACAAAACAGTAAACTTTTGCTTGGTGACAATACTAACAGGTTCGTATTATATAAATGATGTGAATACTTGATTCAATCTCACTGAGAAATTTTAGGCCAGTCACAGATATAATCTTTTATTGAGAATTAATTTACTTTTGATTGCTGTTTCATACGATACCGCTGTAAATGTTACTTTGACCTAAAGTGAAAGAAACAGATTACTGTACTGCGCTGATGAAAATAATGGCATGTTAAAGCATTTTGCTTATCCACAAATCACAGCAGACATTGTTTAATTTAGCTGGTACTTAAGCGAATTAGATTGTGGATAAAACAAACGTTGGTTGTAGTGTAGTGAGGACCGTGTGCTCATTATAATACTATTTTATTTGTTGCACTATTCTGAAACAACAAGTAAGTATTTTCATAATTATGTGTCATACATTTTTTTGGGAAGACCCCCAATTCATGTGCGTCAAGTTTTGGCAGCATTGGTAGTGAGTCACAATGTTGACTACTTCTATGTCAAGGGAACTTTTTTGTTTCATTCTATAGTTTCTATAGAAATTATAACTGAGATGATTGAATTTAGCTTAGCGTAAGCGTTAACACAGTCACTCCCATTTGTTTTCTGGGATTCCCTTTAGTTCTCTACTAAGGTAGCTTCTTTGCGAACTTCTATTCTATTTATCTAAGTTGGAAATACTGTTCCTAGTCAAATTACCGTCCTAGCTAGTCAGAGAGGCCAGCCAGACGTTTCGTACTGGCCAGACGTCGCCAGCACGACATCTGTTTCCCTTTAACCTTTGTTTAATGAATTCACTGTCACATCGCGGCAAATTGGTAGATTAAACGTCATGAGTTATGGTGACATTTATGCTCACATGTTCTATGACATAGCCACATGTTATGTTCTTGTGTCTCGAGGTTGAGGTTAGAAAAAAGCCACGACATAGGGGTTTGGATAAGCAGTTGGACTTGATGATACCTTAACGAGTTTGATTGCTTTATGATTTAGGCCCGATTCGACCAAACTTTTATCCGAGAATAACTCCTGGTATAAATGGCACATTGACAGTTTCAGTATGGGAAATATTTCAAAACTGACTGACTGATTTATTCTGAGATCAATATTTACTCTTGTTTGGTCGAATCCACCCTTATTAAAAGATTTACTTATTCCATAAGCGATCATGATGTAACTAATAAGCATTCAAAATATTAACATGATCTTTCAACCTACTAAAAACTACTAAGTACCTCTATTGAAGACTTTTTTAGTTCGGGGATTGGAAACTGTTACATCAAATAAGTTAACTGGCTAAGTTGATATATTGTGTTAGTTTAGCTTATTTTACAGTATTTTTTCTTACATCCAGTTTTTTCTTCTTAATTTTGGGAAAACTCACGTGATACAAGTTCTGGTTCTGAGGTTTGAAATAAGTTCCAAACGAGAAGAGGAAAAGGATTGGCTAAAACTTTTGCCGGTCGACCAAATTCGCCAGAAAGTTTTGGTAATAAAGCATAGCACCAAAAACAAGGCACCCGTTTTTGGTCGGTGCAAGTGAGAATAGCGTTTTGGTGAAACTCGCTGTTGCTTTCACAAACACTTGCTAAATTATTTTATTCTTTAACCAGTGCAGAGGAAATTTTTATTTTATTTTATTTTATTTTCTTTATTCAGAAAACCACTAATTACTCTTTAAAATTTACTCTTTCTAAATATAGTTTAAAATGTAGGGCAATGTATTGTTTGATTTTTTGATATTTTTTACTTGCTTCAGTAATGAATACAGCGAGAGATCTCGCTAGGCTGAGTTGCACCATCTTACTTTAACCATAATTATAACAATAATTGGCGTTTTTTGTACGGAGTTTAACAAAATTTTGACGTTTGTTAAAGTCAAAGTAAGATGACGCAAGCCAGCCTTAGAGGTTTATGTCCAATAATAGTTTGCAATTGGTTATGGATCTTTTGAAGATTATTTCTCTTGTCATCTTCTTATCTTCTAATCTAAATAATCAATTGGACGAAAGTGTCGAGGCGCAAAATTTATTTGGAAACCTGTTATTTGTAACGCCCATCGAAAAGGGTTTTTCAATAATTCAGCCTTAAGCACGAAATATGTACAGGCGCGTAGCTCGTAAAATGGAGCGAAATTATTTCCACAATGCTACAAAATCTCTTTGAATTTGCAAAAGTTTATTTTCTTTTCAGCATTTTATTGTACAATCGATTTAACGTTCATATCGTCATATTGTGAACCTTCGATTTAATTTCGTCATTTGTTCATACTTAAATGTTTGTTGATTGCTCAATTGATTTTGCTCAATTTTGGCACCACTTGGCAATCGAACCTAGGACTATTGAGTCTAAATTTTCAACACCTGATCTAATATTACTTAATTAGAAAAGGGCAATCGAAATACCTAATATCGCTATGTAATAAATATCAAGTCGTTATACTTAATTAATTTTGAAGTAAGTATTGCAAATAAGGCTGAGTTTCACCATATAATTTTAACCGTAACTATTACAATAACCGGTGTTTTTTGTACAGAGTTTGAGATTTTTGACGTATGTTAAAGTTAAACTCACTTTAGTGCAATCCAGCCTTAAATTTTCATGTCTTAATGACGGTATAAAATCAGATATAATATCGTAACGAATTGAACGCTTTTGTAGTTATTTAAAACAGTTCGCTTATATTCACCAAGATAAATCTTTGAGACGTGTCGGCCATCTCATTACCGGAATGGCCTGTTTGTATAAAATCTGGGATCGCCCTCCGCCCTCCCTCAAGATTATCTTGAAAGATGTTCGCTGATTCTGTTTAATTTTATTCGCAATCGGAATACATTTCGCCGAAAAAATTGTTTAATTTTTGGGATCCTCTTTTCAAATAGGTACCTGGCGTTTAAAATTTATTTCTTTGATTATTTTTATTTTTTCTCTTTTTGTGTTTGGACAGCACTCGTTTTATGAAACGTGTGACCTGTCATTCTATTACTTTTTTTGGTTATTTTAACCAAAATCCTTGTCCTTTATTGCCAAGGATCGTGAACATTACGTGAAATGAAACAAGAGTCTCTTTGTGTTCACACAATAATAATTGTTAGCAAACGAATGTGCAGTTTATTAAGTGTGATGATGCTATACATTTACCCGTGTCCTCGTACTAATACAAGTTTGTGGTAGACCTGATACAAGCCAGATATTGAACGGATTATCTCAAAGTTTATGTAGGTACCTAATAGTGTTTTGTTATAGAAATACGAAAACAGCTAAAGGAATATTACTTATTCCATATCCAATCTCAGATTTCCGTAAAAATACTCACGTAGGTGTAATCTAAATGTAAGTGAGAGTGCTTACAAGGTTAAACCAAAAAGCTATGTTTCTGAATTAGCCGTATACTGAATCGAACCCAGCATATACGTAAAACAAAACGTATGAAGTCCATCAATCAAGTAATGGGGGAGAAACCGCCGCTAATGTTGTTTATAAAAGAACAAAAGGTTCAGAAAGGCCTTAATAGTCGCAAATCTTGAAAGGGCGTCCTTTTATTAAGGCACATTAGTATTGAAGGATGGCCTAAAGGCAGAAATGGCAGTGATATCATAAAGGTTTAAATAATACAAGGGACTTCACTCCGAATAATTTTACTAAACTAATACACTTTTCTGATCCTTTGGCACACTTCGCTACATGTCGTTTGCTCTCAGTTTTGTTGCGAAAATTAAATATCTATTTGTTAATTGTGGAAATGTCACGTTGCGCCCACTTTGCGCTAACGTCGCGCCCACGTCGCACCCACGTCGCATCGCAGTCAACGGAATTAGGTTTCAGTTAAAAGTTAGATTAATACAAGGCAAGTTATGTTTTTATTCTAATGTTGTTTAATAATCTATACTAATATTATAAAGATGTAAAGATAAAGATAAACTAAAGTTTGTATGTTTGTATATTTGTTAAATTGTAAGGGGTAATCTCGGGATCTACTGAACCGATTTTAAAAATTCTTTCACCAATAGAAAGCCACATTATTGCCGAGTGTCATGAGTTATATAAAAAACCGAAAAATTCCACGCGGGCGAAGCCGCGGGCGGAAAGCTAGTCATTAATATAACGGTTTTCCTTAGTTATTTTATTTGGCAAAATGTATAAGGCCGACGTTCTCGCATTCCAGCGTGTGGTGAGTCCATGTTCTTGCCACTAAAATGCTTCCTCTTTTGCGCCAGTGTTTGTTCAGGCATTTAGTCTACACGCAATTAAATATTTCAAAGCTGAATCGGATGAAACTGAAATACAGGGCGTGGCAAATTGTTTAAATAATGAATTTTGTATAGTTTTTTTAAAACTATGTATCTATTTAAAAATATGTAAAATTGAACAAAAAAATATACAAAGAACTACCTAGTTTGTAGACAAGCGGCTATGTGTGTATGTAGTTGTAAATTAAATAATAAATTAATGTGGTCTCTAAATATTACATTTAAAACTAAGTTATTTTAACATTATCATCAATCTAATCGTTTCTGAAAAGCTTTCTTCCCTACTCATATAAATATGAGCAGTTATTTTAAACAAGTAAGAGGGGTCTAAGCACGTATTTAAATACGAAAAAGCTGAGTGCTATTTCACGTAGCAGTGTGAGTTTGTTATTTTCACATATTATTATCCTACCCGCAAAATGTCCGAGGATATTTAACATTTCAGCCCCTATTTATCCTGACTTTGTACCGAAAGGGCGAATCTGCATACCTTGCTGGCTCACCCTTTGAGCTGGCTTTTTTGCGGTAATTTTTACGGGTATGTCGTAGTAAGCTTATATTTAAAATTTTGCTGTCGAGTACTTTTTGTTTTGTACAGTCTACCGCACATAAAATCTATAGACTGTAGGTAATAGGTACTTTGTTATTAAAATCGCAACTATTACTACCCGTTCGCGCTAAGTTTGCCGGTCCGTGGAATGCGCGTCCCCTCCCTCAACCGCGATTTAACGCAATTAGTTAGTGATTAAACGCAATTGATGTGTCTTATTTTACGCAAATACACTATTTTTATCAATATTATTAAATAAAAAATATTTTAAATATAGTTTGTTATAGTTATAGACGCTTTCCCTTCGAGTGACGTCATATCGCCAGCGGCAAACTTAAAGCGAACGGATAGTACTTACCATTATCACCATTATAAGGTGCAATAGAAAGTGTTCAGCTTGATGCATTCTAGCAAACTATTGTTACCTTTCGTTCACACTAATATTTATGTGAAACTCAATCATTGAAGGTTGTCTCGAGGGATAACTTAACTATTAAAATTAACCATCTTAGAACCTGCGACGAATTTAATTTCAAGATCTGAGAAGTCCAATATTTCCAATTGTGGAAGACATAATTTATCCTAAAAAAATGTAAATATTTACTAAGAATAAAGTAGAAAATATGATATAAATAAAACAGATCTTTCACGTGAGCTGTTGCAAACTGTCTGCCAGTAATAGGCGTGGGCAAATTGCCTGTGAGCACGGAAGTTTTTTCCTGTTGCGACAACAATAAGTACAGATATAATAATAAGAAATATAAATAAAGAAAAATTTTTAGGATGGAGATTTTACTAGACGGAGAAGAATATAATACCTACTAGGTAATCTAATCACTTACCATCAGGTGATCCATCTGTTCGTTTGCCTCCTTTCACATAAAAAAGGTAAGTTTTATCACCATGAGACAAAACTAGAAAATGGTGTTAGTGAATTTACATTCTAAAAGGTTTTGATTTAAACACGCATGACAAATACTTTTTGTGTTAAATCGAAATCCACTCAGACGAATCCACTGGGACAATCGAGTTTAAGTCAAAGAGAAACATAATTCACTTTGCAATTCGTTGAAAACGTTATATTTTAATGTTCTCTTATAAACAGAACAAAAGTTGGGCATTTGCTCAAATAAATAAGATTAACAAAATCTGCAAGTTCGCTTGATGGAGTCAGAAACTTTGAGTTATCTTGAACTGTGTGTTTAATGTGGTCTAAATACAAGCGTTTCTGAAACAGCTTTGTACAACATAACCCTTTAATACTTATGGTAAAATAAAGACACAATTAATAGAAGTAAGCACTGCTAGCTAAATATCGATTCAATAACGAACTCAATTATTTTTTCTGTTACAAAGTTTTTATAATTTCTTTTTTTTTTTCTTTTTAGAGAGTCTTAAATTTCATTTTCAAATCAATAATTTATTGTTAGTATACCTAGCGTTTAAATCCTTATTTCTTGTAGTTTTGAAACTAAGTAAAGGTAACCTAATTAATCTTAAAAACTTGAACACTTTTCTAAAATAATAATTACCTTTTATTTTACGTCAAACTAAATTGAATGTCAGTTTAATGACCTGTGTAACAGCTGTATCTTCATTAAGCAGAAGTTAGTCAACTCGCTAATCATCTGTAACCTGGGCCGTTATAAGTTTAAAGTTTTTGTCGCCGCCCAACTTGCGCAGGTTGGGCAGATAAGCCGCCCTCGGGAGTTATAAATTGATATAGATTGCGCGTCCGTCCACCCTTTGTACCCTCATAAATACCTGTTGATATAGTGCTGGATTGGAGAAGCGTCATGGTTTCTTCAACCTGCGTCTTGTAGTGACGACATTATGTATATTGTGAGAATAAAGACATTTATATGTATTCAGATTTCTGTCAAAAAAGTTCTTATGCCGATAGGTATGAAAAAATGTTCTGTGTGCTTACCATGAGTTTACATTAGGTGTGCTCGCTAGCGATTACGTAAAAAATATATGAAGATTTTAGTTCATAAAAGTTGCGCTAGGGGCGCTGTACACTCTGTCACACATTTATTGACATTTTTTTACGCAGTCGCTAGCGAGCACACGTAACGTAAACTTATGGTAAGCACACTGAAACTAAGATTTTAAATTACATTAGAGATAGGTACATCGAAATTGGTAATCAACTACGTTTTAAATGAATTCATTTAAATGAGTTACTATAATATATTTAATTAAGAATAAACCAACCACCATTATACTTGTACAATACTGAATAGATTGCATCAAGGTTTGAATTGAAAATTGATTTGATTTACAAATTACTAATAGAGTATTTTTTTGTTTCAGTAAAAAAAGCGCGCTATGTTGGTATACAAGGTAAGCATTTTTACAAAAACTTATATGTTTTTATTATCTAAAACTTGAGTTTATCTTATCTAATTATAGGACCAATGACATTATTATCTTTGACCCTAAAGAATGAAATTGACGTTTTGACACAATTTCCCATACACGAACTGTCAAAACGCCAAACTTATTCTACAGATAAAAGTTATCTGGTGATTGAAAAATCGCCCCTAAGGTAACTTTACCCTACTCTTTGTAACGTAAATTCACACAAAAACAGACCTCTCCAAAGACGCCTATGTGCAGCCTTTCAAGTAATTTTCCACTTTAAATCTAGTTGCTAAGGCTCGTTTTCATTTGCAGCAACACAATTCAACACATACGTGACACTCAAACTACAGAATGTCAAGTCGACGACGGTGACAGTGAAGGGCCCGACACCATGCTGGGAGCAAGACTTCCTTTTGTGAGTATAACTTGTCTAACTTTAGTTAGTTTTCCGCATGAAATTGCGTAGTTTCAGACACGGCCAGTTTGGTCGATGTTTTATAAATATAAGTACCGGGACCTTACTGGTTTAGATCGGTTATGTATTCGTTCGGGTGAAAGGTTTGGATTCGAATCCTGGTGGGGGTAAATATTAATGTGATGTGCATGAGCATTTGTATAATGTATATGGTTATTGTAAATATGTAGATGGATGCGTATCTATTTAAGTAAATTCATCCATATCTGGTTGCTATAATTCTCCTAGGGTTTGGTTAATTGATCTGGAAGTTGTAAGTACCAAATTATAAATAGAATTGATTTGATACTTAAGTCCTTAATGTTTAGCACATTAAATTAGGTATTTCTATTTACCTTTATGTTTTCAAAACACTTCTTTAAATGTTAATCATTCAGTTAGTTAAGATGATTATTATCTTATCCCTTCATTCTTCACACTAGTTAAAGTAATTAATTATTTACTGTCGTGACAGTGCTATAACTTCTAGTATTATATTATTTTGAACCCAAAAGTTAACAATAGTAGCAATGTATAAATAAATATCTTACAAAATCAGCAGTTACGTCCGTACCACGCTACGGCGAGGCATATCATTAATTATAACATATGGAACTGCCGGCGCCCAGTTATTATAATTGCGGTATTTCAACCGGTGTAGTGCCAATTATATTATTATCTAGAGCCTAATTACAGTAATAAGTAATAAGAAACATTGTTGATGACTGATTTGATTTTAAACCAACAAAACGATAACGTTAGTCGTTCTGGGAGTCATCCTGTAACAAGAAAGAAAGGAGAATACGAACCATTGTTTATATTAAATGTTACTCTCCTCCCCTGTAAGTATTGTCCCAAAATTCAGTCCCAGAATTCAAAGCTTGAATGAATTTTTAATTGTGCCCACAGAATGGGTCGGCCAGAGTTTATAATTATTTATCTCTCTCGGATCAAAAAACCACAAGTCGTTCGTTCGTTTCAGCCCAATGAAGTCCACTGCTGGACAAAGGCCTCCCCCAAGGATTTCCACAAAGACCGGTCCTGCGCCACCCGCATTCATAAATCGACATTATGTAAAAATTTGGAGGATAAATATTATGTATTCGCATACTACGAATACGTGAAGAAGATAGACATTACATATTAGTGTATATCACACATAACTGACAAGCAGCAGGATTTTGAAATGACACAGTATAATGTTTACTAGCGGCCGCCCGCGACTTCGTACGCGTGGATCCCGTTTTAGGGGTGAAGTTTCGTAAAATCCTTTCTTAGCGGATGCCTACGTCATAACATCTACCTGCATGACAAATTTCAGCCCGATCCGTCCAGTGGTTAAGGTTGTGCGTTGATACATCACTATGTCAGTCAGTCAGTCACCTTTGAGTCATATATGTTTAGATTTAAAGTTCCCGGAAAAACTGTAATAAAAAACCGCGTCCAAGTTTGCTCTTAAATTAATAGCCACACTCGTTGCCCTCCCCGCCCCACCGCTTCAGTTAAATAAGTGACACTCATCCACGAATAAATAGGGGGCATGACATTGATCATTTTCATAATCTGTCGGGAACGGCGGCAAATTGTTAAATAAACTGCGGGTAACGCGGTGGGCGTAGGGCTGCCAGGTGTCCGGTTTTAGCCGGACATGTTTGGCTTTTAGGGACGTGTCCGGCCAAATATTCTCTCATCCGGCCTGTCCGGCTTTTGTTAGGCTTTTTATGTGGCTGCAGGGCCTTACTTGCTAATATACCTAATGTAGGATTAACTCATAAAGAAATTCAGCAATTGCTTAGGGCATCACGCACCAAAAAGAATACAATATAATTTGCTATCACATAATACTTTTTTTTTTGGAATAAACGACGGTGTGTACGCCACCAATGTCCGGTTTTTAGGGTAAATGTCCATGTTTTTGGACCTGGCAACCCTAGGTGGGCGTGCCCTCTGGCGTTTACGATCGTGGAGTTTGTGCTGGTAGAGAACAACGTACTATGTCAAGATTTTTTAATGAAATCAAACAATTTTGAAAAGAGAGATTGACGCCGGTATTCACAAACATTACTGTGAGGTCTCACAGTGTGCGTGGACGCACAGGGTCACACACGAACCAATCACAGAGGTCTATTCAACGCTGTGCGTTCGATTTGCTGCTTCACTTAAGCAAACATCGTTTGTGAATACGGATGTGAATGACGACTTCTTTTATGATGGTAGAGTCAGTAATAAGTCGTCTCAATATTGTTCATAGTACGTTATGTCTGTGTCTAACGAATTAATTTACTGAATTATTTTAAGTGCCTATTTTGTTTTAGTACTATTCTATCCATCAATAGCGTCGATATATCTGTCTGTCGAATCTGTCAATTGTAATTGAAAAGAAAGAAACATTTTTTATTCGTGTAGTAGAGAGAAATACCTACCTATAATATTTTTCTGTTAGAAGAACAGTGTGTTTTGAATATACATACAGTAATAGGTGGGTATCGGGATATTCCCACCTCTCGTTCCCACTGCTGCAACTCCTGTGTAGCCAGGATCTACAGCTTGATTTCTAATAGATGGGTATGTTAAAAGTTAATACCATGTTGTATGGTGAAAGTATTAAAATATAACCAATCACAGACTTATTGATATAATTATGTGCCATGGTAGAGACCGTATGAATGAGACAAGAGTTGTTGTTAGTCTCTGTTATTAGTCTGTTTATTAACGTGAATTTATACGATATAGATTAAAGGTAAATGACGTCACAGCATCAGCACTATACGTGATAAATGTGCTGACACTGTGAACGTGATCAAGTTAAGATATGCAGAGATTAAGTATTGTGCATACCGGCACAATATAAGTTGACTTGTAAGTAAGCTTCACTTGTAATCCAGTAATGGGCATCGCACAATTCGATACTAATCGGACAATCCGAGCCTAAAATAAAATTTTTCGCGCAGGTGCCCCTTTTCCCCTTCATTCAGCCGTATTCAGAATTGCCCTTTATTGTAGCATGTGGGCGTTCTCTCACTTATAATTTCAGTGCATTTATATAGCTGTCATAGGAATTGTTGTGCATTGAACTTTTCCATCCGTCCTACTTTCAAGTGTCCATGACGGATGGTGAGAGCTATGCCATTTGCTGGAAACAAGTTTCTATTAAATAAATAACTAAGTATTATAATGTATTTCCTTTCTATTCGATCAATGTACATGTACAGTGGGTTTGCAAGTACTTAGACAGTATAATGTCATACATTTTGTATGTAATAGTTACCATTATGAGGTCGTCGGTTCACCTTGTGGGTGGGTGGACGTCCTACGCTGCGCTTTCCGGTACCTCATAAAGGTAGCAGGAAGGCGCTGGATGTAAGCCGCCACTAACCGACTATTGTGGAAATAATTAGGGGAGGCCTATGTTCAGCCGTCCGTCCTATGCCTGAAATGATGATGATGATGATGAAGTAATAGTTATAGCAGGGAACTAGAGTAAGTACTCGCAGGTGGTGTTTGGTATTTGACAACCAAGAGCAAAATTCATGTTCGATATAACTTTATAGATATCATTTTAATTAAATGTAATTTTCAATATACGAGTGTGTATGTGTATTTACCTACAATGTACATACCTATTTTCAAAAAGTTTTTATATGGACTTCAACAAACGATATCCGAAAGCTTCTCTGCAGTTGTAGCTTTTCCAGAATGCACTAATATTTATAAAAAAAAGCTTAGTATTTATTCTACCTTTATTAAATCTGTGGGTGCTAATCGCATTAATGAACACTGTTTTATCAAATGAAGAGTTTTTGCTCTCGTATTTAATTAAGTCTGCTTCATTTAAAGTTAGGGATTTTTCAAAATGTCTAGGTAGGTATTTCAGATCCTTATTTGCGAAAAAGATTCTCTTTTCTCCTCCTGTGAGTCTCTAAGTTTTTAAAATGTTTCCTTTAATGCTTTCTGGGGTATAATTTATACGAGTATTTCGCATTTCTTTCTGCGCAAGAAATTATATAAAATACTGCTGCTTTTTGCTTTATATCACCGAGTAGATTGCATAATGAGGCCATATCGATTTACGATTTGCAGTTTTTATCAGATAGGTATTATATCTACCGTAGTGCTTAGATAATGCCGCTGTTTGCGTTGTTGTGTTTAACAGCGTATTATCTAGGTGCATATTAAAAGCTTTTAAAGCTCTCTCTTCGACGTAAACAAATATTATCCTTAATGTGACATTGCTATGATGTAAAGTGAGACTTATTTCTGTAAAACTCGTGTTATTAACTAGTGCCTTTTTTCTGTGATGCGGGTTTCGACACACGTACGGATCTGGTCCGCATTCAGTGATTCGGGTTCATCATCATTATTTTAAATGTATATTATGTTTTTCCTATTAAGCACAAGTACGCAATTAGCAGCGTGATTATTAGGTATATACACACGCCACAGATTAGAGAGATCAGATCCGCACTGCTGAAATCCGCATCACAGAAAAAATGCACTAAACTCTTGTTTTAATACCTATATTCATTGGGATTTAACATCTTTAATGCTCCAGACCTAAACGAGGCGACGGGCAAACCAAATCCAAGATACTTTTACAAATAACGTTTGTAAGTTATTTTCTTAAAAGCAAGAGAAAAATAAATATTCAATGAGCGTTGGGGTTTTGATTTATGTCCAACTTCGTTTGTGTGGAATGCAAGATGAAGATTGATGATACCCTTAATTTAATTACATTTTAGAACAAACGAAACGTTCGTACTCTCATTAATGTTTAGTTTGTTTCAGACCCTTGATGGTGAATCTCTACGATTCCATAGTTTATAAATAGTTTATGGACTACTTAGTCTAAATTATTTTTAGCCCAGTGCCCTTGAAATGGCAAAAGTTTATGTCATTAAGGTCGCATTTTGTTCATTATTTTTTAAAGTTCAATAAAGTTTTAAGATCAATAAATCCAATAAGTTTTTAAGGCGCTGGACGCAGGCCGCTACCAACCGGGCAGCATGGAAAGCATTGGGGGAGGCCTATGTTCAGCAGTGGACGTTCTAAGGGTGAGATGATGATGATGATGATGAAAGTTTTAAGATACCAAATAAAAAATGAAAAGATACGTGAAAAAATATGTTGGGATTATCATAGTTCTCATCTTTATCATGTCTTGCTGAGGTTAAATATAAAAAAAATATTGCTATTCTTTATGGTTCTCTTGGATGAGTAATGACGAGTACGAGACGGCAAAGCTATTAGCAGATAAGCGCGAGATTGACTGGCTCATATAAGGCCCTAAAAACCGAGGAAAACTTACGCTATTTGGTATGAACTAATGGTATAATGTTTACTTTTTGGGGGCTGATTTACGACCTATATTCATTTGTTAGACTATCCATATATTTTTGTTGCACATAGTGCCAACGACATGGCACCAATGCTTAGCTTGATAGCATTGTTGCTTGTGTATACCTAGTATGGTCCAGATTGGTTCGAAGTTATACGGGGTGTTTTCCAAATTAATTTAAATTTTTACTGGATATTACTCAACATCTATTGTACTTTGGGATGTGTTTGTAAACAGTTCATTTTAATACAGGTTCTGCAAAAGCAAGATATTAAGATTCAATTTAAGTTGTAATAAGAAATAAATGACTAGGTGTTCTTTATGAAAAGCGATGTAAGGATTCGTTAGTAAACCCATCCTTTATCCAAGTCGAATGAATCCGATTCTGAGAACTATTTGTCTCCGGACTTAGAATTCACAAACCGTGCGCACTAAGCCCGGTATAACGCCTTCGTAATAACGTTCAACGTAGTTACGCCCTTCAAACACACTGACGTATCGTGTGACCAGAGAGGATGTATTTATTTATTTATTTAAAGACACAACCACAGAATACAATTCAGTAGTATCTACTTATAAATACTCTTTTACAACAACGCCCCCGGGCCTGCGGGTGTCTATGGGCGACGGTAATCATTTACCATAATGCGATCCGCTCGTTTGACTCCTGTCCCATAAAAAAACAACAACGTGCAGGTTTTCAGCAGGTAGCACAACAGTTATTTGTTAAACCTCTTATATTACCAGTTTAATTATGCTTGTTATACAAACGCTCATATTATGTGTACGACAACCATTCTCACGAATGCTAATACAATACATACAAGTTCTGCTATTTTAGGGCTTGGTATTATAAGTGTGACAATTTATTTATTTTTAGTGTAAAATTTTGTACGAACCCGTTTTACACCCTGTATAGGTAGGATTATTTTAACACGCACACGGTAAACCAATTATGGTTCCATATAAAGATGCTAAATCCATTTTGTCTTGAGACGCTCAATGTAGCTCGTCTCGGCATAACGCGTAAGCAATATTAATCCAGAGTTGATCGAGGCCTGAAAGCCTGTAATCCAAAGTTTCAAATGTCTCCATCCTTCTCACGCAAAGCGAGAAGCACGCATGAGCGACAGTGACAGATAGAATCGAAACTACGTTCTTGTGAACTGTATACCTATTGGGGTAGGCCGGTTGCGGAGCCGCCGTAACCGGGGTAAGCCGTTGTTATTTGTATTCAGATTAAGAGTATTTTCTACCGTAAATTCATTATTATGACAGATTCAGATTGCGTAGGTGTGTATAATGACAAAATGGAAGAGTTAGGAAGGGTAACTGGAGAAAATGAAATAGTGTGAGTTGGGAAAATTAGAGATCATAGAGTAATCTAGTTCGAAGACTTTTTGTCATGAATATCATCAGCATGTTAACTCGTAATATTACTCTAAAATAGTGTAGGGAACAGAGGCTGCCTACTTGATTAGACCCAAGATTTACTGTGTGCTTACTGACGAAACCCTGTGCGATCTAGGAATTACATGCTCTAATTGTTATTACTATTATGGAAAAACGTAGAATGGGTTTTTACTAATGCCCTCGCAAATTACTGTTCATTGTTACTTTGTACGCTACACATTGATCAATTAAGACTTATTTATTTAGGGGACATGTGAACTCTGGATGGCCTCTCATAAATCGTATAGTTCATAGAATGGTTAAAATATTTTAGCCTGGGTCTACGCTGCAATAAGCCGTCAAATAAATCCCTCAAAGTCATCGGGTGGAACAAAAAGTTGCATTAAACCAGTGGTTCTCAAACATTGGTAAGCGAACCGCAGGTGGTTCGTATTAAGCCAGTGGTTCCCAACTATTTATAATGGTAGCGGACCGCAGGTAGTTCGCAGGAGTCAAGATATTATTATGGTCCGCGACCGATTTAAAATTTTCTAGTTGGTATAATATCTCCGCGTGTCACTTACCTAAGTATCTAATATTGGCCCAAGGATTACTAAAATATTATTGTTAATGTCCCAAGATTTTTTATTTAATTTTAACAGAATATTGTAGTAATAACAATGTATTTCGGCAGTTAGAGGTAAGATCCAGTACCTCTGTGGTTGAGGATTCTGGGTAAAGCTAGCTTCCATCATTACTTTCCATTAGGCGAGGTGCTGGCAAAGAACTTCCTACCTAGATTTTAATTAAAAAAAGATTTGATTTTAATTTGATTTTAAGTAACAATGTAGTGGTCCTTGGTCCAGAAAAGGTTGGGCGCCTCTGCATTAAACCCTCTTTGTTTCAACCCGCTAGAGCTCTTAAGTTAACAGCTTATCAATATTATTTAAGTGGCGTGGGTGGAATGACTTTATACAGGGTTTAAAGTTACTTCAGATAAAAGGTTTCAAATGCAATTATTTCTTTTTATCCATTAGACTTTGATATTGGGTTACTTTTTTCTAAAAAACATTATTTTACAGTTTTATACTTTAAGATATCTTTTATACTTTAAGACTTAAAGCGAATTTATTTTGTATGAAAATAAAAATAAATAAAAATGATATCAAATTTCTGACTTCACCATACCATTTATATGACCATGTTAACATAGGCTAGTGTCGGCTCATATACCCATTTACCTAACACCCTGTATAATAGACGACTAAATATCAAAATAAGTGGAAAACAAGTATTCAGTCATTAATCTACAAGAATTAGAAATCATCGTCGTAATTAACACAAACGATGAAATATTATAATAAAATTAATCATACAAAATGCTATTCTAAGGTGTTTTATCTCTGATCTCGCGTGGTAACATAATATACATACATATACATATACATCAGATAAAAACAAAAACATGAAGCATTAAAATCATAAATTTAACTCTAGGCTTTCCACGCAATTTCCACGTATTTCATGTTAGTAGCCAAATTGTTAGGAAAATAAAGTTGTTTATGTAAATTTTGAATCAGCCGCACATGAGAGAGCAATCCGCGTGAAATTATTTTGAAAAACAGCGACAATTTGTAATATCCGGTGAATCGTGCGTAAGCCTTGTGCGTGAATACTTTCGGGTTTCACAATTTTGTTTTTCATTAAATCGGTATTTTTATCAAAGGTATCGTAGTAAAAAACGATGAGCATACATAATTTCGCAATTTAAAATGCTTGTAGCTAAGAAAATGCTAGCTTTATTAGCAAACACAATGATATCAAAACCGGTGGCGCTTCTTATCAGCACTTGTCAAATGCATGTCTCGGTGCGGATAGGGCAAAAGGATTATGAGAGTATGAGGCTCTTTAAAAGCAAAATCTGACGATTTGTAGGTACTAGGTAATTGAAATAAGTCCAAACAAAGATTGATTTTAATGAACTAGCATCCCTTGGTGACTTGGTCAAAGTGAGTAAAAGGTGCCCATTATATGATATGCCATACAATACACACGAATTGAAATTACGAAAATAAGGAAAACATTATCGCTGAATTCCAAACTTTTTACAAGAATTTCATTTACTTACTTACTTATCGTATGCTTCATCTAATTTGACTACGGCGTAGTGAATTTTAAAAGAAAAACATTCATCCTTCGGTGCTTGGGCAAATATTTGTTTGTTGTGATAACTTCCAGTGGAGGCAGTGGGAGCGCCGCATCGGAACTTGACTCACCTTCGTGGGAAAACATAGTTGCTCATTAGAATAATATTTTGCCGAGTTAATAGCCAAGGCTGCTATCAAAACACCACAATAAATTTTAGTTAATCACCTCAGGATTTTATCTGAGTCGGTAAACATTGGATTACTTTTGATTTTTACGGATCATTTTCTAAATGGGAAATATGGGTGGCCTGATGGATTGACAGTCGCCATTTTCCTCGTTCGATCTAAAACTGGAGTACAGCAAACATCTATTTACATTATCTATGGACAGATCCATATTGTATTGTAAACAATACACCACTAAGATCCTGTGGGAACGGAAGTACCGGAACAAAATAAAACAAACTATACGCAACATACATTGCATAGTACTCTACATAGAGAATTACCATATATTTTTTTAAATGATGCAAATTTTAGTGAAAAAAAGAACTTGTCAATGTTTACTGTACTGTACATACAGCATGAAACTAAATATTTTATAATTATTTTTAGTTTGCCCAAGCATTGTTAGCCAGCAGTGAACTGTGCGGCTTATTATTAATTTTGATGTAACAGCGCGACTATTTGTACAGTCAACAAAACATGATACATACATTTTGTTGCGAAATAGTACTTATCAGCACGACATAAGTGACTTGTAATTTAGCTTAATATGCGGCCTGTACATAGCTGGCGTGAAGGGCCACGCGTTATAGTTTGGCATCACGCCAGCTCTAGGTGTAGTTGCAATAATGACCGAGTGACCGTGCTGATGTGACAAACTATATCGTAGTTTGAGTAGAATGTATGCGAATAATGCAGAGTTATCACTGACAAGGGTTAAGGGGAATTGTAGGCATAGGGTGATAATGACTATGATGGGCTTACTATGCAGTACCTTTTGGCTTGCAAATCTCGCCATTAAAATACTTATGTCGATAGCTATGGGTGTGCAGTGTATACCTAACGGACAGTGATTTTCTGGCAAAAGGTGTTTAAGGTTAAATTCATTGGTTCAAAAGACATAAGAGACTCGAAATAAAACCAATACTCGCTTTTTTCCGCGGTACACTATTGAAAGCTATACAGGATGACTGGTCTACCATAGTAGGCCGCGCGTGAATTCTAGTGATAATTATTACATATCCGATGCGCGCTATTTATAAATAACACACGTGGATAATTACTTCGTTCATATAAAATACGCAAACACAGTTAACTGCAAAGTTAACAAGTCATTACCATGCAGTGTAACCGTATAGTAAAAGTGAAACTCTCACATACTTACTTAGGAATAAAAAAGTCCTATCTTGGAACATTCACGGAACAGCACTAGTTTCAACATTATTCTTGAAAATAAATTGAATTGGATGTCATACAAATGTTCAAGCGTGTCGCGTCCAATGGCTTGTTCGTAAAATAAAGGGCAAAACGGTTAGGGTTGCCAGGTCCAAAAACACAAAATTATTTAACTCTAAAAGCCGGGCATGACTTTTTTAACCAACACCCAGAAGGTGGACCGACGACATCATAAAGGTGTCAGCAAGGGGCTGGACGCAGGCTGCTACCAACCGGGCAACATGGAAAGCATTGGGGGAGGCCTATGTTCAGCAGTGGACGTCCTATGGCTGAGACGATGATGATGATGAACTCTTTTAATAGCTAACATGCCTTATCACTGATACAATTAACAATTATTACCTTCAAATCGTGTGTGCTCGATATAATTCTGTGGCTCAACTTTCGACTGGCGTGGCAGCCCACATGAAAAGCCGGACAGACCCAACATGAGATTATTTGGCCGGACAAGTAGGTAAAGCCAAACATGTCCGGCTGAAGTCGGACACCTGGCAACCCTAAACACGGTGTAAAACTACACAACAAATAAAGTAAGAACTACACATAATAAATTCGATCAACAGGACACGCTACCTAAGAGGGTTCCATGTTTCGGGCAAAGGTCGAACAATCAACTTAAGTTGTGCTCAATTAACTTAGTTACCCCATAAAGTATGGTCTGAGTAGGGCTGTTGCCATTTATGTACCTATTACACACTACATTATTGGCTGTTTGGTGTAGTTTGGTCGCGGGTACGATTCCCGCTCAGTACAAACATTTGTGTACATACATTACCATATTAATGTTCGTATTCTTCCGCGTCTATTCTACCCATACTTAATATGTTTTGTATTTACAAAAAAAAGTATTTATTTACCCATAGTACAAGCTTTTTTCAGTTTGAGACTAGAGGCGCAGTGTCCAAGGATATTTATTTATTCATTTATAGATAAGTATTGGTTTTCTAAAAAGTCAGCCAATAGACTCAGGTAGCAATTAGCATGCATGCAGTTCTGAGCAATATGTATCTTAAAATAATAAAAATAATATTAAAACAAATAAAAATATTATAAATATTTTAATGTTGAATGCTTATCAACAGCTAAAGCTTCCATTATTCTGACAGATTTATAACGAGACCACCATCTTTATGGTCTGTATCGCGAAATTTATAAGTCGATCCAGTCCAATTTATTGTTCGTTTCGCTGGATGCTGACTGAAAATTGAAAACCAAAACGATAGCCAGCTATATGTCTCTTACTCTCATGGCAGGTTCTCGCGGTGGCTGAAAGAGACGGGTAGAGTCGGTATGCTAACGTTTTGTGCGGATTTGCAATAAAACAAAGCGAGGATTTGTAATTTAAGCGTACACTTTATTCGCTTCTTACGTTATTGCAGCTTTGTAAGCACGATTTCAATCCTTAAAATCGACTTAAGTGTAACTTATGAGTAGTTATTTACTAAAAAAAGCATCGTCTATATTTGAGTAAGCGCATTTTTCAGGCTCAAGCAGAGATTTTACTATAAACGTATACGTAAACTATAAACGGAAAATTACTAAGAAAACCGAATATTTTAAGACATTTTTTACCTTCTTCAAAGCTATCAGTCATGAATTATTAATTGTTATGTTACACAGCCTACACTTCACAAAATATTACCATAGCTATTCTGATAAAGAAAAACACACGGAACCTGTTTTTATTATGCCCAAAAATAATTGTTATTTTATTGCCGACAGCTAAAGGAAATTCCTCAAAATCTATTAATAAACAAGCTCTAAATTCTATTACGTTCACTTTCAGTTTGAAAACGAAATAATAATATTATCTTGCCACTTTAACCAAAAAATCCTGTCACGTTATCGAAATACAATTTTATAACTTAGGGCAATAAAATAAAGCTTAAAACTCCTTGACCCGTCCATGTCACTCTAAAATCGGGCCACGCAGCAGTCCAGGAAATCAGTTCCCCACATAAAACATATAGGCTCGTGAATGGAAAGATATAAAAATCCGGGAAGGTCCCCAGGGACATAAACAAAACACCCGCTTTGATATCGGAAACATTTAGTTCCCTTCCCCTGTGTGACTTATTCTGAAAACCGATCGAAAATGTGTCGATTGTTTTTGTTATTGTAACGAGTGATCACACGTAACTGTTCTTAAAATAAAATGTTAGTAAACGTTTTCGTAAATTTACTTACAATATAATAAGTGCCTATAAAATGTTTGTAGATAGCATACGATTTCAGTTATCAGCTGAAAACTGTGGCAAATAATTAAATTACAATTAACATTATTCCTTTCCGCTGTATGACGTTTTTGCAACTACACTGAGTGAATTTTATGTTATTGAACATTAGCTCAAAATCTGGGCGACATTTTTTATCAAGAAGCTTAGACGATATTAAAGTAGAAAAATCATAAAAAGTAGGCACTAGAAAAATAATAAAAGTAATAAAAAACTCGTTTTTCCGGAAAGAAGCTCAAATGGTTTTCAACGTAGAGTCTGTTTGTTCCCTATACTATAGGCATACTTAAAAATGTTGTAAACATCGTTACTTGTGTACTCACTCTTTTTTTTGTCCACAGTGAAATTAACGACATCAACCTGGGCCTCTTGGTAGAGGTGTGGAACAAAGGAGTGATCTGGGACCGTGCCCTCGGGTACCACTACTTGCCTCTCACTTCAGTGGCTTACACCGAGGTAAGTTAGAGCAGGATAAACACATACTTATTAATTTGAAAATATACTTGGTGGTTTCTCTTTGACTAGTACTTTGAAGGGACGCGGACGTTCCAAAACTCAAGCCTACTTTTAATACTTCAACCAATTATTGCTTGTGATTGACTTTAATTTTGTTACGGTTTTGTTAAATTTTATTTAACTTTGCACTAAACTAGTCCTAGTCACTTCCTAAGTCCTAGTAAATCTTTTTCCACTATCACAGTGACTTGAAATGGATTTGCAAGTTGCATTTTTTCTAACGAGTTGTGTTGTAACGTGTACCCATTTAGATACAGATAGGCGTTTGACATAGCTCAATAATATCCCCCGACGGCATAACTTACCACCTAAAATATTGGTGGATTCGACAAAACAAGAGTACCTAAATATTAAGCTCAGAATAAATCGTCAGTTATTCGACATTTTGACATAATATTTCCCATACTGAAACTGTCAATGTGCCAGTTATACCATGAGTTATTCTCGGATAATAGTTTGGTCGAATCGGGCCTCAATCATATTTATTTCAGGCTTCAATCATATTTCTTTTGCTCTTTAAAGCCCAACTAAATGCACGAGTGAGTCTAAGAGAAAGACAGGTAAGATTTAATTTGGTAGGTAAGTACTTTTATTGTCGGCCGTTTGGTGTAGTGGTTCAGAACGGACTACTATGCCGAGAGGTCCCGGGTTCGATTCCCGGCCGGGCAGAAATTGAAATGATGAATTTTAATTTCTGTGACGGGTCTAGGTGTGACTATGTATAATATTTATGTATTTAAAAAAAAAAGTATATAAGTAGTATATCCGTTAAGCTAGCACCCATAACACAAGCATTAAGTTGCTTACTTTGGGGCTAGCTGGCGCTGTGTGAAATTGTCCAAAGATTTATTTATTTATTTATTTATTTTATGGGTAAAGCCACATGTACTCGTAAATCTGTCTTTCCTAGACGTCTGCCTGATGCTGACATTTTAAGAGCCAATTTTACGCACTATGTCCTTTGGGTTTACATGGAATGTTCATTTCTACATCGAAAACTACTTACTAAAAGAAATTTCTCAAACGAACAATTCGTAAGAGTCTAGACTAGAAGTTAGTTCAATGAGCAGTAAGAAATCTTTTGGGAATAATATTTTCAACACGTTTGATGTAGTGTACCTTCTGTGTACTCGTATAACATTATACCTACATATGAATGCGAAAGAGTCATTTAGATGGAAAAAAAATTTCAATATTAATATAAATCAATAACAATCTTTTCCACGTTTCTATCGAGTAGGATCTTAACTATATGGTGTGCTTATTACCATATTGTAAGCAGGCACAAAGCGAAATTTTTCCTTGTAATTTAAATTGGCCTGTGCCGTGTATCTTGCTTGTTAAAAGGTCTTCCCTCGTGTAGCATTACAATAATAGGAACGTGTCGAGTAGGTACGTAACGATTTGTCCGAGAATCGAGACATTGATAAAGTATTCCGAATTCATATTTTATTGAAGTCCTAATAGAAATGGTATATAATGTAGATACAGGACAAAAAGCTACTACATAAGCCGCTGGTATATAATAGCCAAACGGCATATCATAATATAATGTATAAACTACTGTATTTATTAGGATAAGTTGGATGGAACAGCGATACCTACCTATTCCTTCATAGAAGTATTAATTTGATACGGTCATATTATGCGATGTAGTAAGCAGTCTTTGTGCTAGGATTGTACTGTATGTTAAGAGTTTTTATCATGGTCTAGATTTGACTGCGTTTTTTAATTAGTAGACAGTGAACTTGCTACTATATTCAAGTACTTCTGTGACCCAGCGTAGACATCATAAATTAGGTATACGCTATAGTAAGCAGTCTTTATTTTATTGGACCGTATCTAAGTGTTTTTATCATGGTTTGGATTTGACTGTGTTTTTTAATTAGTGGACAGTGAACTTGCTATATTTAGGTACTTCTGTGACCCCGCGTAGTCAAGTAGCGCTGAACAATGCTGCTTTAATTGACGCGCTCTCCACAGATTTTTAATTATTCGTTTTCGTGTCAAATGGCCTAACGATTATGTTTAATTAGTTACGTAATCGGCAGATTAAAATTTAATAAAGCCGTTATAAAGATACAGATATGGGTATACTTCTGTTAGGTTAGATAGTAAGAAATAGAAGCTACTGCTAGGGCTGTTTTCCGTCTCAGATCTCTACGAATCAAATAAAATAGTGTTATTAATGGTTAACGCATGATAACCGTGTAGGGCAACAAGAAAATAGGCTAGATGACAATTATTTGTCCGTTAGAGCGATAATTAGAAAATATTAGACTCGTTTTTTTATTTTCTTTCATAATTAAATAATAACAGTGCTACATCGAGTTGAAAAGGCGCGTTACGTCACGCCTATGTAGATTTTTTACTTAGAAGTGACTTCAGGCGACATTTCAACTCGATACAATACTGTTATGATTCGATTATGAAAAAATACATGTCCAATATTTTTTGATTATCTGTCTGACGGACTAAATAGAATTTCGATTACCCAGTCATCATCCCAATTGGGCTGAGCTTGAAGCGTGAAAAGCTATGATTAATGAATAGAACTCGTATACTCACTGTAGTACAACCAGGCGATAGTAGGTTGTGAATTATTAAAGAAAGGTCTCGCCTGTCGTATGTACAACCATGTCCAACCATGTTTTTTCATGTCTCCACATTGTTTCTCTTAACATAATGCATTTATTGTTCATTTTCTCCACCACTAGCAACCACTCAGCCGGCACGAAATTGTGATTCTTTCTACAATTTCATCCCCAGTCTCTGGAGTAACATTGAAAGTAAATTGGAGTCCTAAGAAATAATACGCTTAGACTGAGAGAGGCTTATTTCACAAGTATTTAAAATTTATAAGCTTTCAGTATTGAGTTTCATATTTAAAAACGATTCTTAAGAAGATTTTGATTATTAAAATGAAGAAGAATTTACTTAAGATCATTGTTATTGTTCGCTATAATAAATCTGTTGTAATATGGCCCCAATTAACAAATTTCCAATATTTTAAGATTTGAGCTCTAGAGTTTTTGCTTGTTTTGTATTTAAGATGTGATGATCATTATTTCGTAATGAAGTCTTTGTTTTAATAAAGTTAAAGATTTTAAGCGGCACTTTAGATTTTAGATATTTTAAACAATTCGTAGGTCAATTTTAACGTATTTTTGTGAAGGATAATAAGCTTACCAAGAATACTTTTTAAAATATAGACTAAAAGCTGATACAGTTACCTATGTTCGATAACTTTAAGTGCATGTCTGATTCAATTACTAAGACCTGTACCTTAATAGCAAGAATTAACTTCGGTCCAAGAATTAATTTGAGAGCTAGGCTTCGTAGACAATATAAAACAGCCAACCTAATTGTAAGACGGTAACACGGAACACCTTAAAGGATTTTAATACCTACCTACTTGAATCATATATTATTTAATCTCTGTGGCTGTACTAAATGTATGGAAGCAGGAAACATTGACTTTTCGGATGGATCCAGTTTAATATGTCACCTATTATTCATATCGTTTGATAGAGCTCGTGAAGCACTTTCAGGATCAGTATCCAGTTTTTCAATAAGTATCTTGTGTATATCAGAAATAATCGAGTGAGATCACTTATCGTATCCTCCCTGAATAGAAAGAATATTTATACATTGCTATGTGAATTTATGTTTGCCCGCGTAGAGGCACGGCCCTTCACTGAATCGTATCTCATATCTGTGCTCATATAGAAATGTATGAATTTGAATTTACGTAAAAATTAGGAAAGAATATTTGTTTCTGATCAACTTTAGATGACAATGTGGCTCATATTGTTTGATCAACACCGTTCAAATCCAAATCATAATCTTAATTTTTATTCAGAGTGAGCTGTCTGTTATTGCCAGGCTGTGTTTAAACCTATCATTACTCAGTACATCGGCAATTGATTCGATTATATCTGGAACATTAATGCGGGCTGCAGACGGGTAATGAAGTCTCCTGATTGATTGCCTCCTTTGAATGCCGGCAAATGTGCCGCGGAAAGGCAAACTGATTAATTGGTTGATGGTATTTGCTTAAAGTTGAGATATTTTAATAATTTATAGACGTAACTCACTGCGGCCGCCCTTCGCACAGTCGCGACAGCAACATAATTAAGCGCGAGCGATAAGGATGGGTAGCTTGGGGTCATTGGACAAAATTCTACGTACTCACGGACGAGGCTTTAGAGTAACGCATTTTCTCGAGCATTTCTGTGTAATGTAAACTTCTTGCGAATGGTACGATATAGGTAAAAAGGTATGACGTTTGGTTCGTGAAAGGGTGATAAACTAGAACATATCATAAAGCGACTCGTTGTTCTGTTACAAGTAAATGCTCTAGCTAGTCTATACACACCCTTATAGGAACATAATGACGCACTGAGTAGCTACAGGTATCATTACAGTCAACGTCAAATAGTTGGTGACACCCAAAATGGCCAAAAAGTTGACAACACCACCTTATTCCAATTGTAACAAAAGTGTTGCAAAATTTTTGGCTACTTTAAATGTCAGTAACTATTTGACACCGACTGTACGTGACGTTCCGTTGCAAACACCTTCATACAACTATACACTTTTTGTCGGCCGGCATTTTTGGTCGGCTTCTAATTAATTTGTCTGAGAAATCGGCCGATTGGTATGTGCGTATTTCCATACATGTTTGATTAACAGGCCGGCCGGCCGAACTAATGGGCTGACAAAATGTCTGTAGTACGTCTTATATTGATGCACTGTTCGTGAGTGAGCACCTGCTTATCTAAGACAGGTCGCTGCATGGCCGAGTCTTGAATAACAAATAAGAAAAGTAATGATTTTATATTAAGTGTGCGCTGCATTTTCTCTTTCAAAAATTTTCATTACGATGTTTTCTAGCTTAAAACTCAAAACACGACTGAACCAAATCACAGACTGAATGAATCTATGCTTGAGTAAGTCCACTTATGTTACGAGTATATTATTCGTAAATAGTATTTTGAGATGTATTCGACTGAGGTTTCTGTATGTCCAAAAGTTCTGTTTTCAGCTAAAGCCCGGTGTTTCATTTGTACGGGTACTTTCATTCCGAATAAGAGTTGCTAACATTAGCCTATAAACAAACTTTCTCATTTATACCATCACTCGGTTGTGGAACAGTGTGAATGTTTTATGTGTGGCTGAACGCTTTTAATTCCTATTTCTGTCTAGTCCAGTTTATGTAGGTATTTATGATTATTTTTAATTGTAGACTGGGCCTGTCATTATTTGAGTTGGGACCACTTTGCAGCGTCCCTAGTTTGGTACTAAATTGAAAATTTACTCAATTTAATTAAAAGTCTTATTATGTATTTTTAAACATAAAGGCTGAGTTGCACCACCTTATTTTAACCGTAACAATAATGATAACCGGCGCTTTTTGTATGGAGTTTGGTAGATTTTTGACGTTTGTAAAGTAAGATGGTGCAACTCATCCTTTAAGTAGGTAAATTCCAAGCATTCGTTATATTTGAATATTAATTTTGGTGTTTTAAAGCTTTCTTGCTCTTAATCAGAACACGATATTGTTTGCCTTTCATTTCTTGACCTTCCACGGTATTGCTAGTGAATTTCAAGAGATTGCAGACTTCAATTTAATTAATTAAACATTTACTTAGCATCACGATTCTAAGGCCAAGCGCTGATCAATGCTGATGCATCGCTGTCTCCAGGGATTTGCATAGGAATGTGTTTTATTGCTCGTCTGGCGCATTCGTGTTCGGTGACGTCTCCGAGGGTTATTGAATAATGTTAATTTGGTTGAGACTTGAGAATATTTCGACGATTAATGGGTTTGCAATGTTAATACAGTTTACATTGTGATCGGTAAAATTGGTTTTATTAAATACTTCTGAGATAAAAGATTACAGCTTTTGTCTTTATTGAGCAGTATCATAACTACGACAATATTTTGTTTATTCCATCTTAGATTTATTCGATATTATTTCCTTGATAACACATTAGTATCATTTGAAACCAAAGGCGTGAAGTTGCTGCAGTAGCTTTTTAATACCGATATTAATCACTCGTAGACAAGATTTTTAGCAATTTAATGAACACATCTAATTATTAGGTAGCAAATAGAAAGATTCATAGAAAATAATAGAAATCGAATCTGTGATTTTTGTCGTAATATTGCACGTCTGATCATTGCAATCTAAATATGAATTAGTAGGTACTTCAAAATTTACTTTAAGCTTTTGCTCCGATAGAGCCATCGGGCTGGTGCCCCATTTACTCTTACCTACACTTGGCTTGTGACCTTACTTGTAACAAGTTGCATGTTAACACATTGATGGACAGTAACGTCCTCCGGCGTTCAGGTAGGCTGATACGACAGAACGCCTATAAACGTCGTCGTTTTTACTCGTTTCACATTGACACTACTCCCATAGGAAATGTATGTGAATAAGTAGTGTCGTATTGGGAAGTAATTCTTAAAGCTTCAACCACACCAACGCGTGCAGATCGCTATCGCCGGCGCGATCAAAGGCCAATGACAGGTCGCGCGACCCATGCCAGTTCACGCGACCTGTCATTTCCCTATGATCACGCCGGCGAAGGCGCTCTGCACGCGTTGGTGTGGTTGAAATAGAAATATAGAAATATACATATTTATTTGTCTTTGAATAGGGTGTACAGAAAGGTCGAAAAAAACAAAATATGATCACCTATTCAGCCATCAACAATAGCATGCAAATACACTCAGCGGCACGGAATTTGGCCCAAGCCTAAACAACCAGATAGGAGGCCAAATAGGTGTTGTATACCTAAGTTTTGTATGATATGTTAACAGAACATTTGTTTTTGTTAATTTAAGAAGCTAGATTCATAAAAAAATGCGTCTGTTTAACTTTTTTGACTCTCGAAACGCATTTCGTAGTTGGAGCGCAAAGAGTACGGGCAAGTTTAAATTCGATATTAAATGTTGCAAAGGGTTTGGCGTTTTGTTTTTTGTTTTTAAATTAATCTTAGGGTTATTCTCGTTTCAATAATTTGAGAATAATGCCCATTACTCCAGCTCAAGTTGCTCAAATAGTGTTGCTTAGAAGTCAAGGGCATATGCAGCGGGAGATGGCTGAAACTTTCAATTTATTTATGTAGAATTTTTATGAATCTAGCCTCTTAAATTAACAAAAACAAATGTTCTGTTAACATATCACACAAAACTTAGGTATACAACGCCTATTTGGCCTCATAACTGGTAGTTTAGGCTTGGGCCAAATTCCGTGCCGCTAAGTGTATATCGAAGAAATCATAACTTGTGCTGTCCACCAAAGTGTTGTAAGAGGTTTCTGGGTCCTAACCTGTAATGTTATACAGCAGGAGTGTGGCGGGCGCTGGATCGAGCTGGAGGCACAGCTCATGATGCGCGGCGGCGCAGTGGTCGGCACCACCGGGCCTACGGGCCATGCCTTGCTGCTGGACTGCCGGTTCGAACCTCCGTTCGGTGAGTACCGTAGAATAGAACACGTCTTTTTGACTTCAAATTAGGCCTACTATTTCATCATCATCATCATGTCAGCCATAGGACGTCCACTGCTGAACATAGGCCTCCCCTAATGCTTTCCATGTTGATCGATTGGTAGCGGCCTGCATCCAACGCTTCCCTGCTACCTTTACGATGTCGTCGGTCATCTACTATTTAACTATCTAAATATTGTTTCTTAAATACAGGATGATTTTGCAATTAGTGCCCAAATTTTTAGGCGACTCAGAATCAGTAACTTATTCGATTAATGTAAAAAAATAATTGTTTTTCATATTGAATTATTTTTATCAGCTGCGCGCGGTTTCAAAATTGGCACACGTGGATTTATTTCGTTCATTGGAAAATACGTACACACACTTAACTACAAAGCTAGACATAATGGTACGCGAAAATTACCACGATTAAAAATAATTAAGTTAATTCTATTTTTAAATTGTTCTGTAGTACTTATTAAAATATTTGGATACTGATTGCAAAGTCACAAGATTGTATAGTGTTAATGCCTCCAAATAAGCTAACAACATTCGGCAGTTCAATGCCGACGAAACTCGGCTATTGTCTCATTTTGAATATCTCCACGATTGATTAGAGTTGATGCGTATCGATAGGGAAGATTTAAGAGGTACAAAGGACTAAGGCTGGGTTGCACCATCTGATTTTACCTTTAACAAACGTCAAAAATCTGTCAAACTCCATACAAAAAGCTCCGGTTATTGTTATAGTTACCGTTAAAGTTAGGTGGTGCAACTCAGCCTAAGAAATGAGGCTAATGACAATTAAATTTAAATCGAGTACACTCAAGATTATACAAGCCAGTTTGATCAAAATATTCAAATTCGACCAATCAGGCCCAATCTATGCTTAAGTTTGAATCGACTTCAGATTCTACAAGTGTTATCAAAATAATCATCTTTGTTTTACCGGTATCGATAGGAGTACTTCTGCGTTTCGAATAAAATATTATCTAGTTAAACTTTCTATCTCTCTAACTTTCCCCATACAAACTTTGGACCCCGGGTAAATTTTCAGTCTAAACCCAGCGGTTTGAGCTGTGCGTTGATTTGTCAGTCATTCAGTTTTGCTTTTTATAAATATATGTAGTACTTTTTAAAGAGATAAAGCGCGCCAAAGTTCTAATGAACAGGACCATGAGGTCAAGGCGTGCTTAAAAGTGTCAGACTTTGTGACGTCACGCGGAACTTCAACGCATCATAACTTCGTAATTACTTATTTGATTGACAAATAAAAATATACGTGTCCAATATTTTTTGATAATGTAATTGACGGACTAAATTATTTTTTTATAGGAAACTAGCCTACTTATTTGTTGTTATTGAAATCATTAGGGAGCCCTCAAGACTCCAAATGATGTATACGTCTACGGTGGTCTCTATCTCATCCTGACGTGTGAGCACTTTTCTCATTACGCCACGAAGGGCTACCCTCCGACACTCGCATCCTGTCCCACACACCCGATAGTAATGTTGATTAACTCTTTAATTAAGAATCTCAAGTTTCATTACGACAGTACGTAGGGCATAGTAGAGATTGATGTACAGTCATTAACAGTACCTAAACGAGTTAAAATTGTTTGAGTGGTGAAGTAATTTTTTTCGTGCATATTTTTTGATTTTTTTGAGAGATAACCGATGCAAACATACTTTTTAATTACCATTAATGAAATATTATTTATTATTTTGTATCAGTGTTGCCAGTCGGGTCTAGTCAGAAATTACCAGAAATATAAAAAAAAGTAACCTTTATACGGGGGGGGGGGGATGTTCATGGATGGAAAATGAATACAATTGATCATCTAAATACGAAAAGTGACCAGTCGTATAAAAAAGTTTCATGGATTTGCGTTTTATTATCGAAAAACATTCGCCAAAACTCATTTTTCTTAACAAATAATAAATCAAATTCAAGTTTAAATGCACTTTATGACATAATTTTTAAATTGTCACTATTAATATTTTTTACTGAATAACCTGTAAAGTTAATTCTACAATTTCTGAAAAATCACCTAAAAGTAACCTTTTCATTAGTGTAACCTAAAAGTAACCACAGCCAGTTCAAAAGTAACCAAAAAGGTTACAAAAGTAACCTTCTGGCAACACTGTTTTGTATAGTAGTTTAGATGGACTTGTAAATAATTTATCCACGTATTATGTAGGTGTTTTCGTTAAGTTCAAAGGTATAGAGTTCAGAATTTCTCGTAAATAAACTAACTTTAGAGGTACAAACAAAACTTGTAATATAAGTCGCAGTTTACAGTGAAGCGTGTTTATATCCGGCACGAAAGCTTTTAAAGTTGTTAACTTGATAACTGCATTATACGCTTCGTTTATCAGAAGCTTTACACGTGGCTCCGCGACGCAAACTTTAAAGATTTTTATTTATTTTTTAAATGATATTAACATATATTTTTATGGTTATAAAACCAAATAATGATCTCACGTGTCCTCTTTAACAGATGGATAGCGATTAATCCCAACTAAACAGTTTTATAGCCATAACAGTTGGCTCAAGCGTAACTACCTATTTTTTGAAGAAGTGACTGGAGTCTGGTTCCTTCTAAAGACTCATTTTTGGGGTGAAAACCTTTCCTTTAATGAAATGAAGTTTAGAACTAGGCTTTTAAATGGTGCCAATATTGGTGGGAAGTGGGGATGCATACTTTTGAAAGTGCTTGTCGCGGGAGATGCGATTTATTTGATGTAGAGTGTAGTATGTACTCACTTATAGGTACGAGTATCTACCGTATTAGGTAGAGTTCATTAGGAGGCTATTAAATTGAAAAAAGTCGATTTCGTTGGAAACCTGCTAGTAATAATATTTTTAAAATATTATACTAGTCACTACCAATAATTTATAATTCATGTTTCAATTATCTTTATTTAAGTCATCTTGACCTAGTTTTTTCTTCCTTTAAAGCCACAGCTTTTTTTGTAAGTGTTTGCACACCTGTTATTTAGTATCTTGTTTACTATTGATAGATTATTGCTGTACATCAAGAATCTAATTTTGTGATATGATTCTTTTTTTACGATAACACTAAGGTTGATTTGAAAATTAACTGCTATATGAATACGTAGATTTCCTTGAAATCAAACTTGGAAAGTCAACCCGACTCTTTGAAATTCATCTAGATTTTTCGTTTATGTAGGAAACAATATCTACGCATCTAGTACTCGCGTGTTCCGCTTGGTACAGGTAGCAGATTAAGCCAAACCTGTGGCTAAACTTTGTAGCCTCTTACATAGTAGTAATAAGACCGATATTGTCCAAAAATGTGTAGACGTATTGTAGACTGTACAACCTGACACAATTTATTAGTGAACAACAAGCTTCGTTCTATTTCTTGAATATGTTGAACTAGCTTTCCGCCCGCGGCCTCGCCCGCGTGGAATTTTGTCTGTCACAGAAAAACTTTATCGCGCGCGTCCCTGTTTCAAAAACCGGGGTAAAAACTATCCTATGTCCTTTCCCGGGACTCAAACTATCTCTATGCCGAATTTCATCAAAATCAGTTCAGTGGTTTAGGCGTGAAAGCAAGACAGACAGACAGACAGTTACTTTCGCATTTATAATATTAGTATAGATGTTGAATCCGAACCACAGATAAAGTGAGAGACATATAGCCGGGTCACTTGGCAGAGGTCTCAAGTGTGTCGGGAGGCGCCACGTCTGCCGACTCGGCCTTGCCTATTTTTAGGATTCAGTGGCCAGAGAAGAACCCTTGACTTTAAGGATCTCTTGGCTTTAGGCTTTGTTACGTTGCGTAAGTTATTCATTTGTTTCACACGTTCGTGAATTACGTAGTAACTTATTAGTAATCTTTCTGACAACGCCACTCTTGTGGCGGAGTTTTGGGCTGACACTGTGTAGGTTTGTTGTCGACACGACAAGAAGAAGAAGAAGTAATCTTTGGTAGAAGTAACTTAAACTTTGATTGATGCTAGAGATGATGATGATGATGACATTAAGATAGGAGAACTAAGAGATGACAGCTTGCTTATAAAAAGATACTATGGGAAACGAATAATATAAAGCTAACAAGTACTTTTCCTTGGAAAATTGCAGAAAATATAAAAGATAAGACACTTAGTTTGAGTTATAATAAGTATGCATGCCACGTACAAAAGTAATTTTTGCTATGTGCAAGCGGAGGTATCTAACTTAAAAGGAGAACATTCTTAAATATATCTATGACTTAAGTAAGTGCTATCACAAATTAACCTTCTCTGGGAAGCCGCCAACTGAATACAAAACTACGCACTTATTTTATTCAAAACTTACTACATTACATTAAATGGACTTGTATGGAATTCTTGTCAACGTCCAGTTCACGCTTGACCGCTTTTATATCCTCATGACGCTGAAAGGAAGCACCATAACGGCGATGTGCCGAATCCAAAATGATTTATGCGCCATTTTATGGTGGTTGTGATTTTTGTTTAGGTCAAAGTTACGCAATGCCTAGTCTAGCCAATTCGAATGTATAAATGACGGTATGTCAGGGTTAACACTGTGGCCTCTTATGTAGCTTTATTAAGAGCTATTGTAATGCAATAAGCTGTTAACTAATATGGTGATTTAATTGAAAATAAAAGGAGTAAAGTTTTTACACGACTTAGTCTGAGTTGCACCATCTAACTTTAAACTTGATATTTTTTCGTTTGTTCAAGTTAAAGTAAGATGTTGCAAGTTGCAACTCAGCCTTAGTTTGGGTTGCACCAACTTACCTTATTTATAACAAACGTCAAAAGTCTGACAAATTCTCTACAAATATAACCGGTTATACGAGTAGTTATACATATTACATAGTTACGGTTAAAGTTAAGTTTGGTGCAACTGAGGGTTATTTATGAACTTGATTTCATAGAAATTATGATAAATTTTCGAGCACTTTTCATATTATTCCTGCCTTGTTTCGGTACTTAATTTGCTTTAGTGGTAAAAAGGTGTTTGTCCCTAAAACTTTGTGCCGATAGATGATGTTGCTGGAACTATTTCTGAGAACTAACTTGTAATGAATATCGTTTCTCATTACACTGGAACTACACACATCTATCAATATCCATCACAGTTAGGCACCTAAATAAGGGTGGAACTGCGAATTTTCTTCTTGGTAGTCTGTCTATCTTAAAAACTCGTAATTCTGCACTATTACTGCTGAAACTACTTCTGTACTAAGCTTTCTGTAACGACTAAGTACTACTAAAATATAGTTTCCTTATATATTGGACTTCTTAGTGTATTACTAATATGGCATTCACAATCTTGTCTAATCTTATGTAAGTTATTAATATCGGAGTCTACTTCTTCTTCTTATTCGTTACGCTCTTGGCAGAGCGGTCGTGGTCACGTTGAGGCGTTGTTCACATCGGTTGTAGAGGCGGATACAACTCTCCGCACGATCTCCCACCATGCATCTCTCTCTGTCTGGTGCAGTTACATACTCCGTCTCCCACTGCCGATTTCACTTGGTCGGTCCAGCGCATTGGTGTCCTGCCACGCGATCGGGTTCCTTCGACTTATCCTTGGACAACCAGTCGTTCTATGGAGTTGTCATCCCGCCTTGAGACATGCCCGAAGTATTGCAGTATGCGGGACTGTACTAGGTACGGTTGATAAACGCTGACTGACACTAGCTCCTGGAGTATGGACACATTGGAGTCTACTTACATGATTATTAAAACGGCTAGAAGCTACAATTAGAATTAGATGATACAAAATATTTTTTAAAAACTGACATTTCTGTATAAATATTCCTTACAAATAATAAGACTTGTATTGCATAATACACAACGAAATGGCATCGCATTAGAAACGCAGTTGAAGGAAGCCATGCAAAATAAGTCGGCATAGCCAAAGGAATTTATCTTGAGTAGTAATGGGCTTCTTAGAAATGAAGATTTAAAATAGCTTGCAGCGTGGGCAGGACACCATATAACGAAACCATTAAAAAGATCTTAACATCTTTTTAAACGAAGCAGTTTGAGGAGAATGCGATATTGAAGGGTAGTTTCTCTAGAACTTAATATGTTATAACAAACTGGACAGTTTTGATCAATGATATTATATAAAAACAAAAGCAGATATGTTATAAGCGCTCGCGCTGTGAATACTCAAATACGTCCCAATTGGGACGTCTTGTGTTTAGTCTTCGTGTGGCCTGCGTCGTGCGCAATCGCGTGCGTACCACACCGTAAGTTCCTGTTCTTACCAAAATAAATAAAAAATGCCATCGTGTGTGTTTCGAAAGTGTACCAATTATGACTCTAAAGTAAACAAAATACAAGGGATCTCTTACCACATGTGATTATGCAAAATTATTTAGTATTTATATTTTCAATTATTTATGCAAACAATCAAGACGCCATGCGCCATGTTCAAGTTAAGAAAGAGAAAGCGATCTTGTTTTGACGTTAGAGCGATAAGGATGCGTGCTTTATGCGAGATTAGTTAGTGCAGAATCGTTAAAACTATAGCTATCTCTTTCATTTGCGTGCTATTTCGTATCTTTTGTTTCACTTATCAGTTACATTTGTCAATGTGTGCAATTTGGAATAGCTCGGCACGGATTCAAATCGTAATTTCTATGAACGTAACATATCTATAGTTCTTTAATATCATTGGTTTTGATGCTTTCCTTGGTAATATCGAAAGAACTATGATGCAATCTTTGAAATCATTTTTGCTTTCTAAGTAACTTTTTGAGCTGCAAACGACTGTTTATCTATACTCGTAATAGTTGCCAATATAACTGTATGTACATGTGTATAAAAATTTAACTATATCACATACTCAACCCTTCAAAGACAGCTAGCCGAAGTGCAAGACCACAATTTTCGCTGTAATTATGTAAATTTTGCCTGCAAGAAAATGATTTCTTTAGTCTAGACAACACATATTTAAATTTTTATAAAGAGGTTAACATTCGTTTGATTGTAAGTGACGGTTGCAGCACGCTGCAGGCAGTTTTCGTGGGTGCGCCAAAGTTCACCTAAATTTTCAACTCCGAAAATTGGAAGTCCGAAAATGTTCTTCCTAAAATTTTTCATCCTAACAATTACAATTCCTAACTACTCTGTCTCTAATGTTCATAATTCCGAATCATTCAACTTCATAATGTCATTAGCAATAAACATCTATTACACTTTTATTTGTTCTCCTAGATTTTCTAAACATAACCATATTTTACACTATTATNTTAGAACTGTGACCACTACGCACGAGCCGAGCGAGCGAAGCCAGAGTCCCGCTCCAGTTATTCAGTCAAGTTCCAGAAACGAATCGGTCCTATTTATAATTATTGGTTTAGGTTAGGTTAGAACTGTGACCACAACCACAACCACAACGCACGAGCCGAGCGAGCGAAGCCAGAGTCCCGCTCCAGTCATTCAGTTAAGTTCCAGAAACGAATCGGTCTATTCATTATTATTGGTTTAGGTTAGGTTAGAACTGTGGCCTTACGTTTTATTCGCTCGGAACGTACTTCTGTACGTAGTATTTATTATTATTCTATGGTATGAGTGAAAATATTATGGTAATGTTTAGGGATAAAAGTGTTATGATAAAAAACAGTAGGAGTTTAAATATATTTACATAAATGATATTATTAATTAAAATTTTCGGAAACATGAGTGTTATGAACCTCGCCGGTAGCACTACAAATAGTATGAGAGAAAACTTTAGGATGAAAAATTTTAGGAAGAGTGATCATTCGGATTTAAAATCGTTAGGAAGAACAATTTCGGGTAAATAACTTTAGGTGAGCCAATATGGACCCATTCTAGACCACATAACTATTATCTGTAGAAATAGGACAATTTGGGGAATTGTTGGCCTATGGGGTCGTTTATTATTCACTTCCCACTCTCATCATTTCAGCCACAGGACGTCAACTGCTGAACATAGGCCTCCCCCAATGATTTCCATAACGCCCGGTTGGTATCGGCCTGCATCCAGCGCCTCCCTGCTACCTTTAAGAGGTCGTCGGTCCACCTTGTGGGTGGACGTCTTACGCTCCGTTTTCTGGTAGGTACGTGGCCTCCACTTCAACTTCCTAAATCTCTATCTTCCCCATCCTCACTCACTCAAAAACACGTGACTTGTATTTTTCTAAAATTACCTTTAAACAAGTAAGAGCAAAAAGCAAAATCATAGATTTACTGACGCCAACTTTTGGTTTAATAATAGCACGTTTAACAAATAGTAGGTACGTTATTTAATAATTTAATTGCGAATAATTTTATTCGCATAGTGACTAAAATAATGATGCAAACATGGTGAGATTAGGGTTAAGTTATATCAATTTTGTCACGGTACATTAAGTCTAGTATCTAAACCAATTAAGAAAAAAAATGTTGTTTGATTTTAAATAGTATAATTATGTACTTCATCATCATCATCATCATCATTTCAGCCATAGGACGTCCACTGCTGAACATAGGCCTCCCCCAAAGCTTTCCATGTTGATCGATTGGTAGCGGCCTGCGTCCAGCGCTTCCCCGCTACCTTTACGATGTGGTCGGTCCACCTTATAGGTGGACGTCCCACTCTGCGTTTTCCGGTACGCAGCCTCAATTCCAGAACCTTGCTGCCCCATCGGCCGTCAGTTCTGCGTACTATGTGCCCTGCCCATTGCCACTTGAGCTTGATAATCCGTCGGGCTATGTCAGCGACTTTAGTTTGTTTACGGATCTCCTCATTTCTGATTCGATCTCGTAAAGAAACACCAAGCATAGCCCACTCCATAGCACGCTGTGCAACTTTGAGCTTCAATACTCAATACGTTTATTGCTTCTGTATAAGGTCACGTTTTCAAGCCATAAGTCATCACTGGTAACATTATGTACTTATGTGACTTGAATAAATACCTAAATCAAAATGATGTAACCGATCTTGCCTGTATATTGCTGGATGTCATTTAAAAGTCTGAATTCCTTTGCCACTTAAAAATATGAAAGAGCTTTTTTATCTGTGCATAAAACCTATGCGGGAATTTCGTGGGACTTTTTGGCGGGAAAGTAAAACGTCATGTCAATTTAGTTTTCTTTTTTTTTTAAATGCGTATAATAATGGTGGAATTAACTAACATTAGTGTTCTTGAACGTGCAAGAAGTCTGTGTGAGGTCTCAGTAGAAAAGCATATTTACTGAAACTTTAAGAAAGGAATACCTACCATTGTTACATTCCACAATCACTATACATTGCAAAGATTTTTTATATTTACTTGAAATGCAACTTATTTACTTGACACTGGCTAAATGCGCATATTTCTCGAAGCCATGAGGAAAATTAAAAAAGAAGAGAGTATCGTTTTTTAGTCTGTGGCGCTTAGGTGGCGCTCGTCCTACATTTTTTACAATTACCTACGAAATTAATTAATTTTTAGAGGTTAATATTGTGAAAATAATATTTTAAACAAATATTGTTCTAAAGTCTGGTATTACAGTAATAAATAGGGCAAATATTTTGCCATCAGGTTTTATGAATTATGTTTTACGACAAAGATTTAATGAATAGTAAGTCCCTTGGAAAAGTTTGGCGCGCTGCTCATGATTTCAAGGAAGAATCTGATGAACAAGCATCTATGGCGAGTATTTGGTATGTTAAAATTAAATTAACTTTACTTACCTACTTTAAGTTTTAGTGCCTTAAATAATACAACATTTAAAATTGTGTTTTTGCTGTCTGGACTTATAGCCTTCTAAATAGTGTTTTATNAACTAAAAAGCAAGAAATAAGTTAAATTTTATAAAAAAAAAACCGACTCCAAAAAACCTACACTAAAAAGTAGAATAATAATTACTAATTACCTAATAATTACTACTTTTTAGTGTAGGTTTTTTGGAGTCGGTTTTCAGATTGGACGGTCGGTAGCGGCCTGCATCCAGCGCCTTCCTGTTACCATGAGGTCGTCTCTTTATTTATTGCCAGAAGTCCTGTGTTCTTATTAATCTGCGGATAAAATTTGAACTCGCAAGGATAAATACTTATTCTACGCCTAACATAGATGGCGGATAGCGTCATCATTCGTCAAAGGTCCCATAACTTGCTATAAAACAGCCCGCGTGAGCATTCCCTCCGTGTTAAGAAAGGTCAATGGTTGAGACGTGTGTTGACCTCTGAACCTTCAAGCCCTTAGACCTGACGACCAATTAACTAAAATTACCTACCACATGAGGGTTTAAAATTGTTTTTTCCGTTTAACTGGTTTAATGGTCGCATTGTAAAATAATACAATAACTCCACATCTGTCTTTCAGGGATTTTTTCTTATGTTGGATGAAACGTGAATAAATTGTGCGTTTCTAAAGAGATATTTAATCTACTATTCTTTAGTATATTCGGTGACGTTATCGTTTGAACAACAAAAACAAAACTAAAAATAAAAACTTGCAGTAAATAAATGATGATTCTGATGTTCCAATATGGCGTACTATCGGCAACAGTGTTAACTGCCCATTGACGGTCATGTCGTCTCGTTATATCGCAAAGAGTCACCATTTGATGAGAGCGAGAGCAAAAACGGATATGGATAGTTAACACTGTGGCCGTGTGTACACTGAAAAATAAATCTATTACCTACATTTGGTGTATTTATTTTTCATTGTTGCTCTAAGTCCAAAATTTTGTTCCTGCTTCCAGCTCCAAACTAAGGAAACCTCTAGTTATTACGCCCATAAATATACTCCTACGTATAACTTGAGATAAGCAGGCTTAGTTATACCCATAAATGGGGGGAATTATGCAAATTATAATAGGAGAGTCCCGACCCCGATATAACGACATTTACAACATATCAGTACCTCTAGCACGAACAACTTTCGTCTTCGAATCGTTTGCGTATTCGACAAAATACAATACCCAGCCACCAGCTTCGAATTCAACAATAACGTGACGATCTCGATTGTCAAAATTAGTTTCGTGCTTCCATTGTGCATACCATGAGTTTCCGTTAGGTGTGCTTGACGAGTGCGTCAAAAAATCTATATGAAGATTTTAGTTCTTGAAAGTATCCACTAGGGGCGCTGTACAATTTGTAATACATTTAATGTCATTTTTTTACGCAGTAGCTAGCTAGTAGGTATACCTAAAGTAAACTCATGGTAAGAACACATTTCGCATACTAAGTTCACTTTACGTCACGTTCCTGTGAACCCCCTTAGTCGGGCGCCCCTTCTTTTGATGGCGATTCGAATACGCCAACGATTCGAAGTCTGAACTTTTTCGTGCTAGAGGTACTGGGCATGGACGCCGGTGATGGATTATGTGCTGGGCCGGCAATTTTTACAGCTCATGATAAATGGACCCTTGCCTTATCGGGATTAATAGGAACTGGCATTACGGAAGCCGTCAAGTGTTGTGATTATAAGGCCCGATTCGACCAAACTTTTATCCGAGAATAACTCCTGGTATGGATGGCCGTGTGGTGACGGCAGAGTAGAATACATTTGTCACCAACCCCTACTCTTCCCGCGGGTGTCGTAAGAGGCGACTTAGGGACTACACATCAAACAGAGAATGGGCAGCAGCGCTCTCTGAAAAACATCAATCTTTTAAACTGCGATCTCCAACCCGCCTGCCAAGCGTGGAGATTATGGCAAAACCCTCCACTATAGTGGAGGAGGCTCATAGTCCAGCAGTGGACTGTAAAGGGCTGTTGATGAATGAACTCCTGGTATAATTGGCACATTGACAGTTTCAGTATAGGAAATATTTCAGAACTGACGATGTATTCTGAGATTAATATTTACTCTTGTTTGGTCGAATCCACCTTAAGTTTTTTGGGAATAGGCGCTGAGCTAATTTAAATGTTTTGAAACTGACAAAATCGAAGCTCCAGGTAGGAATTGAACATTTCGTATATTGTACCATCTTACTTTAACATCAAAAATCTATTAAACACCGATTGAAGTTATAATCACGCGTAAATAAAGTTAAGGTAATGCATCTCGACCTATTAATTCTGCTGATGATTTTCGTATTCTTAAAACCTTATTCCTCGATCTTTGCTTGCAATTTCGTTAAAAAATGTGGCATTACAGTTTGACCTCAAAATTAATTAAAAATTGGCTTGAGGAGCTTTTGGACTCTAGCCGCTTTGGAACATTATCAACTAAGTTAAATAAGTAATTATTATGCCGAATAGCGTTATTAAACTGCTTACTTTAATTTGTCGTCCAATTTTAACAGCGCCATCTAGTCGTAAAATAAAGGAAGTCCGTAATATTAAGGGGGTAACATAATAATGGGGATATTTAAAAAAATATAAAGAGAAAAAGTAGCTATTTTGTAGAAACTTTCACTGCTATACGCAATCTACAGTGGACCGCAAAGAAAAAGAGTCAGAATTTTTTCAATATCTTCAAAAGTAGGTAACTGTACCTGACTACCTGACCTAGCTTTATAATCCTTGCGGTTCAGTGTATATTCACTGAGATTATTGTCCACTGTTTCTTAGCCTCTAATAATGTAGGGTAAAATTTTCCACAATTTATTGTTTCCAGTCCTAATTCTATTTCATTAAGCACAGAAGATTGACCTACGTAAAACACAATAAAAGTTATTAATTTAAAGAAAATTGTTGCTCATTTTGTTGTGATACTTGGGACAAATTGAGGTTCCCGTCTCCATAACCCGCTTAAATCTTCATTATTATCAAATTATGCCTTTGTCAGATAAAACAATCGGGTTTTGTATTTTATTATTACTGCTATGAAATAAGTAATAATAAAATAATTACTTCGTAATTGACTTCAAAAGTCATGGCAATGTAAAATTGAAAGACGGAAAAGTACGAGTAGGTATTAAAGTAAAAAATCCTCGGTTACTCGTACCTTTCAAAGTTATTGTTAAAATTCAAAATGATAAAACACTATGACATATTGTTATGTGTTATTATGATATGAAGAATAGTCTTCAGAAACAGAGGTCATGCTTTCATTTCAGAGTTTTCAGACACTACTATACAATGAAATAAAAATTTCGATTAACTGGTTCCAGTTTAAGGAAATTGGTGAGTAAGGATATTTTTCAGTATTTTGCGTGCTGCCTGAGCTTATGACGGTAACGCCCGTATTCACAAACACTATGAGGTCTCACAGTGCGCGTGGATGCACAGGGTCACACGCGAACTAATCACAGAGCTCTATTCAACGCTGTGCGTTCGATTTGCTGCGTCACTTATGCAAGCATCGTTTGTGAGGGTGTGAGATTTTTGCCACAGTTACTATAAACCTTACTAATTTTTTTCTGGTAAATCACAGCTAATACGTACCTAACTCTCACGTTTGTCAAGAGAAGCATTAGAAAAACATTAGATTGTCACTTTTAACAAATTGATTTTATCAACAATGTTTATTGTATTATCTTGTAGACAGTCGGTAATGATATTTCCCGGCTCTGTTGTCCTTCAAGGGATTATTTTATTTAAAACAACACCGTCAAAGCATTACCTTTCAGTGGAATAATGACATTTACATAATTCGCCGAACGTATAAGTACATTTTTAGCCTGTCAAAGGGAATAAGGGTGCCAAATTGAAAAACGTCTCCGAGCAATGGGAGCAAAATTAAAAGTAATTTCACCTCGAAGGAGGGATGTAAATGGCAAATGGAAAGCAATATCTCTTATAAAGGTTTGTTTGAACATGGAATCTTTGGCTGAGTTGCACCACCTAACTTTGACCGTAACTATAACGATAACCGGCGTATTTTGTATGGAGTTTGACAGATTTTTGACGTTTGTTAAAGTCAAAGTAAGATAGTGCAACCCAGCCTTAGAACGCTACTACCATAATTTTATCTTCCTGTCTCTCTGTTTTGGCTGTTATCTTAAGAAAATACGAACGGGTTTGGTGTGTGGTGGGAAACGTGAAGAATTTAAAAAACCTAACACGAGTAGTATAGTCCACGCTAACAGAAACTGACAATTGTAATAAAAGAAAAGAAATCACATTGACCTACGTATTCAGTGACCCTATCTTTGATTCCTGAAGTAATCTTTAGTACCTATAATATTATGACAGTTAAGTCCCTGAATAGCTCGATTTGTATCATAATATACTTACAAAATTGCCAGTTTCTACAGGCCTATACATTCACGTTTTTCGTTCTGCCAGTGTATATCTACACCTACAGGAAGATATAGAGACGGGTCTACCTCCGTGTCGCGTCTCCGTTTCCCGTCGATACCCTCTAAAGGAAATAAGGCGCTCAAATTAGGGGTGGCGAATTTAATTCTCGTTGGATTTTAATATTCGCAGTGAAGATTGCTGTATTTTCAAAAACAAAATAAAAACACATTTTTTGTTAAGAGAAAATAAATTAGTTCTTACAAATAGTCAAATGCCCTTATGGAGCGCCTTTACATTATTTTTTGCTATACCAACGCTTCGATACAAATACTTGGCAAGCATTTTAGCAAATACAGCATTACCATGCTGGATAACAAAACTAAAATAGAATAGATACGAGTAGAACAATGTTATGACATTATAAACAAGCAAAGTTTGTGTTGTTTGCACTAATTTGTGTTGTACAAAAATGTTGAAAAAGCATTTTTGTTGAGAAGTTACAGATGACAACCCTAGCACGCACGTGTTCGACATCTTATAAGCATTGAGGGTTATAAGGGGTTCCAAGTAAATAGATACTTATAGATGTATGGCTTACTGACGAATTTCCAAGGCAAATCAATGGGTATTTCCATTCATAACTTACATACTAGCCCATATTCACGTTTCTGCGAGACCGATATTGTAATTATGAAAAAAATGGACACTTCGACATGAAAGAAGGTTTTCTAAAGAAGGATAAAACAGTTTCTTTCGCAATTTTAATATTCGCCTCTGTAAATATGACTCCAAATAAACACCTGTATTACGTTTACGAATAATTTATCCAGAACGGCGGAAAAATATTTCAGCCTAATGAAGAACTTTTTCAAGGTTTCAATGTCAGCTAGGCCGCGGTATTTGTTTTGCCTTTTAATTATCTTATTCTCAGACGGAGTATTTTTGACAAAAGACATCTTTGTTAAAACCAAAAGAATTGCCTTTTGAAATCTTACAAGAATTTCCTTTTGTATTGTTAGATATTTTTGCTTTGGAATTAATACAGCATCTGTTTTACAGCAGTACATGTTAATTATGGTAATATTAAAAACATTGACCTATTTTCTTGAAACCTACCTTATTAATCTTTACCTCTTGAATTAACCCCATTATAATAACCTGTATAAGTCCACTCTCGACATATGACTTACCTATTTTTTACCATTGATTTTGTTGATACATTATTACATTTGTAACAAGAGAACTTGTAACTTTTTTGAAAGTCTCAAAATCGTAGCAATCATTATAACAAACGATTTGTACAAACGAATTACAAAGTATAAAATTCTCTCCCGACGTCTATCTTTCCACACTCTTAAAATTATGTCTATTCTTATTGAGTGAATAACTTTCATCTCATCATCATCACGTCAAGTCACTCAATTTCATCCAAGCATTCATTTCAATTTGTTTTATATTGTACGATACATTCGTTTAGATTCTCCGATTGACGAACATGTGCATTCTACATAAATTAAATGCTCTCACAAATCTATATTTGAATCCGTAGGCTGTATAGTACAGGCAACGGTACATTGAGTTAAATACTGTGGCATCTTATGTAGTTTGTATTAGGTTCGATTTTGCAACAAAAATGTATGGCCTGATGTGCTCTCGACTGTACAACACCATGCAGTTTCCACGGCGTGTTTTCACATTCAATTGTGCGACAGAGCGTGATGTGGGAGCCTTTGATGTTTATGTGGGGCATATACGAGTAATATGCATAGACAAACATAATATGCCTGCTTTTATATTGTTTGTGATGTCCAGAATACAAACTATTGTAATCTGAACTTGACGACAATTGTTCGTTAATTTCAGCCAAATGACGTCCTTGGTTGGACAAAGGCATCACTCAAGGATTTCCACAACCAGTCTTGCACTGCCCGGTACTTCAACAGATCGTTGGTCCACCTAGTATGAGGGTTGCCCACACTACATACGTCTTCCAGCTCGTAGTTGCCACTTGAGAACTTTTCTGCCCCAGAGGCTAATGTGAACTCAAAACAACATCCACGTGCCCTTATTTAATTTCTACGAGTAAGTAATTATAGCGAATGCAGCAAACGGTCCTTTTATGGACGCATTTTATTTGTTTTTTTATTTGCTTGAGGATTATGGTCGTTTTATTCAGCTCCTAAAATGAGTTTACGTAAAAGGTATGTGTAGTGTAGTAACACGTAAATATCAATTTGGACCTTATGCTAAAGAAATAAAGATTGAGGAAGTTCATCATTTAAGGAAAGGTTGACTTGTAGCGACTAAATAAAAACTTATTTCATCCAACTATCGTGTTCTGAATAAAATATTAGCTGAAGACCAGCGATCTAAGTAATGTACCTTATCATGCAATAATTAAGTACTTAAATATCTCTCAAAATTCGTAAATCAAAATATGGCAACATTAATTTAATGTTAAGCCTCTATTGAGGTTAAGTTTGTGTTTGTGTTGTTGAACGAGCTCCACAAATTAAACGTAAAACCTTTTTGTTTTAATTACAGTACAGGCAAACCTATTTACATGAAAAATATTGGAGTAAACAGACTTATGAGCACTCCGTTTTATGCCATTTTATTATTAGGTGTTTAAAGTTTCATAGTTAAACATAAATATATTCAAATACTTTCAAAATATTCGTTTCCCTTTCTATTACCATAATATTAGTTTTCTTTACATAGGAATTTCAAATTTTCCGTTATAGAGCTGGGAAATTTGCAATGCCTTATATCTTAAGTTACTTGTAAGCAACTACTTGCTTGCAACTTGTTTATTTAATCATTTATTGCACATAATTACATCGTATATTATTATTCTGTATTAACATATCAATGCACACCCTGGGCATAAATTATAATTGATATAAATTCAACGCCAGCGCATAAATTGAAACATACTCGTAGGTACCTACATTGCATAATTATTGTTTGGCGTAACTTTTATAGAAAGTCTTGTCATTTTTATATAAAACAATTCAGTTCAATAACCGTAGAGCGCTATAAAACATAATATTGCTTATAGTATAACTACAAGTCTAAATTTTTATATTGTAACTCATTCAAAACGTTGCGTTAACCCGTGTCTTTCTATTTTAGTTATATTTTCTAGGTCTCACAGTACTTACTCAAACATTAGTATACCTACGTTAGCCAAATTGAGCCAGCGGCTTTCACGGTGTTGTCCAAGTATTAGCGCTTTACCAATGATGTGGGTATATACGGTTTATTGTGAAATACACGCCTATGTCAACGCTTCCAGCATACAATACTTTGTGTATATTTAAGGGCAAATTCGATGGTTAATTCAGAAGGCCGCGGTTGCTACTCAGCATTCAAGACATGATTCCAACTGAAAATAGCTTTCGGCCGAGTCCTTTTATTGTGAGTCTAATGCCAATTAAAATATTCACAAAGGGAGGAAAACGAATTATTGCAATGGCAACTTAAAGGTTTATGTATTTTTACAAGCTTATTCTTAAGTGTTATTTGTAAGGATTTCTGTCGACGATTTTATTTGAGGCTCTGCCCAATGTAGAGAAGTTAACTGTACTCGTAGGGTCTTTTGTGCTCATAATAAGTGCTATTTTGCTACAGAAATTATAATCTGATGTGTTGCTGACTAAATAAAATCTCAGCTCATTTCTGTGAAGGTATTATGACCAATAAAAGTAGGATTTCATTCCCCCATATTTAGGATTTCTTAAAACCATTTATTTTGTTATAAATTATGGTAGGGTTAGCGGTTTACGTATCGGAACGTTAGTTTTGGTTGAGGATTCAATATCCGCGGGCAGCATGTGTGTAGTTTAACAGTTTATGTAGGTACATACTTGGTAGATGATTGAGGAGTAATTTGACGTGAAGAAGGTACGTGTAGAAGGTAGACTTACCGTTAGAAATTATTAATAAGATCCCCCGCATAGTCTAATGTGGTCTATATTCAACCCTGATGGAGGTTGACACCTGTGTTCCTCCCACGGCTCCCACAAATATCCGAATACTAAGGCTAAGTTGCACTACCTAACTTTAACAGTAACTGTAACGATAACCGGTGTTTTTTTTATGGAGTTTGACAGACTTTTGACGTTTGTCAAAGTTACAGAATCATGGTGCAACCCAGCCTTAGTGAATACCTATATCACGGTTTTGCCGGTTATCGTGTCGTGTTGATTACCTTATCATAGCCTAGATAAATAGGGGAGTGTAACCCCTAAATCATGGTAGCAAATTGTATGTTTGCATGTCATAGCCCTCGTAAAAACAATGGCTCATTAAGTTTAACACTGTGGCATCTATATACAAAGTAATAAGAGTCATTTTGGAATAAAAATGTATAGTCTTATGTGCTGTAGACAGTAATATAATATACACAAGAGCTCGAAATAATTGCTGCTAAAATGTTTATAGACTTATTAATTCTTGGTACTCAAGAGAGCGTGTGTCTGTTTTATTTTTAAGTGTCATTCGTCAAGTGTGTTTCAAATGGTTTAATGGCTGCAATTAACCGTTTGTTTATATTCGTTTCACAAAATTAAGCCTCGCAAACTTAGGTTGAGTTGCAACACCTAACTTTGACCGTAACTTTGACGATAATGACGACCGTTTGTCAAAGTTAAAGTAAGATGGTGCAACCCAGCCTTAGAGTCATTTCACGATAGAACGACAAGATTTAAAAAATATAATAAGTAAACTCATTAATTTATTATTTATCTCTGTTTACCGGGTAGGTATGTTGATATTTCTTCGCCAGCCACACTTTATTTTAATTATAATATATTTTTATTTTCAGTGAAAGCGTGAATATTCCGAAAAATACCTTGCTCTGGATTTCACTGTAGCAATTCCATGATTACATAATATTAAATCGTGAAAAAATTATCTGATCTTTTACACCGCATCATGTTGCGATTGTCCTCTTCAGACTGTAGCTGAAAATCAGCTATTTGCTTCAAGTAGGTATAGACTAATTCCTAAGAATCTTTATTTGTTTTGTGTATGGTTAGAAGCTTCCAAGTTTTGGTACTTTCTAAACTCGTTCACTGTCTGTTAGCTTCGATTTTCTGTGGGATTCATTTTAGCAAAGATATCGTTCTACATAGATCGTTGGTCCTGATTTATTTTTCGGTTCAGTATCGCCGTTAACCCTGTAGTTGCGGGCCATAATCGCATTAATTTACAGGTTATTTACTTCCTTATTGCTTGTTAACTGGGAGGTTGAAGGCCTTAACTCCATTTTGCTTCTACCCTGGAGACTGAAAGTAGGTCGATACGGTTTATTAACCAGAAAGATATGATAGGTCACACTTGCAATTCAGTTATCCCGGGAGACTTTATTTTAAAAACAACGTTTCTGAATACTATTAGGAACATAATCTTGTTCTCGTAAATACATGGTAATGTAGGGGCTAAATTCTTTCTGTTCGAGTTGTGTGGTAATGTAACAGAACTATAACATCCCGGACTTAACATAACTTTTAGATATAAAAAAATGGAATTTAAGTTGTAATACATAGTTTTATTTTTGAGAATGATCGTTATCTTTGCATTTGATCGAAAGGAATATTTAGTTATAGAATTCACAAAAATGTTTTAAATGCCTTTTTTCACCCAGCTACGAGTACATATTTCATTTGTTTACACATTTGCTATTTTATAATAACCTACTATTATTAATTAATTGCTAAATTAAATGCTATTAGCTCTACTATAATAATTTAGTGGTTAAAAATATTTTAAATGCAATACTTAGTAAGCAGCAATATAACAACATTACAACTTGAAATTGGCTTGAAACTTTATAAGCGTTTCAACTTTGCGTCACCTTAGTTCAAATTAGGTACCAGGGACTTACAACAACTTTGAGTTACAGAATACAGTGATTTAAAGTTCACAACTTGGCAGTTAACAGGCCAAGTCAGTCCGTAACAGTAGGTTTTTTAAGTAGTAGATTTGTTAACAAATAATTATGAGTTATATTAAATACTAATAACTACTCACGTAGTAACTGGTTAAAAAAGAAGCAGGCTACGCGCTCACGTTTTTGTTTCTTTTTTGTTGTTTGAGTATTATAAAGACTACTTATCTTGTTTTTGAAGATTAAAGGATAATGAATAATATAAGGTGTATTATAATAAAAAAGGATGGATTGTTTTATTTTTAGGACAATTAGGAAAAGGATTACTTTATTTTTTTTTGTTAAATTTTTAAACTGGGATAATAATCAGATAAACAATTCCTCATACAACAACATTCTTTACGATATAAGAACAATTTCTACAAACTTTAAGTTGTAGAATACAAAAGAAATCCAAGAAAATGTCACAGTTGAAAATGTATTTTTGATTGTTACAGAATACTTTAGAAGTTTCATCTTTCTTATACTCTTGTGGAATGGAACGCGTTAAAAATGTTTTTTTGCATGTTACATCGTGAAAACCTTTTTTAAATTTTATGCATGGTTTAAAAATATTCCCAGACTTAAACATATTATTTGGGTGTAGAAAAACAAAATAAGCACACGTTAAAATTATGAATTGGATTAAAACAATTTAACAGTGTAGCATAATCTAAATATTATAACTCAAAGGACTGACTAACTGACAGAGTGGTCTATCAACGCACAGCCAAAACCACTGGACGGATCGGGCTGAAATTTGGCATGCAGGTAGATGTTATGAAGTAGGTATCCGCTAAGAAAGGATTTTACGAAACTCCACCCCTAAGGGGGTAAAATGGGATCCACGCGTACGAAGTCGCGGGCGGCCGCTAGTTTAGTTAACCACAATTATTTTCGACTAAAGGCTCTGAGGATGCGGTTTCATACCAAACATCCACTAATAGCGGTCATTAAAAAACAAAGTTCAATAAAAGTAACGTGGTTTTACGCCATGTAAACTAAAGTGAAAAAACCTTTACTTATCCCCGCTCTTTTACATCTGACCAGAATAACGTGAGCTGTGTTAGTTGGAAACACGTTAGTAAGTCTGTTGTAATAGGGTCCAATGTTAGTTTTCCCGGGCCGAGTTAGAGCAGCCGGGTGCTTTATGATGAAACGGGGGCATCTTCCGAGTCGTCAGTTGACCCGTCTAATAATACTGTTCTAAAAGCTGTGCTACGGAGTCTACGACGTATAACCATTGTGCAGGCGTAGAAAAGATTCAGTTGTTCTCTTGCAATTTTTCCATCTCTTGAAATCGCTGGTTGTGTAATTAAAAGGTTTGAAAATGACAAGTTGAGTGTTTTGAATGAAAAATAGCAGTGATATATTCATAGCAGCAGCTTACAGCTTCCAAGTAAGTACCAAGGAGTACTACTTTCAGAACAAAAAAAAACAAGTTGTTTTTTCGTTTAAAAAGTTTAATTCAGCCAGGAGTGTCTTTACAACTTGTTTAAGATCGTAGTCTCGGAGACATTCATCTACAAGATTCGTAGCAGCTACGTCGTAGCACTGTAGTCACGTAACTCTTTACTATTTTTTTTACAAGTTACCAAACCTTTGTTTTTTCACCTGTCATCCACTTTGCATTGGAGGGAAGTCGAAACTTAACTTCGAACTCCTGTTCTTCTGATTAAGTTCATGGCGGGTCCAATGACAGTTTGACTTTCCCCAGGGACAAACTTGACTTTCACTGGTTGGGTTTTTATTGGCGGTCAAGCTGTAGATCCTGGCTACACAGGAGTTGAAGCGGTGGGAACGAGAGGTGGGAATAGTCCCGTTTTAAGTCAAGTAGCTCCATCTAACAAATCAAGCTGAACACACTCAGCTGTTGAATGTTTAGTGAACATTGTGAAGGTGACTACGAGTGTTATTTACTGTGAAGCACTAATTCATACTCTTATGTTTGCGGCTTGTTTCTCTTTGTTTATTTGTATTTCAGTCAAGAGTTTATTGTTATAGATGTGACAGTTGTTTTATTGACAATAGCATATAATTAGCAACACAATTAAGTTTGTTTAAATAAATTGACATAATTATGTTAATAAACTTCAACTGATATTATGAATCTACAAAGGGTGGAAAATCAAGCCTAACTTTGTACATGTTCCAGGCCTAAAAGCGGCTGTTTTATCATCCAAAGAGTGTCTGAATTTAAAAATAAAACGCCGTATTCTTCTCGGATCTCATTCAATTGAAACTGTAGACACACAGAGTGAAGGCAACGTTGTATCCTTGTACAAGACGGCGACACAGACGGCGGCATATCGAGTAAAACACTGTAGCATCTAATGTTATTGTAATAGGAGCGATTTTGCTCCAAAACTGTGTAATCTTATGTGCTGTCTACAATGCGATGTGTTCACTGTTTTGCTATTTATTACAAAGTCGTAACGTTACATTTTCTTAGGACATTATTCCAGTTAAAAATATGGCGCCCGTGTAAGCATTCCGTAGAAAATCTTCATCGTTGCCGTAAATATTCTTGAATTTGCTTGATGCTATCTCAATAAAAGGCTATTCCGGTAATATATTTCGAAGTTTCTGGCTTGGTTTGGTACCTTAACACCTTTGCTGCGGCAGTAACTTTCTAATACTTTCCATTCCTTCGGTACAAGGTCATTAAACCTGGTATTAAAACTTACATTGTGGCGGCACAAGGCTTAAAGACCTTGTAATATTTAAGATATATTAATTTTATTTTTGGCTTCATGTTAATAGATATTGTGTTTTTTTTCTTTGAATATTATTAATAATGCATTTATTGACATACACCTGAAGGCGTTCGTGAATAACTTGTTTAGTATAAAAATTATAGCTATATTCAAAATACAAGGCTTATGCACCCTGTGCCGCACTGAAGTAGGGAAGTCTGGTGGGTATTCTAGGGATGTGAAATACAAATATCGATAGTTTAAATTAAGTTTTAATAAAAATTTAAAAAAGTAACAAACAAAGATGTTTTAATAATTTAGTCTAAATATTTTACAAATAAGACATACGTGCATAAATACTTAAATAAGCTATATTTAAAGAAAACATATTATTTAATAACATTTAGTTACAACTTCAAATGTTTGTCACGAAAAACATTATTTAAATTATCAATCGTGTAGCAAATTAAATTATAATCAATTTGCAGTTTTGATTTTGTTTGTTTCTCTTGACGCCATGTCGACATGTGCGTTTCTTACGAATGCGAGGCAACACTGGCTGCACGAAGCTAGCGTGGGGTGCGGTACCAGGTGCGCAGGGTACAAGGTGCTTCGACCTGGTTTCGCATTGTGAAGACATTTTATTACTTCCGTGCGGTACCAGGTCTAAAAACCTGGTATTAAGGTAGGTACATCATTAGATTCTATTTTAAGAATACATCATAGATATATATTCATCACTTTCCTACACCGGACCCAATTGAAGTTATGCCTTTCGCACGACAAGGAAGACTATAATTTTCTTAGCCGCACGGTAAGCGAGACGTACACAAGGTCTATAGACCTGGTTTCGCACTCAACGTGTTAACATTTATTTATTGGCCTGTGACGGAATAGTTTTCAAAGGAAAATAGAGATTTCTTTGGCGATGCTTCGTTTTGGATGGTCTAGGTCGCCTGGGAGCTTAGGAAAATTCAAGGTTTAGGATTACAGGGATTTTGCATTTTAGTTTATTTCAGCCCATCTCGTAAGATACGATAGTGAAATATTTAGACCTGAGTATGTCAAATTAAATTGACCTATTGATTGAACTATACCCTTATCGAACATTAATAACGAATTTCTGTGTCGGTGATATGACTTGAGATTTTAAAATCGCTGTTCAACTACGAGGCTTTTTTGTGAAAAAAGTAATAGTTTAGTAATAAAGAAAATGCCGATTGAATGTAATTTAAGGTTATTATAAGACTTTACCTTTGTATGACTTTTTTACCAATAAAAATAAAGTAACCAATGTCTTTGAAGTGGGACATTCAACACTTGAGCTCAACTCAACTCAACAAAATCCGTCACTAGCTCCTGACACTTATGAGCGACATGGGGTCCTAAATCCAAGAAAAGTGGTACATCAGCATACATCCAATACACTAACTAAATATAGAACTTCGACCCAAACGATTTTCGTGTCAACATCAGGGATGTTATGGATATCCGTAACCGTAACCGAAACTATCGGATATCAGAAATTCAAAAGTTTTGTTTTAAATATTTGTTACTTGTCTGGCATCCCCTGGCACCATTCTGATATACCCGCTTGTTTTACCTTTATCATAGGTAGGTACTGTCATAGGCTCATCCTACTAATATTTTAAATGCGAAAGTTTGTGTGGATGTCTGGATGTTTGTTAGTCTTTCACGCAAAAACTACTGAACGGATTTTATTGAAACTTTACAGTATTATTGTTTATAATCCAGATTAACATATAGGCTATAATTTATGACGATTTGTGACAAACTAAATTCAACGCGGGTGAGGCCGCGGGCAAAAGCACAGTACATAAAGTGGCTATGTGGGTCGCGCAGCATTTTGCTATTCGAATTTTAAAAAGGTAAAATTCAAATAGCAAAATGCTGCGCGACACACGAAATGATTTACTATCCGTTACCGTAACCGAAACCGGTATGATATTATTCTAATATCCGAAACCGTATCCATAACCGAAACTTTTTATCCATAACATCCCTGGTAAACATTACAACGCGTATTTGCCAAGGCCCGTTTTTCGGTCAATCACTTCCACTTTTGCCCGCTTTAGGTAGGCCCTATGGAAGATCGTTAGCCATTTTATGCTTTTTGTAACGTTAATACGTGGGACACTATTTAAGTTGTGAGCCTAACTATGAAAACAAAGTAGTTTATTATTAAAATGGTATTGATTGCGTTTATTGGTATTGTCTTTCATGATTTATGTACTTTTTAATGTGTCCGAAACACTTTTCATAGCATTTTTTCCACTCAGCTTGAGGCACCTCCAAAGCATGGTTTTTGACCGCACCGACAGTTGCTTCTGGCTACATAAATCGCTGTTCACGCACTTAATTTTAATATATGGGTACCAAAAGAAGTGCCTAGATTCCAATTAAGAATTTTGTAGCGTTGGACCTGTTTATTTCATATTTTGAGTGTTCAAATAGTCAGTTGTTGACGAGACGTGTAAAAGCTCACATTTTCGTCACGAATGGCGATTCGACTATGCTGGTCAGTTTCCCTTATTAAACTGAAGACTTTTGGAAAAAAAGTGGCTGTTTACTATTAAGAAGTAACCATGCTAAATTTCTCTAGTAACGTTTCTGTCATATAATCGGATATTTCGGAAAAATAGGCGACCGTAAGTTTCAAAGTGTTCCGAGCGCATGGGACTTTTGTTGGAAATGGTTCATCTTAAAACACCTCCATAGTCGATAGCTGTTTATTTTCAGGATCATTATGCATAGATCCTTAATTCGTCAACTGTCACAATTTTAAAAACGGCTTTTAAAGCTTTTTAAACGTATTTATCAAACATTTTCAAGGACTAAACGACTCAAGCGTCCTATTGAGCGTTTGAAAATTTTTGGGACATCCAGCGAGAAAAAAACGTATTAACCATAATATGGTCATACAATATTTTATTACTGCTAGTGGAATTAATGCCTAGGATTATCTCAATCCTACGATATATCACATGACGAGGTTTCTCTTCCATTTTTCTGACAACATCAATGTTTTCCGCCACTATTAGTCATTTTGGACGACTTTCGCAAAGTTCACTGGTGAGCCAATGACATACAATATTATACTTCTTAAACTAGCGTTTTACAATGGTAAAGAACAGATCTTTATTACCAAAAGAGAAATATAGCTGACCGCTTCAGTTTTGTATTGATTAACCACGTCGAAAATCATAATAAATCTTCGCGCGAAAATTTCCGCAAGTCAATTCCATGTTTTTGTAGTAAAGATAATTTTCAATTCAATATTAATAATACAAAACGTGCTCAAATGATAAAAAGTTTTGAATAAGGTTGTAGTCAAAAATGTCAAACTTTTCATTAAAAGTATCAGATGTCGTCTAATAACACGTTATGTTGTCGAGGCTCACAACTTAAATAGTGCCCTAGGTACAAATCACCCTCTGGATATTAATGATGCCGTTAAATTGTAATATAATATTTTTTCTCACGTCGATATTTTTTCCACGAAAAGTTTTCGAAGTCTCTTCGTCTGAGACGTTGCATAAAATTTTAGACGAAAAATTAAAATTGAGGTTATAAATAATGTTGAATTGTGAAGTTTGGCGCGTCTACGGTGATTATAACAAACCTTTGCTTTCTTATTTTGCCTGGAAAATTCTACAGCCCGTTGAGGTGGTGAAATGAGTATTTTGATACTAAGTTAAATCCGCCTGAAAGATGCTATTTAGTTTTAGTGCGTCGCTTTACCCAAGTGACTTTTAGTTTGTTTTAATTGTATAAAGGTTTTATACTACGTCGCGTTTGTTTATTTCAACCAAAGAACGTCCACTGCTGGACCAAAGCTTCCCCTAAGGATTTTCTCAACTGCCAGTCCACTAAATTGCCGGTACAGTGGTCTACGCCGCGGTCATCAACAGCTTATTTTTTAACTTGTGTACCTTTCAGGTACGAGTTTATTACTAAGGCTGACATGTATCACCATACTTTAACTGTTACAATATCCATAACCGATGTTTTTTTTTGCGGAGATGTAACAGACTTTGGACGTTTATTATAGTCAAAATTGGAGAGTTTTTCTTCCCGCTAACAAAATGGCCCGACCCTACCGCGTCGTAGACATAAGACAGGACATTACTAGCTCCTTTGTCGTTTACTGGTAAATGTAATCCACTTCGTCGCGAGATAAAATGATTACCTTCGGAAAATCCCTCTTTATTCCCTTTCTAGTGTGGTTATTACTTTTTACAGGGACGCAATCAATCTAATATGCCTTATGAAAGATGTGATACTAATTTTGAACTCTATGTACAAGGTTACAGCTCGCTTCTTACGACTTTTTCTTTTGTGTAAGCTGTAACAACTGATGTTAGACTTTTTATTTCACCATAGCCAGCAGATGCATACAGTATAATTTAAACTTTATTTACTACTAGCTTTCCGCCCGCGGCTTCGCCCGCGTGGAATTTTGTCTGTCACAGAAAAACTTTATCGCGTGCGTACCTGTTTCAAAAACCTATGTATGTCCTTTCCCGGGACTCTAACTATCTCTATGCCAAATTTCACAAAAATCGGTTCATTGGTTTAGGCGTGAAAGCAAGACAGACAGACAGACAGAGCTACTTTTGCATATTATAATATTAGTACAGAAGTATAGATATACTACATAGATGAAAAACTTCACGACGTGTATTATATTTTTTCTGTCCTTGACCCGAGTGAAAAATCAAGGCCTTACGCACAAAAGACCGTCGTTGAATCTATAGCCCGATTCAAGTATGAATTTGCACTCAAGTTCGAATCCAACCGTGTGATTGGTCTCAATAATGAAATTCAACCAATCATAGCCTTGAATCTATACTTGAGGTCGAATATAGTTCTTTCAGAATATGACTCCAGCGGAAAAATGACGGTTAATCTCAATTGTCTTCACCAGTATCATCCCAACTGGGGACAAATGGGAACTTATTTACAAAAATTTTCCAGTCTCTCCTCCTTACCTTGTGAATAAACGGTATTAAATCACTACAAATTATAAAAGAATTTAGCGTTTATTTGAACGCTTTACTCAAAAACTACAAAACGGTTTTCATAATTTGTTCATTACTTTATAAGTAACTAAATTCCCAGTTGCCCCCTGTAGGGACAATTCTGGTGAGGACAACCCATTTAGTTCACTCCAACCATTGTGCTTGCATACTTTGTTTCATAGCTTATTATTCCCATACTATTTTTGCTTTTCGCAGACGTGTTACGTATGGTTGTCAAAGCTACAACCTACTTCTGAAGGCCTTATGATTAATTTACCGACTCTACTTAGGGTCATGACATGGTAAGCTTGTCACGCGACTACGCCTTATATTTTTACAACTTAACTCACTTTTAATCGCGGCGAAATCTAGATAAAGTATGCATACTTCGTGGGTTTGTTTGAGGATAAAATAGTAAGAAAGTTCGGGCAGTTAAAAACTTTTCGTGGGTTTTCTTGGCATATGTGAAACTATAATGATCATGAATTCAGGTTAACTTTAGTATTTAAAAACATGATTAGAATTAAAATCCCAAATATCCATAGTGGAACAAGTAAATAGGTAGATAGTTTTTTGTTAGGGGCAAACAACAGAAATTATCTGTGAGTGCTTTAGTAAACTAAGTTAATTAGTCTAACTAAACCAACAAAAAGAAAAGATTTCGATCGTGATTTTATGGTAACTACTGGTACTCGTAAGTTATATCGCCCCAGGGTATATAAAAATACTTATTTTTGGCACCAATTAAAATAGCTGTTGAAATTACTCAAGTAATTACCGAGCAGTGAAAGTAAGACATATTTTTAATTAGCTTTTAAAGCAAGCTTACAATGTACTTGAGCTAGTAGTTAAAAATAGGTTTATGAAGTTTCACATACATTTTTCAAGCGTTAAGCAATGACGTCATGGACTGAACCAATGTCGCTCTTAGCATGCAAATTGTAACCTGCACACCATGTACATACTGTGCCTTGTGAAAAATGCTTGCGTGCTCTGCTAGCCATGGAGGTTATTTGCTCTGCCCATAAATGGGGCTATTCATCAACTAATGCTACTCTGTCGCCATATTTTAAAGTTTAGCGCTGGTATATTTTTAAATTACATTCTTTACATAAAAATATTATATTGTGCCTGCTGTTTGGTCGACGTATCTCGTGAGTAGCGACGGCCACCAGTGTGAATATGTTGTGAATTAATTTGTTGTGGTGAATAATTCACTACAAAATATACGTAAAAACTTTAAACTTTGACTTATGGTCCTATGTCCCCTAGATGGGGCAGAGGGCGTCCACAACAGTCCTCCATCTCGTTCGGTCTTGAGCTGCCCACTTGATCTCGCTCCAGGTCTTGCCGATCTTCTTCGCCTCGTCCGCTACAGTGCGCCGCCATGTTTGCCTGGGTCGACCACGTTTGAAAAACTTCGTTTCAAAAACTTTAAAAGTGTTATTATAATTTTATAAATCTATTAACCTTGAGGAGGTAAATATTAAGTGAAAGTTTTCTCTGCTGATGTTTCATGCACGTGGATTCCAGTATGTCAGGGTTTTTAATCACAATTTCTTACTTTACCTATTTTTTTGTGCTGATTTCTAATATCTGATCTCCTAATGAAATTCTCGTCAAAATCTCCCGTATTTTATTTCTTACGGATAATTAATAATTGGTTAATATTGTATAGTTTGATGTAATAATGTAAACCAATCACATTATCCGAGATGGTTATATCTAACCGTATGAGTTCATAGAAAAGGTACATATTATTTTGTACCTTGAGAGCAAAAAGGGCTTATTCGTACGTATAGTACAATGCAAAGGTTGCATATTCGTCTGAATACGGTACAGGCATTCTGAAAATAACCAAATTGGATAGGTAATAACGTCCAATTTTCAGTGGTTCAACTTTGCCGATTTAATTTAGCCACGTAAGCACTTTAGCGCAAGTGCTTAATATGTATAGCGTCATCCAACCACGTTAATATTTAACCAATTAACTAAATCGGAAAGGGTAAACAAACGTACTACGTGTCGTACTAGAGATGTGCCAGTTCAAAGTTTGTATGGTGAGTATTCGGTCTGTTTAATCGATTCAAAGCCAAATGATGTTTAGCAGATCGTTCTGAAAATAGAAATGATTAAGTTTAAGGGAAACTATCATGTAAAAATTCACCTACGGAAAAAAACATGAGAGTGCGTGCCTTACCTACGTATTACTTTGTTTAATGCACCAAATAATGTAAGTATTTATAATTGCTGGACTTCATTCTTAGAGGCATTGTCTCTCATGCAACAACCACATCAGACACAAATATTTAGGCGTGAATGATTATCCTTTATTTTTGTATTCTTTTATTACATTTTATACGTTGTAGTACCTATTTTTGAAAGTCGCTTGCCAAATCGCGAAATCTATGCTCTCTTTACACTACTCCATATAAAGTGATCCGAGAATTCGGGTCATATACGAAAAATCGCACATCCCTATTATACAGGTTGTTCACGCTATTCTCGGAAGTCACTGGGAATCAATTTAGTTAATAATAAATTGGCCCGCCAGAGCAGCGCGCCGTATTTGGAGCAGGCCAATGACTGGCATTGGCTTGGCAACATAAAAGTTTTATAAAAAGTACACTGAGAAGAAAACTGTTTGCTTTTTCTTTTGTGTTTTCTTTTACCATGTTATTTGTAAAGACAGCCTGATAGAATTTAAGTAGGTCTCTACATAAAAGATGAGGAGATAATTGGGATACGCATTTTGAGTCGCTTTTCAGTAAGTAATCAAAGGAAATTCGTTCTTTTCTCAAAATAAAATATAGTCAAGTGTTTCATAATGTACAAAAAAATAGGTAGGTACATACAAAAGAGATGTGGTATATTATTAGATTATGTGACGGCTGATCTGGTTTCTTGTTCTTCTCTGGCTAACAACTAATCAGTCCAGTAACCTGTCGCCTGTCTTATGTTAAATCTTGTGGTGAGTCATGAGGTTTTGTCCTACCCCAGCTTAACGCTTTCACAGTCTTCGACCGACACACACTAACAAAACAATAACAATAGGACTTGAAGTCTACTATAATGTACACTTTAAAGTTGAAGCGACGAAGCCGAACGGTGAAGGTGTTGGACTAGCCGACTCGTGATCCGAGGAACGCGCCCCGCTGTCACTCGACTATTTTGGTGAACACAAGCATAATTAGCCTACCATGAGGGGTTAACGAGACTATTAGTAATTTGTATTTATAAATCACTAAATCCTTAAAAAAAGTATTAGTGTTAAGAAACCCTGATTTTACATGTCAATAACATAAAGTTCATTATTGCTTACAGATGCGGAAGGCACGGGCGGTGCCGACCTCCAGCGTAAGCTTGACCTGCTCAACGGCGCGTTGGACGCCGAGAGGGCAGAACAAGCTCGCAGGCAGATGCAGTATATAGCCCACTGTATGTAAAAGAATATATCTAGACTAGACTGCCTCTTTCCAAAAGTTGCTGTGCCCTAATTGGGTCCATATAGTATAACTGCTTAAATTGTAAGATCTATGCGCTAATGTGGTGTGCAATAAAGTATTGAGTCTTGAGTAATATTATGAGAAAATACGTTTGATTGTTGCGTTTTGTGCCTACACATATTGCTGAACTAATTTCTTCTGTCGAGATCGTGACTCACTTTATCTCATCACAAAAACACTATGAAGAAAAAAGGAAGCCATGAGAAAAATGGTCATTTCTTGAAATAATTACGTCGGTTAAAATAAAATACATGATTGATGTAAACTTGACGAGACAGACTACATCTTTCTATTCTTCTAAATCCGATTGATCATTGCCTAGAATACCTATTTTACTTAAAAATAAAAGCAATAAAATTTCAGTCGCAATTTTATTGTAATTTCAGATGATTTAGAATGGACAGACTCTATAAATTGATATTGTTTCGAGTTTTAGCGTTGTTTTGTAATACGATACGAGCCTCAATTACTCATCAAGTCTTTTAGTCCTAAGTCTTCTCAACTATACTTGCTTGAAGTTGAGTAAGCTCAAACTGAAGCCAGATGCATTACATGCAATCTCTAGGAACTAATTTTACGCCTTGCGTCGACGACTAAAACGTTTGTTTGAATAGTGGTTCTTTGTGACAGAGTGCCTTTTCCTCTGAATATTATCGTAGTGATGTACATTTGTTCCGATAAAGCATAGAATCTGATTGAACGTTAAAATTTGGAAAAGCATACGATTTCATTTGGCTTTCGTTTGACAGCAGCCATGTTTTATCGTTTGGTCGTGCATAGTGTTAAGTATTTTTTTTCTATTACTATGCAATTTTAATGAGTACATTGCGAATGATTAGGATTTATACCAGGGTTATTCTTTTAATTGTTCATTATGTTTTTTTTTTCGGTAACGGCATGTTACAGCCAGACATTGGCATATTGTTTTATTTAATAGGGGCTATTTTGCTACAATCAGACTTCAACCTTTCTTACACCCTCTTACAGTATAGTAGAGCTGATTAGGCCGGCAACGCACTTGTAACGCCCCTGGGTCTGCGGGTGTCTATGGGCGACGGTAATCACTTACCATCAGGTGATCCGTCTGCTCGTTTGCCTCATGTCACATAAAAAAAAACTTACAACTAAATATCCTATTTTCATTTCAAGTAGTATATCCGTTAAGCTAGCACCCATAACACAAGCATTAAGTTGCTTACTTTGGGGCTAGCTGGCGCTGTGTGAAATTGTCCAAAGATTTATTTATTTATTTATTTATATTGCAGCTGGGTACTCAGAGGACTCTGACTACACCTCAGACCTCAATTATCCAGTGGGCCAGCACGCAAACTGCAGCGCATCGCAATTCAGGAGTGCCGCACACCAGATGCACACGCCACAGGTAACATTCAATTTTGGATTCACTTCCTCATTACTCGAATATTGTCGACTGCCTTTACCTAATACGTACAGAGAAAATAATACTTTTGTTTGACTTCAAAAGACTGTTTTATTTTTAGCTACAAAATATTTCCTTATTTATTTTCATTATATTTATTAGATTATTTCCTTAAAATCTGTTCTTTTTTCTTTAGACTTATTTTCTTTGATTGCTATATTTACCTGTAAAGGCATATTTTTTAGATTCTAGCTTTCTAATAATGTAACGATGTATGTGAAATGATATGTTGTTGGTAAATCTTCAACAATAAATGAATAAATATTTAATTTTGTGGGTCTGAAGAGTTTTCTCAAGTTTACCTCGGAACCTGTAGGTAGGATACAAACTTCTTCAAAATTCACAGATTATAAATTGTAACAAAATAATCGATAGTGAATTTATCATTGTCTACCCAGCACTGGTCAGGACTTTACCATATAACTACAATATTATACTTTGTCTAGCTTGACTAAAAGCATGTCATAACGTAATAAGATGCCATAACAACACGCTCGCTGCAAGTTGGTAACTGTGGGTCTAGACAAAGTGCAAATTATAATCGCAAACCAGTCGAAAAGTGGTCGAAAAGCCCCTTTTTTGTATGGAGTTTTGACGGATTCGATTTTCGATTCGATCAAAAAGTGCGTTTTGACTAGGGGGGCTGAATGTACAGTCAAAAGAGGGCTTAGTGTGAGTTTATGTCAAACGTCCTCACTAGTGAGCGCGTAAAAAATGACATTGAGGCTGGGTTGTACCATCTTACTTTAACATGTGCTTTAACTTTGACAAACGTCAACAATCTGTCAAATTTCATACAAAACACACCGGTTATCGTTATAGTTACCGTAAAAATTAGGTGGTGCAACTCACCCTTAATGTATGACGGATTGTACAGCGCCCCTAGCGGAAACTTTAGACTAGAACTAGAACTAAAATTTTCATATTTTTTTAACACGCTCACTAGTGAGGACGTTTGATGCAACTCACACTCAGTCCTCAGTACATCACACATAAATATATTTGTTCCAAAATACCACCTATTACCAACTCATAAGTCACAGTGCCACTTGATGCCCTGTCTGTACACTGTACATCCCGTGAACATTGTTGTCGGCTCGTTTACATAACCAACATTAAGTTAGTTAACGTACTGAATACATTTTGGGATGCTCAGCCGAATGTTCATAATGCTATCAAATCCGCATTGCGTTTCTGTGTTAACAACTTCACATAATACCAAGTCCCGTGTTCACTCACGGATGTGGTTCCTCTGATGATGATTTACGAAATATGAGCAACACGTTATAATGGACTCTTTAGACAGGTTTATTTTCATTAAATGAGCGGTCTAAACTGGTATGAAAGCCAGTTTAGATTCATTCATTCATTCGTAATAAACAACACGCTGAAATTTTCAAGCGTCTTTGGTTGGCCAGTTAGACTTGAGTCTTGATTGTGATAAATCTGCATCTCTATATTTTGAGATAATTCGAACCGAACTAAAAATATGAAATTTAGGTTCTACACCACTTGATAGGGTTACTAGTAGAGTAGACATTATTGATATTTTAGGAAAAAATTTTAATGACACACTGAAAACTGAAGGGTAAGAAATAGGCGGTTCATAACCGCTAAAATTAGAAACTAAAATCTATAAAGAAAACCAAAATCTACCTTTATTTAGTATCTTTTAAATCACATATTTAGGTAGCTATTTTACATTCTATGTTAAGTAATTTTAATGCTGGATTAAATTAGACCGTTGACACTTATGTTCATGTTTTATCCGTTTCAGAGATCACTGGAGGTGTCCCGAGAGAATTCTTACGAGAGAGATGAGTACCACATACACGGCGACACGGACCCCTTGTATTATAACAGTCAGCCGAGAACAAATAGGTATGAAATTATACAATTTTACCGCAACTATAAGGATAACCGGTGCTTTTTGTATGGAGTTTTACAGACTTTTGACGTTTGTCAAAGTTAAAGTAAGATGGTGCAGATTAGATTAAACTTTAAAAATACTTAAAAAGCTTTTCCTAAAGTATTGCTTTAGTTTCAGTGTGCTTTACCATAAGTTTACATTAAGTGTGCTCGCTAGCGACTACGTAAAAAATGACATAAAATGCATGACAGATTGTACAGCGCCGCTAGCGGATACTTTCAATCTGAAATTTTCATAATATTTTTGACGCACTCGCTAGCGAGCACACCTAACGTAAACTCATGGACAGCATCATCATCAACAGCCCTTTACAGTCCACTGCTGGACTATGAGCCTCCTCCACTATGGTAGAGGGTTTTGCCATAATCCCCACGCTTGGAAGGCGGGTTGGAGATCGCAGTTTAAAAGATTTATGTTTGTCAGAGAGCGTTGCTGCCCGTTCTCTGTTTGATGTGTAGTCCCTAAGTCGCCTCTTACGACACCCGCGGGAAGAGTAGGGGTTGGTGACAAATGTATTCTACTCTGCCGTCACCACACGGCCGACGGGACAGGGTCATGGACAGCATAATGTTAGCTAAATGGTTTTCAATTATTTTTTTTACTATTTTTTTCCAGGATAGAGACCTGGTCCCAGCTGCATGCACAGGCGAGCGTCGAGTCTGCCATCTCTTGGCGGACCGCCGCCGACTGGCAGTCCGCAGGTACTTACTTCATATTTCCACCGTTTGATGTACTTCAGTTTAGTTTCGGTAGTATAGTGGTCGGTATCCCCGCCTGTCACGCGGGAAACCGGGGTTTGATTCAATACTCAATACTCAATATTTTATTGCATCCATTATGTACTTAAAATTAGAACATTATGGACCCTGTAGGGCACTGCAATTAGGAGAGAGGAGGACCACCCCAGATCAACCGAAAGATGTATCAGAAGTTAGAGCCCAGTAATTTATCATTGAGATACTCGCTTAAAGCATAAAAGTGTTTGGAAATTAAAAGTTCTTTAAGTTTTTTTACGAATATTGATTCTTTGGGTGTATTTTTTATTGAAAGTGGAAGCTTATTAAAAATTTTGATTGACATGGAAAGTGGACCCGATGAGTACAGTTCAAGGCGGGATGGAGGTGTTATGAGTTTTTGTCGATGTCGTAAATTGTATGTACTGTCGATGTCTCCTCGTTTTTTATAAAATTCTGGGTATTTTTTGACAAATTTACACGTCTCTAATATGTATATGCTAGGTAGGGTGAGTATATTGTGTTCTCGTATATTGAGTAATCGTCAAATATTATTCTAATAAGTTTTTTTTGGAGGATCAGGAGATCTTGGGCATCTGTACTACTTCCCCACATAATTACTCCGTAGTTGAGCCACGAATATGCGTATGCGTAATACGTGCCGTAATGTAATTCCCCGCCGGAGAGCCATGAATGACTACCTACAACTACCTTCCCTTGGCTGAATCTACCTGCAAGCTCCCTTGGCATCTAGGAACCGCACGCTTGCTGGTCGTTTACTGGGCCTCGACCATCGACTCACCCGGTGGGCTAGTACCGCGCCGAGGGCGGGACAGTGGTGCCAGGTAGAAGCTACAGGTCAGTCCGTCGCCAACGCGACGTCCCAGTAGGCAGTAGCCAGTCGAGAAGCTGCACGGGCTATGAGCGCCAGCTCGACGGATAAAGTGAAATATCATACTGTAATGATAGAGTTCTAATTAATACCTAAATAATAAATATTCGTTAAATTCACTATACAGGGTGTTAGGTAAATGGGTATATTATGTACTGTTTGACATTTTATAAAATTGACATTGTATTTATTTGACATTTAGAAATTAATGTATAATTTATTACTATTTAATTAATTTTTAGTCTGCACTCTGTATTAATTTTAACTGTGGAAACTTTGCTGATTTCTGTCCTATTTTTTTGTGTGATTATTTGTCTGTATATCAAAATTGTTTGTTTCCCTAATATAAATAAATAAAATAAATAAATAAATATGAGCCGACACTAGCCACTGTTAACATGGTCATATAAATGGTATGGTGAAGTCAGAAATTTGTTATCATCATTTTAATTTTTTTAATTTTCATACGAAATAAATTTTATAAAATCCGATTTGTATGAAAATTAAAATAATTAAAATGTAGATATCAATTTTCTGACTTCACCATACCATTTATATGACCATGTTAACATGGGCTAGTGTCGGCTCATATACCAATTTACCTAACATCCTGTATAAGCCTACTTGTTGAAACTTGTCAGCATCCCTAAATTATCCTCATAATTCCATAGTCAACTCTGTAATATCACTCCTTTAGGACTATAGTAGAATGGAACTTAAAAGTTATGGACTTTTGTAAAGTTATGGACACATGGTTATTTTTGTGACTTTTGACCTGTCCTAAGCTTTAAACACTGATGCTTGTGGACTACTGGATCTGTATAGTCTACTGACTTCAGAACCAGATTTTAAAGAATATATTCTAGCATGTGATTCCATCTAGTTCAGTCAAAGCTAACAACACTTTTTTAATTTGTTCCAGAGGACCAGCGGCGACCAAGTCTCGAGCGACAGAATACTCTGTACGACGACGGATTAGGCTACGGGTTTGATGCCTACACAACTAGTACGCACATTAGGTAAGGAATATTATACCATCTATAAAAGAGAAAGGCGACACTCATTGACTGACTCACTCATCATGTAATCTCAGAAACTAAAAGTGCTAGGAGTCTCTGCATGGGGGTTTCTTTTAGAACGTAGGTGCTCACTAGGAACGGATTTTACGTAACTCCACCCCTAAGGGAGTAAAACGGGATCCACGTGTACGAAGTCGTGTACCGTTCTTTGCAATCAATAATGAGAGAAGAATTCGTTTCCGGTTTGAATACTAGTCGTACAGTTTGGCCACGTGACTTCCGTCTGGTTACTCCCACTGCCACAGCCAACCGACACTAGCGCCACCAATGGTAGCTTTAAACTAAAGTTACACATTTGCATTTTAGTGCCCGCTCGATCGAGTTGGGTCGTATGAAAAAAACGGTGGTAATTATGTTGTTTTAGTTAAAATTTATACGACGTGTTTTATATCCGAGGTATTTGTAACAAAATTGTGTTCTTTAGTCAATCTTCATAATATATTCCTCTGGTGATCAACTCGGTCAGCTCCTGAAAGTTGTCTGAATTTATAAACCAAGTTTGCAATATTATTTTATTTTATTGGGAAAACAAACAGCCCCCATGCCCTACATCATATATTTTTCAGTTGGTAAAAAGAAAACGATTAGAAGAAAACATAAATAAATATGAGTAGGTACCTAATATAAGATCGCGGAATCCATAATGAAAAACCTTCGTCTATTTCAGGGACCACTCACATTTATCGCAGCAGGCCAGCTACGAGGAGTACTATGACTCGAGCAGCTACCCCTACCAGACGTCGTATGTGGGCGACGACTCACGACAATGGGACAGTGGGGGGCAGTACTTCTTCGATGATGGCTACGGGCTCACGCCCACCGAGTACGAGAACATCGTCAACAAACGGCGCTCGTCGGTTGTGCAGTTACCGCAGATACCGACTAAGCAGGTACGCTTCTACTTCTCAATGAATCAGAATTAGACAGCAATGTCACCTACATTAGTCGACCTTGGTCGCTACTCCTACCAGACTACGTACGTGGGCGACGACTCACGACAGTGGGACAGTGGGGGGCAGTACTTCTTCGATGACGGCTACGGACTCACGCCCACCGAGTACGAAAACATCGTCAACAAACGGCGCTCGTCGGTCGTGCAGTTACCGCAGATACCAAATAAGCAGGTCAGTCTTTAGTAGAACGGCAGCAGAATACGTGGTAAGGCACGCGATAGAGTCCCAAAGTAAGTTCTCGCTCAGCAGTAGACGTCGTACGTGGGCGACGACTCACGACAATGGGACAGTGGGGGGCAGTACTTCTTCGATGACGGCTACGGGCTCACGCCCACCGAGTACGAGAATATCGTCAACAAACGGCGCTCGTCGGTTGTGCAGCTGCCACAAATACCCACTAAGCAGGTACGACTATTACTTCTCAATGCATCAGAATGAGGGTTTTCGCGTATGAAAAATCTGCTAGATGGCAATACGTAGACGTGAGGTCTAAATGCTGCATGATTGGTTATTTTTGACATGACATTGACAGATTGTAAAAATTCACCAATCACGTAGCAGTTAGACCTCATATCTACGTCTTGCCATCTAGTGGATTTTTCATACGCGAAAACCCTCATTAGACAGCAATGTTACCTACATTAGTCGACGTTGGTCGCTACCCCTACCAGACGTCGTACGTGGGCGACGACTCACGACAATGGGACAGTGGGGGGCAGTACTTCTTCGATGACGGTTACGGGCTCACGCCCACCGAGTACGAGAATATCGTCAACAAACGGCGCTCATCCGTTGTGCAGTTACCGCAGATACCAAATAAGCAGGTCAGTCTTTAGTAGAACGGCAGCAGAATACGTGGTAAGGCACGCGATAGAGTCTCAAAGTAAGTTCTCGCTCAGCAGTAGACGTCGTACGTGGGCGACCACTCACGACAATGGGACAGTGGGGGGCAGTACTTCTTCGATGACGGCTACGGGCTCACGCCCACCGAGTACGAGAATATCGTCAACAAACGGCGCTCGTCGGTTGTGCAGTTACCGCAGATACCAAATAAGCAGGTGAGGCACGCGAATAGAGTCCTAAAGTGAGTTCTCGCTCAGCAGTAGACGTACGTGGGCGACGACTCGCGGAAGTAGGACAGTAGAGAGCAGTACTTCTTCAACGATTGACTACCTACAAGCTCACTTCTTCCACTAAAGGTTCGGCCAAACCAACGCGATCAACCGGCGTGCAGCGATGGCGATCAATGCATTTAGGTCTGGTCGCCATCGCTGCACGCCGGCTGATCGCGGTGTGATCGCGTTGGTTTGTCCGAACCATAAGTGAGAAAATCTCGCTCATCACTGCTGATCTCTTACTATTGTATAAACTAAGTTAACATAATCAATTTGTTATGCTTGAATTTTGATTAATTATGAATTGTCATCTAAATTAATATTTCTTTGCAGCTGCCACCGTCATCTCGGTACTCGGATTGCAATGAAATGGCGCCGTATAGACCGCGGCCGCGTCGTACAGCGGCAAGTCTCCCTGGTAAGACATAAATATTATGTTTTTTTTAGTAATTGAAATTTAAATTCGATACAATGGATATGAAAATATTTCTAAGATATTTCTGACACTTGTATAGGTAAACGTGCAATACTGCTAAAAATAAATTCAAAATTGGCGCAATATTTCTATCATCACTTCTCATTTCCTCTATTCTACCCCCAATAGTAAAAAGGGTGCATCCTCAGATCATCTATGATCTGAGGGCGCATCTAACACCAAATCAAAACGGGGATAAAAAGTTTCAAATATGTAATTGAAATGAGTAATTCTTAGCTGTCCTTGAGCTTAACTTATAGGTATCCGAAAAAAGTTTAAGATGCGCCTTTTCAACTATCGGGGACAGTATTGCAACTCCTGTATAGCTAAATAGATTCTGGCTATAACACTAAAAATAGGAGTTTGTATTTGTCTGTCAACAGAACCCACCCAGAAGGTTGAGTAGTCCCAGGGATATATTCTTAATCTTCCTATAATAGAAAGCCAAGGAATATAATAATCAGAACAATTTCAGGAAGATTTCTAGACTATGAGTACTACTGATGAATTGTGGGAGTGTGATCTTTGGAAACATGAACGTGATATAATGCTTAATTCAATACAACATACATCTGTTTCTGCAATTTATTACACCGATCTTGTTGCGACAAGGAAAAATTTCCGTGCTTTTAAGCGATTTTGTGAAAAATATTATTGGCAGGTGATTGCTAATTGCTCATAAGATAGGCCCCCTTAATTTAATTTATTGTCCGTGGTGCATAATAATCTTTTCTTAAAGGTTTTCAACCTTTGTTTGTCACCTGTCATCCGCTTTGCAATGGAGGGAAGTCGAACCTTAATTTCGAACTCCTCCTATGTTCTTCTGATTAATTTCGTTGCGGGTCCGATGACAGTTTAACTTTCCCCCGGGACAAACTTGACCTTCATTGGTTGGGTTTTTGTGGCGGTCAAGCTGTAGATCCTGGCTACACAGGAGTTGCAGTGGTGGGAACGAGAGGTGGGAATAGTCCCGAAAATACTGATGAATTAATTTCTTTAACAGCGACGCCATCATCAACCCCCAAACGCGGGCGCGCGCTCCCAGTCCCGCCCGGCAGCGAGACGGGCTCCCTGCGGTCAGGGCGCGGGCGCCGCCTGCCCCGCCCCCCGCTCGCCGCCGCCCTCCCCGCGCTGCCCGTCGCGCCCGCGCACACGCACGTGCCTTACATTCCTGGTGAGTTATAAAGGGGGTAATAGAGGAGACAAGGAGGTAATAGAGGAGACAAGGAGGTAATAGAGGAGACAAGCAGGTAATAGAGGAGACAAGGAAGTAATAGAGGAGACATGGAGGTAATAGAGGGGATAAGAGGTAATAGAGGAGAGAAGGAGGTAATGAGAAGGCTTCACTGAAACTATTAGTTATCGCGGGAGGTGTAGAAAGAGCATTCGCTGCCACTCTATTGCTCTCTTTAAGTGAGACGGGCTCCCTGCGGTCAGGGCGCGGGCGCCGCCTGCCCCGCCCCCCGCTCGCCGCCGCCCTCCCCGCGCTGCCCGTCGCGCCCGCGCACACGCACGTGCCTTACATTCCTGGTGAGTTATAAAGGGGGTAATAGAGGAGACAAGGAGGTAATAGAGGAGACAAGGAGGTAATAGAGAAGGCTTGATTAAAACTAGTTGTCGCCGAAGGTGTAGCAAGAGCTCCTGGTGAGTTATAAACGAGCTATTACCTTGTCTCCTCTACTGCCTATTGCTAATAAAAGAGACAAGGAGGTAATAGAGTAGATAAGGAGGTAATAGAGGAGAGAAGGAGGTAATAGAGTAGATAAGGAGGTAATAGAGGAGACAAGAAGGTAATAGAGGAGACAAGGAGGTAATAGAGGAGACAAGGAGGTTATAGAGGAGACAAGGAGGTAATAGAGGAGACAAGGAACTAATAGAGGAGACAAGGAGGTAATAGAGGAGACAAGGAGGTAATAGAGGAAACAAGGAGGTACCTAATAGAGGAGACAAGGAGGTAATAGAGAAGACTTCATTGAAGCTAGGTGTCTCCAAAGGCGTAGTAAGACCTCTCGATGTAGATAGAATACTGTTAATAGTAAGTGAGACGGGCTGCTTACGTCGCGCCCGCGCACACGCACGTGCCTTACATTCCTGGTGAGTTAATGAAGGAGCACGCTAGATTTCCCTTTGGGTGACCTTGAATCTGTATATGAGGCCCATAGTAAGTGACCACGTCTCAGATCCTTAAGTCATCACTGGCAACACACTCCGGTCCCTGAAGGAGGAGGTAATAGAGGAGTCTTGACTGAAGCTAGGTGTCACTGAAAGTGTAGCAACAACTCTCGCTGCCGTTTCACTCCTTATACTAAGCGAGATGAGTTCTGCGGTCGAGGAAGGCTAGGATCTATATACATACTCGTATTTTAATTTAGAATAATCCTGGTCATTTAGTTTACAGTGCAGGAACATGACTGACTCTAATTTACCAGAAGCAAATGGAAGATTTGTCTTACACTCCCCACGCTGGTCAAACAGGAGGCTTGATGTTGGCATTTCTTCCTTAGTCACTTCTCACAACATTCAGGTGAAGAATAGGGGTGGCCCTATTCTACTCTGCTGGAACCACACGGCTAGCATAAAATAATCCTCAAGAACTTCAGGAACTCAATACATTTTCTGCCTCTAATAAAAATTATTTTGGATAAACATCTCTAAGAATCATGTATCTGTGCATTTTCTCAAGTATGTAGTTGTGTATTGTCAATTCAACGTTTGATTTTATTTGCCAGAACCCGAAAAGGTAGTCCCTGATGTGAGTTACGGGTATAGCAGTAGCTACGCATACCAGACGGAGTATCAGGACACCGCAGCTGCGGATCAGTATCAGGATACTAATTATAATACGAGGTAATTAAAGCCATTAACTTTCTTTCCATTCTAGTTAAAAAAAATCAGCTCCTTTTTGGGCAAATTAAAAATGTTCATTATATTTGAAACTTAATAAGACAAAGTATTAGATTAGCCACATTAGCCAAAACCAAAATCAATATTTAAGTTATAATTTTAAAAACAATATTAATATTTTTCTTTTATTTTCTAGTTACGATGAAGATGGGATGCAACCATTCTTCGACGAAACTCCACACGCTACTCCGCCTGCCGCTGGTAACTATTTTCACTATAAGTAAATTCACATTTAATTGGTCATGTTGTTTTTGCATTCTAATTTTAACTTTGCTAATTATAACTGTTGCGTGATAGATAATTTACATTTGACATTCAGCAAAATTACATAAACTGATAAGAATTTCCGTTTGACTGGATTCGCATTGTTGTGATTCGCTTCAGTAATTTATTGCGTCTCGTTTAAGCAATGTCGTGTCAATTTATTTACTCTCTGTGTGAAGAGTTCTCTTTTAACATATTTCGTGTTTTGTTTACCATTACAGCTCACCAAAAGTCAACGTGGATCGACACGGAGACTACACAGTTTACATATCCAGTGACTAGTGCTGAAGATACTTTGTTATCAAAATCTGTGCCAAGTACTATTTCGTCCTATCTACCTCAACCGCCTGTTAGTAGACAACAAGACATATATCAAGATAGTTATCAACAGTACGACGTACAGTTTGACGAACAACAGCAGTATCAACAATACGATCAACAAGAACAACAGTATCAGGTTGAGTCGAGCCAATATCAACAGGATCAGTACCAGGAGAATCAAGATTATCAGTATCAGCAGCACTACGATCAGCAGTATCAGGATCAGCAAACTCAACAACAAATGCCGGAGCAGCAATACCAACAGCAGTATCAGCAGCCACAGCCGCCGCTGTTGCAGCAGCAGCCGCTTTTGCCGCAGCCACCATTGCAGCAACAGCAGTTTAATCAGCAGCAGTTTAATCAACAGCAATTGCAGCAGCAGCAGCAACAACAGCAGCAAAAGCTGCCAGCACAACAACTGCAAGCTAGTGTTATGACTGGCGCAGCGACTTTGGGGTCGCTAATGGCAGGTGGCGCTAAGAAGCTCGGCAGCTTCTTTGGCGCCGCCGCAGCCGCTGTTGCTCCAGCTGTGAGTCAACCTCCTGCATCCGCAGCGATTGCTTCTGTACCAAGCAGCCAGTTCACCTCAACCGTTGCCCCCGTAACTCCATTTACAAGTACGACTACAGTACCGATCTCCGCATCCGTCCCAGATGTATCACCAGCAGTGCCAGTGTCTACAGTTACGTCATCTGCCCCTGTCGCCTTACCGCGGACTCCGTCTCTGAGAAGACAGGAGTCTATACAAAGACCTTCAGTGCGTCGGACTCGGACTTTACCTGACGCGCCGGAGGACTTACCCCCGTCGGGTTACGACGAAAGTGCCTACGAGGACGAGTATCATAAGACTGAATTCGATCAATCTGTTGACCGTGACAGGACGTCATTGGACAGGTATCATGATGACGAGTACGCGCATGATACCATTCATGAGGACGTCACGGAAGAACGGCGCTTGTCGGAGGAGCCAAGTGCTGGAATACAAAAGACTGCATCGCCCACGAGAAATGGCACTCTGATGAGGAAGCCCTCGGTGGACAGCTACCACAGTCAAGCGCCTTCAATCATCGATCGAAGAACCTCACAAAGTTCTTTTCATCAAGAGAAAATCACCGTTCCGACGACACAAGAAGGTACGTGTATTTTTTCATGAAAATAAATTTAAATTGTGTACAATATGCATTGATAGTTTTAAAAAAATACAGGAGTAGTAGAAAGAGATACAGATTTTGTACTTGTATTTTTGACGCAATACACCATCACAACATGTACAGCACGTGTCAGAACATTTTTCCTATTGTTACTCCAATAAATTCTAAGATCAGTCAAATTCAGCATATCAGAGGAGATAAATCTTTAATGCTTCAACCACACCAACGCGTGTAGATTGCCATCACCGGCACGATCACGGCGCGATCATAAGGAAATGACAGGTTGCGTGAACTGTCATGGGTCGCGCGACCTGTCATTGGCCTTTGATTGCGCCGGCGATGGCGATCTGCACCACGCGTTGGTGTGGTTGAAGCTTTAGACGCTAATTAGTTCTATTTTCTGCAGAAGCTATCGACAAATCCAAAGTGAAATTCCAAGACGATCGCACAACTTACCACGAGGTGCCCGAACAGACGAACGGGTTCCACGAAGAGCCGTACGATGACCATCCTGACGAATACCAGGATGAGCGAGAGCCTTACCACGAGCAGGACGAAACATATCACGAGGAAGACGAGAAGTTCGATGACCAGGAGCAGTTCAATGAAGGTGATGAGGAGTATCAGCAAGAGGATAGTGTATTCAATGAGGAGCATAGAGATGAAGAGGAAAGGATAGAGTTCCAGCCTGAACAGCCGAAGCTGACTCCAAAGCAGTGGTGGCATCGGGCGTATAACAAAGTCGTGATGCAGCTAAACGTGAGTAACTTTTTTATTTTAACGGTAAAAGCAGATATTTTTTTCTGGACATAATTTTATATTTTGATTTATTTCACGGGAGTATAAGTTTTCTTACTGTTACATTTGATAAGTTTTGAATTGAGTCCATACTTACGGTTTCTTATTTTTTTTATTATTTCATGAATTTTCTTTCTTTTTTTTATTTAATTACTTATATTTCAATAAGATCGGTATTTTATTTTATTTAACATTATTTATTTTATTAAATTTAAAACAGTTTTTATGGATACTTTTATCTGCTTCTACTGTCAATTTGTATGATGTTTTTTATTGTTTATGTATTTTGACAGTTTAGGGTTTAGGAAAATGGAGAATTAATAATTTTGCTTCAATTTTACTGAACTATTACGTCAAGTTTAACTTGTTTACGGATATACGTATTGACTTCAATTGTTCGTGGGTCATCTGTTACCGTTGTTATTATCTAATGAACAATAACTGCGAATCAAGACTGATTTTCATCGCTTACCTGCGTGCACATTCAAATTGGGTAAGTACCTTAATAATAATAATTTATGTTGATCGTTTATAACAATCACCACACTGAAATTCTTCGTATACAATATTATTTAATGCGTTGTTCAATTATAGTTAGAAGTAGATCTGTTATTTATACAAAAGGGTTGAAAGGCCTATATATTATTAAATACATCATAGTCCAACATAAAAAAAACGTAATTTTTTATGAGCTGGTAATTTTTTTTCGTATGGAACTCAACATTTGTCTATACATAGTTACTTAAATAAAGCAGGCACTATGTATAAAATAGGTAGATGCGTCTTCGTTGTTGAGATCTTTTGATCAGCAAACGCAACTCCCGTATCCCTTCTTACTTAAACAACAAATAATATGCATATAAAATATAATTAGGTACTTAATCATCGATATCTAGAAGAGTAACTGTAACAAAACTTTATCAACAATCACTACTGACGATGCAAATTCGTTAATGCCGATTCATCGAAAACTCTCCAGTTGAACGAACAACACAATCGCATATAGTTACACGCCTGCCCCGCTGGGCGGCGTAAGTGCAAAATGCGAAAGTGCTGTAAGTGGTCTGCTGACCCCTTAATGTGTCGACCTTGGCTGGCGAGGCATAGAGAGAATTATTCCTTTGTGCATAGTCTACTGCCAAATAAAAAGAAGATATGGTTAATGCACGTACGCGTGTAGTATTAATCCCCATAGGTACATGAGTATCTATACTATACGATACGTCTCTATAATAGCTTGTCCTAAAAAGTTCTCTAGTTTTTCGAACATTTAGAAATACCAAAAGATAAGACAAATTGAATGGAAATGGAGAATAATTCCAACTTATGAGGGCGATTCTCTCGTTTGTGTATTTGAGTTCGTTTCCGTCGTTCGGATATTTTGATGTTATCTATGGAAAGCTATAAAAAGACTACATTAAGACACCCCGTAGTCTAAAGACTTTTAGTCGGCCGATAGTTTGCTGTTGATCAGTATGAAGTTGTAGAAGTGCGGACACTATACCGATTTGGTATCAGCCGATTCCTACAAACCGACCCCACTATCGGCCAATAGAAAGTCAGGGTGTCTTAGACCACAGACTTTTTGTAATTATGGTGGAAGAGCGAGGTACTCCCAACACAAGTATCTTACGATTACTTTCTGGGAGGCCCCATCAACTTTATTGTAAAAGGTTTACTGAAATGAATATTTTTTTTGTTGGTTGATAGTTGGGTCGGTTTGTAGGAATCGGCTAATACCAAATCGGTAAGTCAGGCTGTTAATCAGTAAGGACAGGTATGAAAGTCGGGCCCAACTATCGGCTAACAAAAAATCTGTATTCTGCGGGGTGTCTAGCAGACTTATGGACTCGGAAAGGGATTAACACCGTATCACCTTTCGCGCGCTGTCAATTGTGAGGCGAGACGTCTACGTTACGGTGCGGATAAGTATGTATTAAGCTAAGCGTCCACTTGTCGGTATCGTACGCAACGGACGCATCGTACGAAACAAATCGTATCGGATGTGCGATGCGTACGATGCGGACAAGTGGACGCACTTATATGAGTTTCCATATAAATAATACCTACGATCCGTTGCGTGCGATAAGTCCGATGCTTACGATACCGACAAGTGGACGCTTAGCTTTACAGTATGGAGTTTCATACAAATAATACAGACCGCCCACGAGTTGATACGGTTACGATCCCTTTCCGAGTTGATAAATGTGCGACGTCCTTTAAGATGTATCCAACCAGTTCCATCTGAATTGGTCACCAATTAATAGTTTGACGTAAAGGATACATTCGAGAAAGACGTCCAATTCTCGCTATAATTGGACTTAACTTTGTCGCCTGAAAGGCTTCAACAAAGTGGTTGTTATTTGCACTCAATTTATAGTTAAATTAGATTAACTATAGTTTCAAAGTGTCTTTTTAACTAGTTGCATCGACATTGAATGAATCGTTTTGCGTTGTCTAGGTATTTGAAGGTTGAATTAGGCTGCTTTTATAAGTTAACTTCTTTTCTTAGGTTTATTGAGTAGGTATTGGAAAAACTTGCTTCTATTAAAACTTTAACCTCTCAGATTGTAATAAAAGCCTCATGCCCGTTTTCGCCATCAATCACTAAGTTTTAAGTGACCCCTATGAAAACAAAATTAATATTAAGTGTTACCATAGGGGTCACTTAAAAATTAGGGATTGATGGTGTAAATGGGCATTACCTAAACTTCTCACCCGGAGAAACATAACCTTGTATTAAAATAGAATTTAGTCCGGTTTAGTTTAGTATTTACTTGAAGCTCAATATCCAGTAGTGGTTTTAACTACCACTAAGGGGTACGATTTCACGCCACTATAAATTTATTTAATAAGCACATCGTACGGACTTAATTGGTTGGACGATCATAAATGGCGGACGCGTTACAGAGATATAGATTTGTACCTATGTTTGTAGTGTGTTTTTTACAGACGATTTTATGGTGTAACGAAACATTTTACTTTGAGATTTTTCTTAGAAAAAAAAAACCGATTTAATTGTTATGTATTTAAATTTAATATATTCGGTCTTTGTTATTAATTTTAGGCGGAACCTATTTAAAACTGTCTGAGGAATGTAAACGTACTATTTAAGAAGTCCTAGGTAAAATTAACATTTTTAATTAAGTCGAAAGCTTACAAAAGTACAATCACATTTTTTTCTGTATTTAGGCTTTTTTCTGTCTAAATACATAAAATGTTTTTTCTCGTATGCCCAATTTACTTAATTGTGTACTGCCTAATTTAACTTGAGTGTTCTTAAACAAATCAAGTTACAAACAAGCCCAATTCTTATGTAAACTTGTCTTAATAACTTTGCTTGTTAAAATATGTAATTCTACATATTTAAATTATTATTTTTTTAATTTAAACATTTTGAAGTTCAGAGAGTGCGCGGCGCGTTGCTCTCTCTTACGTGATTTCGAACTTTAATTGTTAAAATATTTTATTTTTTATATTGCTTACTACGAGTATATTGTTATCAATGTGGGTGGCAAATGTTGTTATGGAATCTTGCTTGGTTATAATTTGTTGGAAATTGAATATTTCAATCGTTTGCTACTTTCTTTAATTATTTATACGTGGACAAAATGATACAAAGTATTTTTACCCGTAAAGAACACGAAATAAGGTACTTGATACAAATAAGGCCTACCTANCAAGTACCTTATCATAAAATATTAAACTTCAATTATAGACGTCCACGTCTCCTTTAATATTATCTTTGAAATAGCAGAATTCTGGAAGTAAATACGATTTTCTAAAAGAAATTACTAGTAATAGGTATAGGTACATTGCAGGCCGATACAGACATATAATCATCTATAATGGCCAGACTCTACTAATAAATGGGTAAACTGCTTAATTGATCTTTATGTCTTATAGATTAGTGTCCACCCTCGTTCGTCTGTTGGGAAGTGACAATATTTAGGGAGGAGACAATTACTTATAAGCTTAGAAACACGTTTTCGAGATAGTTTCAATTTTTTAAAACTTTTTTAACTGTTAGTTATTTTAAAAGCTTTGACTTCTTTGACTACTGTATTATTTGGCTTCAATTACTTAGCAGAAAGCTCAAACTTTTTATGCTCTTTATAGTAAAGGAGACAAATTAGATTTATGTAAATATAAAAACTTTTTCTTAATTAGAAGAAAATGTAGTTTACCATAATCATACTATTTTTGAAGTTTTGATTACCTTAGTCTGAGGTTCATATTTGAATTTTCTTTTGTGGGTACACCTGATATAAATTATTCAACTTCGCAACTCTCTTTATTTTCATTATAAACTCATAGACATCGTCCTGTTTTTAAATAATATGCTCACAGAAATCCATATTTCATAGGAAAAGTCACGTTCAGTTTTCCCGAATGTCAAGTGTTTCCGGGAATCTTTTCAAATCTTTCTCTTCATGAGAACCTCCCTCGTACTTCTAGAAATATAAAAAAATTGAATTGGTTTAGCCGTTTCATATTTTGTCCCTAGCAACACATTTTCCGATTTTTATTTATAAATAAATAATAATAAATATCCTTGGACATTTTACACTGCGCCGCTAGCCCCAAACTAAGCAAAGCTTGTACTATGGGTACTAGACAACGGATATGAACATACTTAAATACTTTTTTTTTTTTGTAAATACATACATATTATACATAGAAAACACCCAGTCCAATACAAACAAATATGTTCATGCACACAAATGTTTGTACTGTGCGGGAATCGAACCCGCAACCTCCGGAATAGTAGTCCGATTCGAACCACTACACCAAACGGCCGACAAATTAAAAGTAATTTATTTATAATATTACAAATACCATGCCATAAAGTAATTACACCAAAAATAAGTTGGTGTATTCGATCTCCCGTCATCGCACCAAATTGCTTCATGTAAATCTTATAAACATAATATAATTTGCGGCTTAATCTTCACCATAACGAGAAACGCAAAGTGGCTGAATTCTGAAATAGCAGCCTATCAAAGACTACACTTTGACTGTGGTTCCGTCTTGTAGATTTAGTCTTACTCGTAATAATTTCAACTTTATTTATATCACGTCAAAATACACATTTATTCAAACCTTACAAACAACAGCTTCACGTAGCCCTAAGACCGATACATTTTCGTCAATTTATCATAAGTATCGTAGGGACTCAATTGGGCCCTCTTGTAATTTCGCAAACAACAATATTCCGCTTTTGTTGGTTCTGTTAAAAGCGTAACAATACTCGTTTATTCCTTGGTAACCGTACTCTGAAACGTGTAATTTCCATCTGTGATATAAAATAAATAAGCGTTGTTTTTTTTCTTATTAAATACCCGCTGGTATCCCGCTGTCTGGTCGCTAAGTAGCCTGTGGAGTCCTGCGAGCGCCTTTGAACCCGATCACCTCATTAGTTCAGTTGAGTTGCTCTATCCACGCACACACTGAGCTACGCATTCTCTTCTCAGTACGTTTACGGCCTTCGTACAGTGAACACCCCTCAACTGGGTGATTGAACTTAGAAAAATTCGAAATTCAAACTTTTTTCGATCAGTCGAAAACATTGCGCAAGCGATGGCGGCGGAAACGCGCGAGGACGCGATAGTGGCATCCTGCGGGCGACCGTGGCCCTATTGATTGCGACGCGAGCGCACCTATTAGCCATTTGTATGCAAATTTCTTTCGCCGCAGGTGTTAACTGCTAACTTTCAGTAATCGTGTGGATCCGGTGGTGTTATGTTGTGGAAGTAATGTTCAAAATGGTGCGAAGTAGGAAAGTGCAGGCGGCGAGCGAGGCGGACGTTCGTCGCGACCAAAACTTTCAGAGCCGGTCGAATGCGAGCGGATCGCGTTTGAGAGTCCGCCGCGGTTCGAGCTTGACCGATTTGGACAAGTTGAGATGTGGTGGTGGGTCGAGCGGTGGCGGTTCTATAGGCGATTTGATGAACATGTTCAGTGGTAGTGCTAACTCGGTGGGTAGTGATACGTTGATCGCTCGGACGGTTCCGTTGGAGACTGTGCGCCGGACTATGCCGCCCGTGGCGAGTCCGCCCGCCCACCCGCTGCCCTCTCCGCTCATCCACGTGTCCCGCCCCGTCGGGCCCTTGACGATGGCTCAAAGGACTCTTAGATTTAGTAGACTGCTCAAATATCAACCTTGCTCTGCGGATATTGCCATAAGTTTGGTAAGTGGTTTCACTTACTCTTTTATTCGCGAAATGTTTGAGTGAAATGTCGTGATTTTTTTTCATGTCGTACTTACACTGTAAATCATACCCAATCATTGAGGAATTTAGTATTCAAATGAGTTGCATGGTTTTCTGTAGACATTCCGCTTGCGACCGTTTCATTTCCAGGCAATAAGAGTTAGGTACTAAACCGTATGCAGATAAGAAATGTGTGCTAATACATGCAAATTATGGAAACTCTATCGGTTTTACTGAACGCTGTTAGGTGGTACTTAAGTGTTGTAATTAAACCGCAAATGGCAATTACTGTGCGCTCCATACTCGCCATTAAACATGTATTATTGACACGAAACGGGTTGACTTTATGAAAATTAAATAATTAAGATTTGTGTCTGAGCTGAATTTGAGTCCGTTTTTAAATGATTATGCATTAAACTTTCATGTAGTTCATCGAAATGTTAACAGCAAATTGCTATGATAGAATATTTTAACATAAGTATTATGTCATCAAGTAGATAGGCCTGCCATATCTGTTAAATAACCATAAGCTCTTAATGGAACATTATAATAACCCATCATGTTGTTATCCACATTTACTTATCATGAATATTATATTAGATACACATCCCAAGAGATTTTTCACTAGTAATAAGTATACATTGTTCCATCCAGGTGCGATTGCGGTCAAATACCTGCCTTGGCTAGCATAAAAAAAAAAAAAAAAAAACATCAAGTAACTACCTACTAAGTCTGATACTACCAATATACTTACTTATACACCTATCGCCAAAACAGCTCTCAAGACTACCTAACCATAGACTTATAAAGGTATGTTCACATTGATGTACGTGGCGTGCGCGGGGCGTGGGACGTTTGTATGAAACACGAGTCGCGATTTCACCCAAAAACATAGCTTAATATGAATATACCTTCAAACATTTTCAGAAGCGTTTTGGCATAAAAGGTTGTGAAATCAGCAAATTATTATAATTATACAAGTACAAGCTAAGAAAAAGGCAGGTACCTACCTACTTTATTTTTTGTGCCGACTCAACAAAAATACCCCAAATTGACATGAATCGAAACTAAATAGGATATAAAGATACATTCAGTCTCAAATGAGCTCTTCAGTCCCTATTGGATTTGACCTTTTCTTATCGCAGTAATAAAATATATTTCACTACAAAAATCACCTCCTCCAGCTGAATATAACTATAAACTAAATATCCTTCAGTAGAATAAGATTAGTGGGATTAGTTAAGTTAGTTTTAGTCCGACTGTAGTTGGTTTTAGCTCTATCTGCTCGTTGAATATTTAATTTTGTCTATAAACTTGTCTCTCGTCTGCAATTAGTACTGAAATTCTGGCTTAGGTTTGATAAACTTGGTATTCGATTATTTATTACCCTAGGAATCCAATACAGGAATATAATAACGATGAGAAACAAAAATACATTCGATTCAGGTGCGTCAAAAAATATAAGCTTAATTTTATAAATAGGTTGTAAAAAAAAATTGAACAGCCTAATTTGAATCCAGAATCCACTCATTTTAATAACATTTTTTCTAAGAAAAATGTCTTGGATTGGTGTGCACTTTCCTTTTTCCTAGAGGTACTAAGAAAATATTTTGTACACCATATCAAGGTTCAACTGCTCACTGTGGTGAGACTTTACTAGAACAACAAAGCTCTGAAACTTCTTACGGCGAGAAATAAAAGGATTAATTAAATTCTTGCACGTACAAAGACAGTTTTAAATACAAACTTTTCCAACTTATTTAATTTAACGAAGTATATTTTAAATAAGTACAAGAAGTAATAAATAGTTGTTAACGATGAATTTAAGTTTTCTGCTTTGTACTAAATATTTGAGTTGTTCTATAATTTGTCATGAATTTTTGGCATTCTGTAGGTACAAGACTATAAACTAAATTATGTATCGTCAATCTGTTAGTTAACGACTGACACGTAACAAAGCAAATCACTCTGAAACTTTCAGACATTTCAATTAAACTACTATAAGAACTTTGCAGGCTCCAAAGTTTTCAGAACTAAGCAAAATAGTCACTATTACAATATCGATTCTACTTGACATTTTATTTGCTATCCTTACACTTGACTCCGAAAGAGTAGGACGCAATGCATAAAGAAAGAGCTGCACATGACATATTTCAATGCATTCAAATTCATATTTAAATAGAAGTTCTTGCATTGTGGATTTTGTGATTGCTCCTGTTTACAATAAACGTTTGCTGTTGTCATTTAAAAATATTTTTCCATTTGCGTGCATCATTGATAGACTGCGTGCGTCTTTAAGTAAACATCTAGATTTTGGTTCCGATTCTGATTTTATTCAGCAGCGATAGGCGAGTTCTAGCGAATATATCTTAATACAGATTGATTCATCAGTCGATAAAATCGAAATGGTCAATTGATTGACAAACAATAAGCGGGACTTTGGTAATTTTTTAGGCATGAACCGATACTTACCTGGGTCTATGCGGTCTGAAACTACTTACAACGTATACCCCGCGCATGCCCCATAAAAATGTGAATATACCTTTAAATATTCGTTTACCTTTTGACCGGCTTTAATAAATTAATCTACGGGATCTACGCATGAGAACAATACGTTTCAATATTAAGATCTCGGAATATTAATTAGATTTGTGTTCCTTTGAAGGGAAAACTAACGTTTGGAGACATTCCGGCACGTTTGGTTTGTGTGTAACCTCGGGCTAAGTACAGGGTGTAAATTACAACAAAGGAATACAAGTAGCGTTTGTTTCTTTAACTTTGTGTTAATTTGAAAATAAAATAATTAATAATTAAGAAAATGATTAATTAACTTTAGGTGACAAAAAAGAGTTTGGTAATCGAGGCGAAAATCAAGCCAGATCAACGGTGTTGATATCGGAATGTTTAGTAGAGGTTAAGTAGTTCGATCCCATCCACTGCTTGACTTGAACTTACATTTAATTTTGCTGGAATAGCCTAAACTTACAAAAAAACTATTTCAGTTTTTGTCTTAATTAAAAACACCCTGTATACGCCCGAAGTTTCTAGTATTTTGATACCATTTGGAATACCTTTAATTATTAATTCAAGACGCTACAAAACACAAACGTTTAATACCGTTCTTAATTAGGAATTTCCTGGGAGGCGAATGTTAACGACATTGATATAAAAACGAAAACAGTGTTTTTTAATTGTGCGAATTCTTTTGTTTCTCGTAAACTCATTTTGCAAGTGACGTCTCCTGCGTTTTATGTTCCTCTAATTCAAAGCAATGAACTTTTTAAGTGCTTCTTATTATAAAATGTAATTACAATTCTTTTAAGTTAGCATTTTCCTCATTCATTTGGGTAAACAACTTTCGTCATAATTTTCAATTAAAACTTATTCGCAAAGCACAAGGGACGTAAATAAAACACTAAATTACAAATACATTTATTTATAAAACATAGTTTAACTTTATATCAAACACGTAAAATAGAACTTTAGGCATTGGTTAAGTATCCTCAAGCGGTTCTCTTGTCATTCACAACTTAAGATATTAATTAATTTTGTTTTATTTACACTTATTTTAAACTCAAGTCGCAATTAGAGTTATTTTAATTCACGCGAGACGCCTGTTACACTTAGTTTGAAAGATAACTTTCCTACAACTTATATTTTCGATTTATTTTACACAAGGGAAATTTAGTTAGATTGTAAAATTATTTAGTACTGTAGATTTTCCATCGAAACTTAAAACATTACAAATCAGGCATACTTTTTCATGAACTTGAGAAGATACTTAAGCTTAGGCATTTCTATGTTATGAATGCATCTGTTGAAGTCTCCTATGACCTTGACTGAGTGCGTCATCATCCTGGAGATGATGTCTTTGAGGCACACACTGAGGTCTGACACCTCTTTGAATCCATGGATGGCTATTTCTGCCATCACCACTGGGAATGGCGAAGTTTCGTACAGGAACTGAAATAATAGTATAATATAATATAGTCGATGAAATGATGACGTTGGCTGGCTTTTTGGGTAGAGATCAAAAGGCTTTGAAATTTCGTTGAAGCCTCGTTATCTGTTGACGCTTTCCTTAAATGTATGACAATGGGAAGTTCTCTTATTTAATTTTGCTACAATTAGCTGTGGAAGTTCTTCAATTTACTTTTTCTTACTAGTTAGTTCATACGTTGAGTTAGATTAACTTTAATCTCATTGGTTTTAGTTCTATAAGACTGTGCTGGCGTATTGCTTAGGGTTGCAAAATTTAATGTAATGAAGGGTACTTTACTAGGTTTTAATGTGAGAATTTCCAGATTGTGTCGTAAAAATGATTAACTATTTGCATGAAGCGCAGTTCGTCTGCTACTAAACTCTAAAATAGTAATATTAATTCAACTTACGACAGTCCTTTCCAAGTCCTGGCTTTCGTGGGAGCAGTTTCCGCCCACCTGCTGTTGCTTCTGGCATTCGAACAGCTTCGAAGCCGAGTACTTCTTCAAATTTTCCAACGTCTCGAAGTGGACTTGGAGTTTCTCTGCAGGAAAACAAAGAAGGATCTTAAGGCCAGGTAACAGAGAAAATGGCGAAAATGAGGTTTTCATTTTTCATTTTTGAGGTACTAAACAGTAAAATAAAAGGCTAAGATTTTTTTTGGGCATAGTTGAGGATATTTTCTAGGGCTATTAACGGATGGAAACACGATTTGATGAAGTTGACTCGATAGAATAAATTCCCAAAGTTACCTCTATTCGTTTTCTAATTATGGTTTTATTTTTAAAATAAGCGATTTGAGATTCTGAATCTTTTACTAAACTAAAGTTCAGAAATAACTTGAGGGCTTTTAACGGATGAAATTTTTATATTGCGTCTTATTTAGTTACTATGTTAAAAAATGTGGAAAAAATCGCCCATGACGGCTTGGACAATCTCAATCAGTCGCGCGGTGGCGCTTACGGAGGACGGACGCGTGCCAGTTTTTTGGCCGTGACAGTTCTCGATTTGTCAATATTTTTGACAATGATGACTTTGATGAGTCACAGTATAATAATACCAGTGTTACTGGAGAAAGCTAAAATTTTTGATAACTCCGAATATCAAATCGCTTAGGTATCTAAAGTCAAACGATTCTGAAATGTCAAGTGGACTAATGAATAACCCATTAAGATAGTAGCGCCCTCCTGTCAATGACATACCTGGAACGATAGAGTTTTGAACAACTAATAAAAATGCTTTGTCCTAAATGACTGACGGATATCGTAGAGACCTGAAAGTTGGAAGGTGTGTTCTTTTTATGACGTAGGCATCTCATAAGAAAAGATTTTCCGAAATGGGGTCATGAAATGAAGGGGGTGAAAAAAGGGGGCAAAGTTTGTATGGGACAAAGTGATTCCTTGGTTCAATCTACTTGAAATTTAGTTTAACAATACCTTAATATAATTCATGAAAGACGTGTGGAACGGGTAGAAAGTAATTTTGGCAGTCATTTTCTTCGAAGTTGATATCAATACTACTTAGTGCCTTTGATTTAATTACTTTTTATTTTTACAAGTGTTTGAAAAATCCATTTCAGATTGTGTTCAATGTCAAGTGAAATCTCAAATTGAAATGTCTCAATCTCAATGAGGAGACTCTGTATTTATTCCTAGAATTCCCCAAACACCGTCAAATTACCCTTTCGAATTGTGAGTGTGACGCTTGAAGGGAAGGAAGTCAACCTAACTTAACCAACTGCGTATTTCTATACTGTGTAGCTGGAAATTGTGGCGGGAGCTCTTTGACGCGCTGTTTTCGGCGAAGAATTGCGCGCGCAGATTTTGACAGCGCGAAATACCTACTTTAGAAGAAATACCAAGCCTTAAACAAAGCAATTAAAAATTAGGACTGACGTTGCGCCAAAATATCTGTGATCGCTTCGAACGTCTAAGTTTGGTTTTTCAAGCTCCTATAGGTTTGTTGAATCCACCGGCGACAGAAACTGCAGTTTTTCGTATTGCTATACATACTATTGTCGTGTTTTTATTAAATGATTAATATCCGAAGCTTAATCTAACCAGCTATTCTAAACAAAATGGTGTTAGGAGTGGAGAGAGTCATCAGTCACGGCAGTCAGAATCTTGAACCGTTAGGATATTGTCATCAAATTGGTCCCATTAGACTGCATCTCACTTAACACCAGGTGCGATTGCGGTCAAATACCTGCCTTGTCTAGCATAAAAATGAAAAAATAAGTCAAAAAGAACTGAGCTTAAGTTCACATTATGTAAAAGTCACCGACTTTGATCATGTAATCCTCAAACTGTACCTTAAGCTTCAAGACATAAAAAATCCGAATAAAAGAATATCACTTCCCTCCTTATCATGACCTTTTACATCGTCGCGTGTAGGAAGGAACTTTGTTTGTCAAACAATCCTGTATTATAATTTATATAATACATTATACAGTTGCCTGCATACATGTCTAAATACTAAACACAAATTCTAACGTTGTTTATAATTACGGTTTGTTTTGGACACAGCCAAAGGAAACTCGCCGAGTCCAAACAAGGAAGTGAACTGCAAATAAAAATGGGCCGCGGTGACAATGGACGTAGCAAACAGTCGTGCGTAAACAAGAAATGTTATGCCTTGCAATTTAATTTACAAGGAAAGTTCTTGGAGATGTTTGCACATAGGGTGTGTTATTCTGGGAAGGCAGAGAAATCTCTTTGGTGGGTCAAAAAAGAAATGATATGCGCCAAGAAGTAAGCGAATTGGAGACTTACGAGCTGATATTATTTCTTCGTGCTCAGTACTAGGGATTGCAATCCGGTATCATTTTCAATCCGGCCGGATTTCACCGGATTGACGCTAATCCGGCTGGATCCGGACGGATCCGGCCGGATTGCAAAGTAACTTGGTCTAGTATTTAGTGATTTTTAGTTTTGATAATAGTACATAAAAATAAAAAGGAAATACGTATTTATGCAAAATAAAGTCACTTTTATTTATATTTTTCGGTATTTTGTAATTTTTGGTAAGTACTAATTTGTACTAATAAAATTATGAAAATTCTAAATAATAAAGTTAGTAATCAGTCTGACTCTCACTTATTGATGTATGTAAGTATCTGAAAGTACTTAAGTAATAATACTATTAAACTCTTATTAATAATCTAGGTACACAGACTTAAATCAACAAAACAGTCTTTTAAATTTGTACCTATAAATTCAACTTCAGTTCTTTTTAAGAAACAATCTGACTCCTAAGAAACAATAAAACAAGAAGCATTTATTTTTTGCAAAGGAAAATACAATGTAGTGTCGCGGCACGTCTAGCGATCTGGCAAATGCGCGCGCGCTCGAGTTTCCCAGTTCACGTTCGCGTATTTTTTGCTTTACCGGATCCGCCACCGGATCCGGTGCCGACTCACCGGTTGTTATTTTAAACATTAACGTACGTGAAAATGATGTATTTTCACGTTTTCCGAGTACACCGTAAACAGAACGGTTTTAGTAAACACGCGTAGGAAGATAAACTTACGGGCTGGCATTTAAATTTGTTTTTATGGAACCTTTTTAATGCTGGAAATGGATTATAATTGAAGGTAAATAAAGCTCCCGTGTTGCGGTAACCGTGGGGGTACTTTGTTATAATTTAACTTTATGTGAAAGGACAATGTTCGTTCTCCATACATTGTTCGCCTAAAGAACCAACAATTTTGACATATTACTACCCGAAAGCGAAATAATACGATTCTGTGTGTAAGAACAATGATTCCTGATGGACACTTGCCATAAAATTAATGATTAAGAATATTAAATCACAGCGATTTTATAATATGTCGTTTATGACAACATGGCGTCTAATGTATTGTGTGAATGTATGAACACCGATTCGCGAAAAATGTTTTGTATTGTCGTCACGCCGAGTCGCAGCCAAATAGTATAAAATAATAGAACAAGTTTTAGAAATACAACTCGGCATTCCACTTTTACAATATGCCCACATATTGCACGTAAATAAACAACATGAATCGTAGGTTGTTTCCACCCTTGTCATCTGACACATGAAATAAACTCCTATTGTATTATAGATATCGAAGCCGAATCGTATATAATAATAGAATGGGTTTTGGAGATCACTCGGGGTTCCACTTTTATAAAATACCTACATATTTTAACCTTCAAGCGGGCGCGCGGCGTCGAATCGACCGCGCCTAACACATTTTCGTTCATAACTTTTTTTTTACTTTTTACACATATTTCTCATTTTTAGTAGCCTGTCACTTGCTCATTGTGAGTGAAATAAAGAGCTTACCTCAGCTCTCCGCGCTTTTCCCAAACCATGGCTTGCTATTGTTTCAGTCGCGGCGCCGGCGTCGAAAGCACGCCACGCGCCTGTCGTCGAAAAGGTTACGCGCGACTCTCTATGCGATATAACATTTCTTCGGCTATCACCCAATATTATTGAATTAAGCTTGCAATACTCTTTTTTCTTATTAAATAAGTCGTAGACTGCTAGTACAAAGTGAAATAACAGACTATAACCTGCCCAGGAGTATGAAGAATAATTGTACCAAGTTTCGTTAAAATCCGTCGAGTAGTTTTTGTTTCTATAAGGAACATACAGACAGACAGACAGACAGACAAAAATTTTACTGATTGCATTTTTGGCATCAGTATCGATCACTAATCACCCCCTGATAGTTATTTTGAAAATATATTTCATGTACAGAATTGACCTCTCTACAGATTTATTATAAGTATAGATTTTATTACCAGGTTTTATTTTCGGTATGCAATACCGAAGTGGAACCTTTTAGATCTGTGTCATCCGCCACGATTAGTGAAATACCGGGGTGGTTGAAACTTGATTTGATCCATCCGCCCCGTTAAACGATATACCGGGGTGGTTGACACTTGATGTGTTCCAACCACCCCGTTGAACGCTAAGACTATGACTACCGGGGACGTTGAAACACTTTTTCCCATCCACCCCGTTGACGGGGCAGATCCACCGGGGCCGTTGGGACTAACCCCAATAAGTACGGTAATGCCTCGTACAGATTTTATCGGCAAAAATTATGGAACTTGATAGGTTTTAGACCATGCCACGCACCAAAACGTCCGGAAGTTGTAATAGTATTATAGAATANATGCCACGCACCAAAACGTCCGGAAGTTGTAATAGTATTATAGAATAAACGTTAAAAGACTTATTTATTTAATTTTTCAATGCTTAAGTGTCCATTAGAATGAAAGGGTGCTTAATGTATTAAAAAAAATAGAAAATAATTATGATGGGTTAATGTTTTTGGGCGGTTTTTTAGGCGGTTTCTGACAATGTCCTTTTGTTATCTATTACAATGGTGGGTACGTTTCCTTGTGTCTATGTATTTTTATCGGATCGTAACGATAATGCTTTTTTATAATCGACAGTAAAAAAACTAATTATATGGTATGGAGTACAAAATGTTTAAAATCTTACTTTCTCGCGAAAATGAAAAAACTTTGATTATTACAGTTTTATCATCTTGGTATAAATAACCAGATTATACATTTAAAAAGCTTTTAAGCCACAAATGTTTGCATAAAAATAATAATACCAAAAGTCTACTAAATATTTTAGATCAAAGCGTAATACGCATACGTAAAGTTTCTTAGGTTGGGTCATCTTACTTTATCTTTAGGAAACGTCAAAAGTCTGTCAAAATCCATACAAAAAACACTGGTTATCGTTATAGTTACTGTTAAAATAAGATGATGCAACTCTGCAGCTTAAAGTTTGTCGCTTTGTATAATCGAGTGTCGGTTTCCTCACAAATGCTTGCAAAAGCCCCTATGAGTTTTTTTTATTACCTGGTAATCTCTGTACTCTCTGGTACCCCAAGGCGAGGCATAGGGTCACATTCTCGTCTGCCAGCTGCAGGTTTTCGCCAAGTAACTTCACTATGCTCTCTTTGCAGTATGTGCCGTTGCGTGGCTTTCTGTCGTGGATTATTACCTGAAACAAATAGGCATTTTCATTCATGAAAATTTGAACCGATTGTCAGATTTTTCATTTAAGATTCTACTTAATAATATACGATGCTCATTTGTTGGGTATTATGCAGACCATATTATTATGTTATAAATGAAACATTACTATCTAGTGAAGTTAGTTCATTACTCCAATTTCCCTAGCATTTTTTTTGTAATTTAAAAAAATAACTTTTATGCTTTATATGAATGTTAAGTATGTACTAGCATCTAGTCAATTATATACTTAATTGTGTAATTGATTTCCTATATATTATGTCACCGTTAAATTGTGAATACCGTTAAATTATAATCTGATGTAGTTAGATTACAATCTAAACCAGCGGTTCCCAAACTTATTTAGTCTACTGCCCACTTTGAGAATAAATTATTTTTTAGCGCCCCCCATTTTTGTAGTCAAGAGTCGAGCTCAGTCGGTATCTAAGAGTCCTCCTAGTAGATGACGCCTCCCAAGCCTCTACACAACGTTCCGATTTTTTTTCTGGGTCTCTTACCGCCCCCCTTTAACCTTCAAGCGGGCGCGCGGTCTTTTGTAACGGCAGCGGTCGCGCGTAAACGAAAAGACCTATAGGGTCTAGTAGAGAAATAAAGCACTTGTTTTCCAATAATCATTTATTATTTTGTACGCCGATATATTGTGATTGTATTAAAGTCATAAATAATTTTAATTAAGTTAAAGAAACAATTATTTAATCAATTAACATAACGCAAATATAATTTGGATCAAAAACCAATTTTGGAACACAAAATCTTTTAAAATACCTCAGAATGGTTTATATACCTGGTAAAAACGATAAAAATGGCAAAATAATGATAAAACATAATTTTATAATTTTGGTTCAGTTTAGCTTGGTCTCTCAGCTCCGATTCACTCTCTTTTTCATCTTTTCTTAGTAATGCTTCTGTTATTTCACTTTGTACTAGCAGTCTACGACTTATTTAATAAGAAAAAAGAGTATTGCAAGCTTAATTCAATAATATTGGGTGATAGCCGAAGAAATGTTATATCGCATAGAGAGTCGCGCGTAACCTTTTCGACGACAGGCGCGTGGCGTGCTTTCGACGCCGGCGCCGCGACTGAAACAATAGCAAGCCATGGTTTGGGAAAAGCGCGGAGAGCTGAGGTAAGCTCTTTATTTCACTCACAATGAGCAAGTGACAGGCTACTAAAAATGAGAAATATGTGTAACAAGTAAAAAAAAAGTTATGAACGAAAATGTGTTAGGCGCGGTCGATTCGACGCCGCGCGCCCGCTTGAAGGTTAATAAAAAGAAAGAAAAATAGNGCCTGCAGCGCCCACAAGGGGGTGTTATCGCCCACTTTGGGAAAGACTGATCTAAACTAACCTAACCACTGTTAGTTTACAATATCACGCATTATATTATAAACCGACGGAGTTCACAATTTCATGATGACTTATACATTATCTTACCTGGAAATATAAAGATATCTGCTCCAAATACACTGTCATGTAGTTGATAGCTTTGTCAGCTTCGTTCTTCATAAGCAGCTTGATCTGCGAGACCAGCGTGTCCATGTCTTCCCTAGACTTTTGGGTCCGCACTTGGATGTCCGCAATGAGGGCACGGTAGCCATTTATTAGGTTGTCTTGGAAATCTGTAGTCTACGAAAGATAAAATTGTATAAATAAATTATTTTTTGCAAACACTTTAACATACAATTAGTGAATATACATAATAAGCACTCCTGCATACGACGCCGCCGCCGCGCCGCTGGCGCGCCGCGCCGCAGGCGAAATTATGCTTTGACGGCGCGGTGGCGGCGCGGTGGCGGCGCGGCGCAGCGCGTATGAACAGTGCAGTGCAAAGGCGCGCGGCGGCGGCGCAGCGGCGGCGTCGTGTGCTGGAGCGCTAAGCAAACACCGAAACCAATATAAAAAACGAAAGTATTGGTTAGGATTAGAATAATGTTTCCTGCGTTACTCTGATGAGTGCTGCTGCATAGTAAAGAGATCAGTGCCCTAAAAAGAGCAAAACACTGATTTTCAGTCAGCTCTTGCTAAATACTCGTAGCACATAAGCTTGAAATATTTCTTTTCATTCTTAAATTACTCAGTAAATATCTTTATGTACAGACAGTGAAACTAAAATGGCAAAAACTTAAATCAAACTCAAGAATAAATTCAAGTCTTTGATTGATTTTGTTGCAATATTTGGACTAAACATTGGCATGAATCTGTTCAGTGTAGTTTTCTCGTGATACTGCGACTGCGGTTGATAATGTTCGCAATGCTTTGCAGTTGACACCAGCCCGGAATATTCAGGTGTCACATTCCGATTGGACCTAGTATTTCATACCAAACTTAAGACCCATTAAATTAAGCTAGCCTATTAACTAAAGTAGTCATGAATACCTTCACTAATTGGCAATTAAAGCGATAAGCTAATAAAATATTTGTATAATTTCAAAAACATAAATAAGAACGAAGTTCCAACAACTCTTAAATCTTTAATTAATGATTTGTTAAATTGAGCGTGGCAAATGCCGCCCTGGGCGACGTTTGATGGGCTAAATTTTCCCTATAAACGTTTTAGAGAATACAAAAATGCTTAGTAGGGCGGCAAAAACTTTACGACCAAAGATTTTAAAGGTAAAACCATAAAGAGGAAAAGTGGTGACAAAACATTTCCTTGCAAAAATAAATTGTTCCTTGGACTTTTCGTAGAAAAACTTATTTTATTTATGGTTCGTGGCGAAACTTCCTTTGAAAAACCGCGCTAATTAGAGTTGCAGTCAAAGTTGTTGAATATATTGTTTTAGATTTTTAAACGTAATGCAGTTTGTACCAGAGTTTGTTATTGCTGGTTTTTGTAGAGCGCGCCCACTTCGTTAAGCATGAAATCTGTTCATCATTCGATATATTTACGCATGGTCTGCGTTTTTTTTTTCCAGCGAAGGCATTTATTACCTATATGCCTAGGTAAAATCTTTTAGTGTGCTTCATCAATCATGCATAGATTGTACTTGCTCTTCAATTTAGAAAAAAAAAAATGATCCGTTTATTGACAGCACTCAGACAATCATGAGTTTTCAAATCGTTTGATTTGTTTAGCAATATGAATGTATAAATAATAATTGTAATAACAAAAATATGAATTAAGTTTTGAAAATGTTTGAAAAGATTCGATAATGCCGACTGATTGAGATGTCACGCACAGCTAAAACTAATAAAAAAATAACATTTCAAATAAGTACCGTATTTTAAATCCTTCGTTTCTCGTTAGTTAAAAAAAAAATCAATGATATTGTATTAAAAACACGTTTTTACGCGCGAAAAATGGGTAAAACTGCTCTTAAATAAAAATAACTTTAGTCAGCAATGAACTGCTTGAGGCAACTATTTGTTGAACAGCACAATCGCACAAAGGGAACTTACTTGCAACGTCACAACAGTGAAAATGGAGAGAACGGCGAATATGGCGTAGCGACTCATCTCCCTGCTTTGCTTTCACTTCCCATATCAGCATGTTGCGTTCAGCATTTTCAAAACAAAACCTTTTATTTTTCTTTTTGATCACCACCCGTGTTGCCTGCACGCTAACAGTAGAGCGACTGGATGTTTGGTACGAGGTTTGTTTAGATTTGAACAAGTCGAAACACGGTTTGTTATGTTTGTTCAAAATGCGACTGCCGATATGATGACTGTGGCAGCCGCATTGATGCAGTTTATGATCGGTGTTAAATTGTTTTCAGTTAGCGTCATGCGGTTTTAGTGTTCCGCGGTGCGCGAGTGAGACGGGCTAAATAATATAAAAATATATTTTATTGAGATGCTAGAAGAGAAAATAAACTACGAAAATGGTCCGTTCAATTTCGATTAAAACATTGTAAGAAAGTGTATTGTCCTCAAAAATATTTGAAGCCATAAATAACAAAGGTTTCGGTTTATAATTAAGTTAAAAACTAACTAACAGTGTTTAATCTGATAACATTAAAAAGATTATGGCACAGAAACAAGTTAGATTATATTATTTGTGCAAAAAATAAAATGAATGAAGTCCCGCTGAAAGAAAACCCACCCTATGAAAGCGCCATCTATGAGCAATGCATTGAACCAATACTCCACGCCTTTTCAGGAGTATCCCGGGGAAATCCATAGGGGTCGCTACGGACATTTTTGCAGCAGGAATTAGATATTTTTCGTTCTAGGCAAAATTATTATAACGTGCTACGGAACCACAGAACTAAATGTATTATTTCAAAACATTATAGAGTACGACTAATGTTGACAATAATATAGGAAAACTATGAATGTACCTGCCATTCATTCATGATCGTTAGTGACAATAGCGACACAGTTAAATATTTTGTTATGAATTATATTGGTGAAATATTATCATGTATTTAATATTCAAGCCCTCAAAGATGAAAAGACAAGTAAACGTCTAAAAAAACTAAAAAAAAAACAAACTTAATATAATACAATTTATTGTAAAAAACAGATTTTCCTTAGATTCCAGAGCCATCTGTTCAATACAGCAAGTATTCTCTCATAATTGGTAACTTTTAAGATTAAATGCTGCTCTTAATTTATCATTGAAGAGGTCGCTATTAGTTCTCTTTCAAAGTTTAGCTATCCTCTAAAGCATTGACTAATATTAAGTCCATGCCTTAAAAATGCATGACATAATTGTGATTTAAGTTACTGCAATATTTAACTATGTTTGAACAGATTTTATTGGATACTAGCTTTCCGCCCGCGGCTTCGCCCGCGTGGAATTTTGTCTGTCACAGAAAAACTTTATCGCGCGCGTCCCTGTTTCAAAAACCGGGATAAAAACTATCCTATGTTCTTTCCCGGGACTCAAACTATCTCTATGCCAAATTTCATCAAAATCGGTTGCGAGGTTTAAGCGGGAAAGCGTAACAGACAGACAGACAGACAGACAGACAGACAGACAGACAGACAGACAGACAGAGTTACTTTCGCATTTATAATATTAGTTGGGATAAAAGTCTCACATTTTGGGTGGTGCTTAAAAGAAATCAAACTTTCTTGCACAGTTGTAAAATTATTATCATCATCATCATTTCAGCCACAGGACGTCCACTGCTGAACATAGGCCTCCTCCAATGGCTTAACCACATCGCACGGTTGGTAGCGGCCTGCATCCCTTCCCGACCTTTATCAGGTCGTCGGTCCACCTTGTGGGTGGACATCCCAGTAAGCTGCGTAAAATGATTATACATTATTTGAATCTAGATTCAACCAGCTGACAAATTAAAAAGAGCTAACTAAATCAAGATAGTAATTTCGCCCAAAATTTTCTATTAATTAGGTAATCCTGTATTGACTGTCGGATTAGTTAGATTGATGAGTCGATTAGACGGCGTCTAAGTAAGCCGCAAGGTCTCCTCGTAGACGCCTCTGTGTCGTAATCCCCACTAATCTACGTTTTAGTTTCACTGAAAATCTATAAGTGGGAATACAGGCTTTTACGTAACGTGTTGTGGTTGATGGTGTTTCCAATTTAGAGTAATCTCTTATTCTCTTTCGTAGTCACGTCGGTCGATAGTAGTAAAATTCTCTCTACACTATCTGTTATTATAACGTTGATATAGTTCACCTGTAATGTATGAAGCTAATAGTCCTAAAAATCGACATAAAGGCCTCCTCCAAGGATCACCACAAAGATCGGTCCTGCGCCGCTTGCATCCAGGCACTAGTACTGCTTATTGTAAACCTTTGAAAAAGCGGCTGACAAAGGTGACTGAGATTCTTGCGCTGCTTCTTCTGAACACTGGTCCACTTTATTGTCCCGAAAGTGATAGAGTTAAAGTTATTTAAGTAGTTATCTAATACCTAACACAGCAATCACGAAACTAAGCATATCTGATCTGTAGGTAACGATTGTTTCACTATCTGAAAGTCCAGGGATTTTACACTTATTACAAAAAGTACATAGAAAAAAACCACTCAAATGGATTATCAGATCAGCTGTAACATAGTAAAGGGAATATTAAAACTAACACCGATTGAGAACACACGTAAACCCACGCTTGTGTGAATGGAAAATAAATTTTACGATCCTCTTTTTGCTATGACTGTACGAGTAGGACACAACTGAACTGAATTATTCTGCCTGGTGTAGCGGGATGAGTTCTACAAATAAATAAAAATTAAAACGTATTCATTGTTATTTTCCCACGCCTATAAATGACCCAAATCCAATTTAGGTCATTCAACATTTAGTGCTTTTCCAGATATCTGATAAAAAGTTGTTTTTAAAAAGGTTTTAGTCATTACGAGAGAGTGAATTTTGTGTTGAAGCTGGTTTTTTATCCAAAAAGGGTAAATAATATATTTCTCACTTACCGTCTCTCATTTCTTTTTCTCGCAATCTAGCTTTTCAGTTTAAACCGTTTCTATGCAAACTTGTTTCCGAAACTACTCAAAGAAAGTGCGGATAACGAAAAGGAACGAATTGCATCTAGAGTTTCTGAATGTGTTTGGCGCGAACGCTCTTATTCGATGACATTGGATTTGGAAAAGCGGTATGATTATTCCTTTTGAGTCTGGCTTTAATTTTTGTAGTTAAATCAGATCCTGGTCATTTAATTGAATTTAAAACTGAGTTCAATCAAATGGCATACATTTTGGTCTTGGTGATGGATATATTTAAGTAAAAGCATAGCTCAAAGGTCAAACTGTAAATACTCATGTAGGTTCTACATACATAATAAATATCGCATTTGGGTCTTTGTTGCTTTCAGTTTTAAATATAACAGGAGCTTAAGATCTTACATTCAATTGAATACAAAATTATAGAGCAATACAAAAAGCACCATTTTTTTCCCTTCCTACCCAATTTAGTTACTGTTGCAAAACACATAATTGCGCATAGCCAAAGTCTACCACGGGCTGTGCATTCGATTAACAGTTTGTAATTACGCGGTTAGCTCGCTTAGCTCGATCTGTTTGTAACTACGTTAATGAAATTGCAGCGATTATCGGCCGCTGCCACGGGGTGTCAGCAATCAATGGCTGGTTAGATTACAGTGTAATCAGTTGACAATAACGGGCAGTATGCGAAAATTATATACGGTACTAATTTTGATTAATAACTATGATATTGTCATATAACTTTAGGAAATTAGTTTAGCGGAATGCTCAGACGATTCAGGCGGGAGGAATCAAATTGAGGAAATTAATGTTTCTACCTCTGATTGGCTTAATTGGCATGACCTCAATATACTCTATACTGGGTGTTAGGTAAATGGGTACCTATATGAGCCGACACTAGCCCATGTTAACGTGGGCATATAAATGGTATGGTGAAGTCAGAAATTTGATATCATCATTTTATTTTTTTAAATTTTCATACAAAATAAATTTTATAAAATCCGATTTTTATGAAAATTAAAATAATTAAAATGAAGATATCAATTTTCTGACTTCACCATATCATTTATATGCCCATGTTAACATGGGCTAGTGTCGGCTCATATACCCATTTACCTAACACCCTGTATATAGAAGAGATGTCACTTAAACCTATGTAGTGCTATTCAATATAAGTATTGATATGTTTTTTAATGGTCAATCAATTATAAAGTTCAAAAGTACTTTTGCTTAAACTAATGCTTAATGACTTTGCATTTTAACCAACTGCAACAACGTCACTTTGCAAACGATTTCTAGCACTAAAACTATTCTGGTACACATACACAAACGCTGCAGTGATCAGTGGTCTACCTTGCAAGACAGTTTCACAACATCCCTCTCTTTCTATCACATTCACACAAGAATGAAATGAAGACAGTTAAAACCGCATTGTTTGCGGAATAGTGACTACGCATCAGACAGGTCTATGCTAGGAATTCCATCAGCTTTCAGCCTATTATTGCTGTCCAGTCTAATTGTTTTGAGGTTTGTCGCTTTGACATGAATACCTACGTTTTTGGTCGTATTTAAGGGACAATTTTGTCATATTGTTTTACTACAACAATATTTCAAGAGTATGGAGCTACAAATTAACCCACGAGCTCACGGTTATCGCATAATATACGCGCCCTCATATCTCCATAAGTTTGTTCTTAATGCTTAAAATTATCTTCTTACGGAACTCCCGAGCTAAATTAACAATGTGCACTTAAAAGTTAGCACTTTAGTGTTAAAGAAAATGAAAGCACTGAAATAATTATGCTTTCTCTATTCATCATATCCGTAATTGAAGTCAGGTTGAAATAAATACTTAATGCCTGACCCTAAAAGTACCCTAAAGGTCACTACTATACTACATATAATATGTAAGGGAGCCGAGGTCCGAGCCTACCGTGTGGCGCCCTCAGGCCGCGTCCGTAGTCCCCTCGATCGGGCCCACTAGAGTGAGCCCGCCGTAGGCTGGACTTCGGGTTCCCCACTGATCGGGCGCCTTATGCGCTCGATACGGCCCGATCTCGAAACGTCGGTCTGCGACCTACGCGGACGAGCCTGGGCTTCGGCGGCACGCGCACCGACGATCGCCAAACGGCTAGAGTACCATCTGTACTCGCCACTCTGCCCGGTGAAGCTGGAAAAGCTCTTCAAGCTACCAGCGCGAATCCCTTAAAAAAAGTATGTAAGGGAAATGAAAGCATATTTCAATTCACAATTCAGCACATCCTGATTTAAATAGCAAACAAAAACAAACTGTGGTATACAGCAGCAGGCAATTAAGCTCAGTTTTATTTAGTTTTTTATTCGTGGCCTCGCTTTGTACCAGCTGGAATTTACTTGAACATATTTTGTGCTAACACGCTTTGTGATTGCAGAAAACACAAGTGTTATACTGAGGAATTTGAATTTGAATTTTCATTATCCGAATACACAGACTAACTTTAAAAACTAATAGGCAATGATAAAGTTGGACGAGTTTCTGAATCGACGTTTACTGGATTGGCCATTCTTTGATTTATGGCACATTTTCAGGTCGCAACTGAAGTAAATTGAAGTCGAAATTGCAGATTTAAAGGGCTATGCAAATAATAGTGCAGTATCTTATGAATAGAGTACTTATAGGGCCATTTACTGCAGAAAAAAAAAAGATAAAAAACCCCAATCTTTAACGATGTTTTGCAGTACTGATATTAGTTGGCCGTTGAAGTTATACTTAACTATCTTATGTTTTATGCCCTTTATTAAAGACCTAGATAAACCAACTGCAAAATGACCTCGTAAAATATAGCGGTAAGAAAGCATAAAATTAAAATTAACTCTATTAGCAACGAGTACTTGAAAATGCAATCACCTAAGAACTCTCGGCTCCCAAGCATTAGATATTATACAGTCGGCTAAGCAAATACCGCTTTTAATAAAACTGGACTGCTTTAAATGGAATGAATAAATTCACTACCACTGTGTTTCGCACTGAAGAATGGTTGGAGCGTGAATATATTTTATTTGAGAAATGGAAGACGAGTCAATGCGGTATATGTGTAGGTCACCATTGTTATTTTGTATCATTGTTTTTTAGAATAAAAATATGAATAGTCCTTGTTACATGTAGCTCCTGTAAGATAATTTATTCCACCTTGACAAGCTTGGGAACTTACCTGGCAAAGTACACTCGCTAGTTCATCAATCTATACGTTTTTACGGCATCGTTTAAAACCTGACCTAAAATCTTCGTTTCACTAAATTTTAATCTATGAACACTACATTACTAAAAGAAGTTGAAACCATAAATTAACCTATAAACTAATACTCCCATAGTAAATCACGGAGTTAGGACGCAGTTAAGATAACATAGATTTGAAATACAAAGTGCAATAATGCCATTTGTATACAATGTCTGCACTCTGAACGTGATCCCAAAGTTTGTTGAACGAGTTATCCAGATTAAGTTGGCAATACCACTGTCGGTGTGCCGTGTGGGGCATAAAGCTTCCAAAAGTCTATATCGATTAAATTGAACTGAGTCTACGATCAACTTGATCTCGCCTTTTGAGGTAATTGTAGCATAGGTTACGGGACTATTCCCACCTCTCGTTCCTCCGCTTCAACTCCTGTGTAGCCAGAAACAGGATCTACAGCTTGTTCGTTTCAGCCGAAAGACGACCACTGCTGGACAAAGGCCTCCCCCAAGAATTTCCACAAAGACCGGTCCTGCGTCGAGCCGGAAGTCGTAGCGTAGGCAGGCCTCCCACTAGGTGGACCGACGATCTGGTGAAGGTCGCGGGAGGCGCCTGCGTGCGAGCGGCGCAGGACAGCTTGACCGCCAATAAAAACCCAACCAGTGAAGGCCAAGTTTGTCCCTTGGGAAAGTTAATTGTTCTTGAACCCGCAATGAAATTAATCAGAAGAACATAGGAAGAGTTCGAAGTTAAGGTTCGACTTTCCTCTATTGCAACGCGGATGACGGGTGACCATAGGGTGTATCATAGGTTGTGGTGACCACAAGAGCTGCGTATTTTTGGCATTTTGGTTCGCAGTGAAATGTGGAAGCGCGTTTCGCTCTGTAATTTAGCCGTAGATGTCCGCAAAGATAAAATTTGTTCTTATCAACAATCCCCGTTTTTAACGTCAAACGAACACGAAATAAAAAATCCAGGAGTATCATAGCTGTAGTGGTCAAGCTATCGAGGAGGAATACTGGAGTATGAAGGGAATTCCTTCCCTTGCCGTTTTACATTATGAATATACCTACAAGTAAATCGTTTCATTCGTGTTTCATACTAATCATAAACAGGTTGAGTTTTTACTGGCGGTCAAGCTGTAAATAATAGCTACACAGGACATGCAGCGGTGGGGACGAGAGGTGGGAATAGTTCCGTTTAATCCTATCCAGATTCACACCACATTGAGTAAAATCGCCTCTATTCGGTGAAAACTATCGACAACAATTTCTATACATCACTGCTCTCGCCACTCTCGGTTTTCAACTTTATGACTGTTTCATAAACGATTTATGCATGAATTGTAAAAGCGAAGTTAGATTTTCCCGATATTTCGTATAGTGTAATGGCATATGGCATAAACATTACGTGTGATTGCGTGTGTACGAACGATTGACGAGTGATTGCAAAATCTTGGAGTATAGCATCGTTCAACTTTTAAGCTTTAACCAAACCAACGCGTGCAGATCGCCATCGCCGACGCGATCATAGGCCAATGACAGGTCGCGCGTCCTTTCATTGGTCGCGTGTCCTGTCATTGGTCGCACGTCTTGTCATTGGTCGCGCTTCCTGTCATTAGTCGCACGTCCTGTCATTAGCCTATGGTCGGTTTAGTTGAAGCTTTAAAGTAATCAAGATATGAATAAAAACGAACCCTCATAAATCTCACAAACGCTGAAAACTAATTAACAGTGACATAACATTACTTTAAATCCGAAACCTTCATGAACCCTTGTAATATTAAATAATTAAAATTATCTTTTTTTATTTAATAGCCTTGGTCTAGTACATTTAGTTCGAATAAACACGGCTTTTACGGGTTTTGGTACGCGTGGAGTTTGGATGATACGTGTTTTCGGGCAGAAGCCGCAGCTTGGTAAACGTATCGGAAAGCCGTACCAAAAGGGCTATGATAGGTAGGTATTTATACGCCCCTAACGACCAGGTCCACTTAGGTAACCTGTATACTTCACCTCGATATCACCTCGATACTTCAGAATAGGTACAGTCAGCGTCAAATAGTTCGCTACACTCAAAGTAGTCAGTCAATAAGTTCACAACGCGTCTTTGTTACAATGAGGGCTATCGTTTTAGCGCTCACCAGTTTGCGCCACTGTAGAGTAAGGTCCTGTCACTTGCTAGTAGCGAGGACAGTGGCACCATCTGGTGAGTGCTAAAGTGGTAGGGGGACTATCGCATTTGCACTCATCAAGATGGCGCCACTGTAGAGTAAGGTCCTGTCAATCGCCAGGGGTGCCAACTGTTAAGTATAAAAACGATAGCCCTCATTGAAATAAAGTTGCGTTATTAACTTATTGGCCACTTTGGGTGTCACGAAATATTTGACGCTGACTGTACCTACCTGTGACCTAGTACTCTCTTCTCTCACGCTTCTTCAGTTTCAATCGCAACTTATTTTGAACCTTTTTAGAATACACTTTGTTCATTGGTTTCAGCCGAATGACGTCCACTGCTGGTCAATGGCCAAGTATACTCCGATATTTAATCATTAAATTTATAAATTCATAAAAATTAATCTTAAGAGCAAAATGACGATTTGTAAGAACTATTTATTAGTCTAAACAAATAAAGAAATTTTGACTTTGACTTTGACTTTAACTACTCTACCTAAATCTACGAGTATGACGACATACGAGTAGTGAGGCTTTTAGTTGATTAGGTACATTATATTCTAAAATTAGCAACATGTTTGTTTTTCGTTTATTAGTGAAGCGTTTGTTTAGAACTAAGTAGAACTATGGTACAATAGACGTGCCTTAATGTAAGGCTTAGACATTAGTATTTGCGGAATTCTAATCTAAGTTAAACCGGTTCCTTTATAGTCGGCTGTTTGCCTGAGCGCACGCTTAATCCGGGAGACCGCAAGTGCCTAATGGTTTTAGAAATACGAGTTGAACTGAAAACTGAAAGCGTTGCATAAGAACAGAGAAGCTAGGAATGTGGTCGCTAACTGCAGGAAAAAGAGATTTAAAAGAAGATCGAAGATAGAGATAAATAGGCTGGGTTGCACCATCTTACTTTAACTTTGACACACGTCAAAAATCTGTCAAACTCCGTACAAAATACACCGGTTATCGTTATAGTTACCCTCAAAGTTAGGTGGTGCAACTCAGCCTTAATTAGGAGCATTTGTGACGTTACTTGGTCGTGTTTTGTTTATTCTCTTGACGGCGTGGTTTCGCATGATTTGTTATAAATTTTTTCGTAAAAATGTATGTTAAATGCCTCGTATTAATATGGCTGCATAATATGTGTGTGATTAGATTCCTTGAATATGAGTTTCATCAGGTGTAAAAGCATTAAAAAAAAAGAACGACACATTTGGAAAGGTTGACTTGCTGTAGTCTATAACTACTGTTTTTAGTTTCGTAGAGTCTCTTACTGTAGTTTTATTTTCTGTCAATTTCTAATTTTGAGATCTTTCGTCACTAATAGGATCCTCTTACGACTTTTTATAAGCGTAGGTTTTAGGAATATTGGAAAATCATTTCTCGTATGGATAACACGTAAGGGTGACTTTTATGACTAAGAAACGAGCAAAGAAACTGAATAAGCTGTTCTTAGGCTATGACTTCTTAAAATAAGGGTATTTCGATAAATCATAAGTGAACTGCTGAATATGATAGATAAAATCCAGTGAGCTAAAGGTCTCTCCCTAAAAGGATCCTATTATAAAGCAACGCTAAAACTAGATTCATTCTCAGCCATAGTTTCTGCCCTATGATGGGTTTCAATCTATATTTAAAGAACCTGAGTTTTAAGCATCGTACTGGTATATGTCCCTAAGTATTTATGTTCCACAAAAAGTATGGCGTATTTTAGGCAAATACCTTCTTTACCTGTCCAACTTAAACGTAATGATATCAATTGTAACTGACAAAAGCACACACCTTTTTTCTGCAAAATAGCCCCTATTATCTAAATATATAACTCAAAGGTGACTGACTGACATAGTGATCTATCAACGCACAGCCCAAACCACTGGACGGATTGAGTTGAAATTTGGCATGCAGTAGATGTTATGACGTAGGCATCCGCTAAGAAAGGATTTTACGAAACTCCACCTCTAAGGGGGTAAAACGGGATCCACGCGTACGAAGTCGCGGGCGGCCGCTTGTAAATAATAATACTTATGAGGTTATAGTGCTATGCTTGATGTACCGTTATCTACCTCAACCTCAATGTGATTGCTTTTCGAGTATCCTTGAGATATCTCAAGCGATTTCATTAACAAGTGTGGCAAAAGAGCCAGTAATTAGCAGAATTTCTAAGCATTGAGTATATTAATTCGCGACTAAATTACCTTGAATTAGGTGAGAGTGGGATTAGATTTTCAAACGGGAAAGGTCAAACGAATTGGGTATAACCTTGGATCAAGTCAGAGTTGTTTTTTTAACTTGATGCCGATTGAAACGAAGAAAATTCCAAAAAAGCTAAAAGGAGACTTTTATCTCTGGAGCTTATAAAAACAGAGTATTTATCGAGTTGCCTTAAAAGCAGTTATCTGAATGGGAATCCCAGGTTATATTAATAAATTCATGATGTATGCTACATTCTTTAAAAAAAATCTTGTTAAAAAAACCTATAAACTGATTGTTACTAGCGTCAAAAGACCGATCGAAATCTTTGTGGTTTTTATACGTGAAAAATGTAACAAATTGCCGATGGCCGCCGGTTGCCAACAAAAAAAAATTGTAATTTAGTCTAAAAATACACACAGAAACAGTCTTGGTCCCACCGGGCAGCTAAAAAATGTTTCACTTTGATAAGGACATATGAGCCGACAGCTCGACACCTATACGCAATAAATCTGGGCCGGAGAGTCTAGGCTGCGATTTAGCTGTATTTTTTACCTAGGAAAAAATACACTGGCATCATTTCCACGTTGGGTAGATAAATATTAGGCGCGAAACAGAGGATTCTTGCTATTTTAAGTTATTGTGAAGACTCGAGAAGGATTTCAATTCTGGTCTAATTGTCATCTTAGGTTGTGTTTCAATACTACACAGACAATCCTAAAATTATTTAAAACTAAAACAGACGTTTACCGAAAATTTCATGTCCCAGCTCGTAGTAAATTACTCCTAAAACAAAACACTGGCTGGGTTGCACCATCTTACTTTAACTTTGACAAACGTCAAAAATCTGTCAAACTCCTTACATAAAACCTAACTTTGACCGTAATTAAACCGGTTATCGTTATAGTTACGGTCAAAGTTAGGTGGTGCAACTAACCCTAAATTTTTTAACTGCATAACAGTGACCGATTTTCAACTGCAGTCACAAACGATTTTTCACCATTTATGTCTACAGCAGAATTCAATTCCACAAAATTTCAAACTCTTGAAGGTGTGAATTATGTTTTAATATAATCTGGTACATTTCAGTGATAAATTCCGGCGAAATCACCGTGTCTCGACACATGGCGACGAACGCCTCCCTCCCTCTGGTATAAATCAACGTCTCAGAGCATACAACAGACATCAGACTCAATTTTTCACACAAAATGGCTGCAGAATATAATATTTTCTGTATTTTACGAGTAAATTAGTAGGTGAAGGTGAAGTTGGTTTGAGACGTTTATCAAATATTTAGACCACAATGCCTTTTGAACGGAATCGAAGAAATATATCTCTATTTTCAAGTTATTGTCGATTTCGTTCAGTTTGGACCCATAAGTTTCTAAGGAGAAAGAAAATCTACTTTCTACGTAGTACCTTACTAATTCTTCAACTGAAATCCGTCAGGAATTGAAAAAGGAAAATCCATCCCTAACATTGATAAAATTAATCATCAAATACATTAATTAAAAGATAGTTTAGATTCGGTATCCTTATTAAAATTAAGTGAATTGTTTATCAGCATATTATTATTAAAAGTCCATATTAGCCTATTTGTATTATTGTAGGTTTAAAATAGGTACCTAACTACTTTCAATAAGTAAAAATTGCTTAAAAATGTGTGAAATAAAATGTCACGCGGAATAAATTCATCTGATAGACAAAAACCGTCGCCAGCTCTCCACTTGAAATTCATCTTACAATAGTATATTAACTAAAAAGAATTCGCTGTGCATTTCTCTCGGGTAGAAGATGATTTTATTCCGACTGTATATTTCCTTGTGAGGAATTCCCCGACTTACCCGGTGAAAGTGGATGAAAAATGCATTACAAGGGCTACTTAAAACTGAGGGAGAGAAAGTGCGAACAGACTTTTCATGTTACCAGCACTGTTGTGGAGTAATGTAATAGTTCTTTATAAGATGAAATATTATAGCTTACACCGAGGAAATATCGGTATGATGCTGAGCAATTTAGCATTCTAAACATATTGCTAAAGGAAGATGAATCGGGTCTATTTGAATAAATGTATGCTCTACCAAATACAAATACGCGGTATAACCGGAAAACCGAAAAAACGCCCCTTTCGGGGGCCCCCACCAAATAAGCACAACTTCGTCGAAGTCGAAAACTTAGGAGAATCTTAATGGGCAACCAATGAAGCCATTAAAGCAAAAAAATCTTTTGTAGGAATTATTTCCGATTTAATCAATTTTTGTGTTTAATTCTACTGGCCTAACCTAAAATATACAGGAGCTAGGAGATTATGGACCAAAGGTGTTTTTCGATTAAAACTTCTATCAAAGAATTTGTATCCAGAAAAACGAAAATTTATTTTAGTTTTAAGCGGAAAAAAAATGATATTGAATTCGGGTTAGTAATTTTGAGTTCATTGTTAAGTTTTACTGTTAACATATTTCACATACATATCTAAAAACCGCAATGTATAAGTTATACTATCTCATTTCTCTAATCCTGCTCAGAAACTCCCCTCGCTCTTTTGAAAGTAGAGCACCTAACAACCTTGGCACAATTCCCTTCATCCATCAGTTCTCTGCACCAGAGCCACCCTTTAATTTTGCACGAAATCCTAACGCCACTAGCCCGGCTGAATTGTGAAAGCGCAAAGTTAATCTTTCGCCTTATCTGCACTTAGGCTAAGCTGAGCAGGGTTGCCAACGATCCAGTTCACCCGAAAATGTGGGTGAAATAGCGAGTAGACTGACCGTGGCAACATTGGAGGCAAAGATCTTTAAGCTCGTTGAATTTGAACTCAATATTCTTTGACTTTCTATTTCGTCTACTAATTAGTTTGATTATTGTGAAACTTAGCAGAAGGAATTTAGAGAAAAACGTAGATAATATTGGGTAGTAAGTAAAGTGCTCGTCAGTCAAGTGCTAAACATAGAATGTGGGATAAATTGTTTCATAAGTATTTTTATTCAAAGGACGAGTAATCGTAATACCTTACAAGTTCGCTACTAATCCATACCACTCACCGACAAATAATCTAAGAATAAATGTAAATAGAAATAATAAAACAAAAACAAAATAAGAAAGATAAGCTGGTCTAGAAGCAATCGTCGTTAGGAATACGTTTGCCATGGAGAGACGCGGTTAATTAAATTAATTTGCTGGCAACCCTAGGCTAGGACTCCGTAAAAACGGTTTTAGCTGTTTCGCAGAGGAACCCTGTCTATTGGCAGAGGAGTTAGCCACTGTCAGGATTAATTGCAATAGGATAATGTTGGGTATCAGGAACACAAAGCGGAACGGACTTAGTTTCACTTCGTTATCTTTTTAGCGGGTAGTGTTACCTTGTTGGAAGTTGATAGTTTTGTTTCAGCTTTGTAAGATTATACTGCTTTCCATTTGAGTTATTGCATTCGCAAACGCGAAACTTACTCTTTGTTCAATAGAGGGCTTTAAATAGCAAGACGGTATGCTTTAAGTAACAAAAAAAAACGTCAGGTGTTTTGAAATTGTAATTCTGTAAGATCGTAGATCAAGCAAGCTATTACGTTTATTACTGAGTAAGTAGGTACCTACCTACTCGTAACTTAGCTTGATGTAGTTGTCCATATTCGTTAACTGTCGAAATAGAAATCAAAAAGTATAAGTATACGAACACAGTTACAGTATAGAAGAAGCATTTATTACCGACTCACGTCGACACTTGAATTGATAATAAATTCGCAGATTTAAAAGAAGTGCTTTCTTGTTTCTCAGTAAAATAAAGCTTTTATTTTTTCATTCTCTACCACCAGGAACTCAAGTGAGAACTTTTTATTTTTCAATTTCATTATTGCCGTAAAAAGGCTTTAGTGGTCAATTCGGTGCGCCATAAAACATTAACGCCGGATTACCACATCGAATAAATCAATTTGAAACTTTAATGTTTAAATTCGAAGTAAAAAGTGTTTTTACGTTGATCCTTGGGCTTTAACCGTCAATCAGACTGATTGAACTCAACACTTCTTGATGGATCAAAATTTTTTTTCGTTTCAAATATTGAAAATGAGGTAATAATCGTATGCTATTGAATGTAGGAGTCTATACAGAGCAATAAATTGAATGTGTCAATCATTGGCTAGACGTAATCGAGCAATAAGTTATGGCATCCTTGAACTCTGAGTTACCTAACCTTACTATTGAAGCAAATACTTACCTATTTGTAAGTAGCAAATTGTATGTAACTGGCAAACGTTTGTGGGTTCGTTTTAAGCAAATAACGTCCACAGCTGGACAAAGGCTTTCCCTAAGGATTTCCACAACGGTCGGTCCTGTGTTACCCGCGTCCAGGCGCTTCCCGCGACCTTCACCAAATGTGACTGACCACCACTAACTTTTTTAATTTTTACGATAAACAGCTGTTCGCCGGCTAAACGGTTTTTAATGAAGTTTGAATAATAAAAAAATGATTTCTAAATAAAACCATTTTGTCAAATAAATTGAGCTTAAAGTAGTAAATTTAATTTAAATGCTCAGGACGGCCTTGGCAAATAAATTGGATACGAAAAGTGAGCTCGGGTTAGTTATCAATACAAAGCAGTCGATGTAGCTAGTTATCGATATAATATTACAGTTGTGATTGATCGGGCCTGCACGGGACTGGCTACGATTGGATTCTGCACTTGAAAAGTCAACTGCAGATCAAATATTTACACAGCGATGCTGTTAAAAGTGTTTATTGGATGTTACTTAGAAATAACTTTGTAATAGAAACAGTTTTTAAAGTAATTTAAAAATAAATGTTTATGGAAACACTTTGGTGAATTCTAAATTGTGTTTATTGCCTCAGGACACACGTTAAATGATTACAAACAATTTTGGGGTGGAGGTTATAGACTCCAACGAGCAATCCGTCCGATTCTCTCCAATAGAATAGAATGTCAAAAAGGAACGAATGAGTAAGTATGAATGAGTGACTGATGTTTGCATTGAACAATAAACATGATCAGTAAAATGGTTTGTGTAACTTATGACTCTCAAGAGTAACGAATGACGGGGATCAAACCAGTGACCTCTAGGCATTTCAACCTTAACCATTGGGGTTATCGCAAACAAATAATTTTCTATTATAATCAAAAAATGTGAGTTAGGTACTCACATTCTCTATTTTGATAAACATTTCGTCAGAATACTTCCCCAGGAAAATAGAAAGAGCTTTCGTCGTATACATTTTCTTGATTCAAGGATCATTGAATTACTTTTGTATTTCCCAACAAGTCAAGGCGGATAATTTTAAACGCAAATACGTCACACGGAAGCCAGTAACCAATAGCCCACCTGCTCAAAAGGCTCACTCGTCTGGACACAAAGCTTCTCTTGTTACAACCAACCTAAATCACATTCTAAACCTCCCGCATTAAAGTCTAATATTAAATGCATCAGTAGTCTTTCTAACCGCAAGCGGCTTTGGCTCAGAAACAATAAAGTTCCCACAAAGGCGTTTGCCGCACTATTTTTGTAATAAACAATGGTATTGTTTAGTTAGGTATTAAGTTATTAAGCGGAGTTAAAGCAAATCTCTGTGCTGTGAATGAATAAAATTTTAATGTTCATGGGACATTATACAAGTCAGCTCAGAGCTAGGAATTGTAGCGTTATCCAGGTATACAAATATTTTATATGGAGCGCTTGAATGAGTTTATTGTTATGTCAAGTTTTATAAAAGGTATAATTTTAAGGAGGTACGAGTAATATGTAGAGTGTGAAAACGTGATTCACTATACATTTATGTATTAATTAGGACTTGATGTTGTGTTTCGTATAAAGAATTATTGATTTCAAAGTATCAAAATATTAAATACCATTCGTTGGAAACTAGTTGGCATTTCAACGTTACTAAATGTAGTTTTTCAGAAAAATGTGCCATAGAGTCATCGGTTAAATGGTCTGTTCTATCCAATAAAAGCATAGCCTTCAATCCAATTGCTGATAATAATGTAATCACTTACATCAATCTAAGTAAAGATTTCCAATTGGAAAAGATTGTACAAAGATATCTGCAGTGTCATTCATTAATTTTATTCGGCCGTGTTTTGTTTCTGCAAAGTCATTGTTTCGCGGCGCTGAACATTTTTCCCTATAGAAATATTTTGTCATTGTTTTGGGACAATACTTAGGTTCTATGCGGAGCGTTCCTCTTCGAAGTATGGATTAATCGAGTTTTTTGTCGTTATTTCGCTGAAACGCCGCGTTGGGCGAGTGTTTTTATTGGCACGTTAATTATTAAGTACGCGCTGTCTAATCTGTTTCTAATTGATAAATATTTCGTTATTATTATTAGCTGTATTTTTGTCTAGTTTCACCTGACATAGTTGGTAACTTATCAGTGCTTTTTTTGAACTTCTTTGTAAAAGACGTCGCTACTTTTGAAATAAATGCGAAAACAATAATAACTTTATACTTATGACTTCGGAAATGTAGCGGAATACGAATCTGTGCTCGTCAGAAGACGAGGCGATACTCACAAATACCGAATATATGACGTCATAAAGTTTTGTTATGTTGCTCCCGCTGTTGCATTTAAAGAACAAAGCTTTTCAGTGTAAATGGCAAGCGGTAGCGTTGCTCAGATAATGTGACGAGGCGTATTACTTGAGTATTTTTATTATGTGCTAGACCGCAAAAAGGCCTACCTTAGCATAGGTTATGTCTCTTGTAGGGCTCGTCTCGCACACGTTACGTTTCAGTGGTAGAAACTGAAAAATAACTATGGCGTTTGCATTATAGACTAGAAATCGGTTCATCTCCCGTCTTACACAATACCATCTCGTAGTTATTCGCGCCGCGCCCGCTCGTAACCAAGGCTGGGATGAATAAGGATGCACCGCCCCACAGTCCACATTACCACGAGTCACGTATTCGCCGTGTTCTATTGGATAAAATCTTTTACAGTAAAATTGTTCCTTTAAAGGAATTTAATAAATCGCTTCATCTCATATCTTACACAATACCATCTTGTAGTTATTCGCGCCGCACCCGCTCGTAACCAAGGCTGGGATGAATAAGGATGCACCGCCCCACAGTACACATTACCGCGAGTCACGTATTCGCCGTGTTCTTTTTGATAAAACATCGGTCCGCCGCTTAACTTTGTATTTCCTTGTGATAATGCGCATTGTTAGTTCTGGTTGTATACGTAAATACTTAGCAATTTTACTCTTTACAGTCGTTAATAGTAAATTCAGTAAATATACTCTCTAATGTGATAATTCTTTATAAAATGTAATACTTCCCTGTCTCTAAATAAAATGCTTTTTATTGACTCACAAAAGGAATACGCAACAATTTTACATTGTAGAGTTAATTTATTTAATGTATTTATTTAAGGCCCGTAATTTTGCCAGATGAACACTAAAATTGTATCTTTCATTGATCTCTCAAATAGCTTTTTATGTCCCAGTCTGTTTCTGCAGTACAAAACGGCGCTGTTACAAAGTGGCCTGTACTTGTTTACTCCAATTTGGTACAATGTTTGTTCTGTGCTCATTAGGGGTTATTGGGAATATTTAAGTTAATAAAAACGAGGAGGATATTGTGAGTTCGAACACCAGTACATCAGCTAAATACTGTGCAATCTTATGTAGTTGATATAAGAGCTATTTTGTAACAAAAATGTACAAAACACAGTACATGTACAGTACAGTACATGTAGTGAGTGTGTTTATTTGCACCTACATTTATCTATATTTCTATGGACGTGTGAATTGAGGCCACCGTGGAAAGCTTTTTAATCACTCATTTTATTAAAAGACAGTCATCAAGCAATACCTCATAACAAAACATAATAAAAGGCTTTATTAAAGGCTGCTAGGACATGCATGTTGTTATTAAAGCAGACTCCTCATTAAAAACTAGAAGGTTATTTTCAACCCTTTGTATTATGTTGAATTATGTATTAATTTTAATCCCAACCACAAGTATGCAAGAAACTAAAATAATTATCTACTTTTGCTTTGCATGTGCCTAAATTTATCGACCGCGTTGAAAACAAGCTACAAAAACTTCCAGATCTAAAGTTTAAATAGGCTAATTTTCAGTTCAGTTTATAAGGCTTTCTCTTAAGCTAGTGAAGCCCTGTACTAAAAGCTAGCATTTAGATAAGAAAATTATTCCTTTTTTCGAAACAACTTGAACTACATAGAACATTACATAATACTCGCAGTCCTTGAAAATCTGGTAGGTAGGTACGAGCAAACGCTAAGTAGGACCTAACTTCGAACCATGAAGCTAGCTAGATCCGTGGGTAATAGTTACTATTTGTAGGTAGGTACTACTTACATAAAACTCCTTTAAGATCGCGAACTTTTAGCTTAAGTGTTTTATCTGGTTTTATTTTACTAAAGTACGTCTAAAGTACCATGTTTCTACGTTTGAGTACTTTTTCGTTGATAAGTACTTTTCTGGCTCTCATTCTGATGATACTAATAAAAAAATTATATACTGATGCATAATAATGATATAAGCATGTTACAAAGATAATGGGCTTTAATATTCAAGAGGAACAAATTGAAAAGGACTAATTTCCGTACTTCAAAAGGCATGCGGATACGTCAGTCCTGTTAAGCCTTGTCAGACATCTTAAAGTCTTGATACCAGGATTTTCTCGTCATTTGTTTTGTAATCATAAGAGAAGCAAAGATCAAAGGCAAAAGTATACATTTATGTGCTAGTACCAGCCGTACCAGGTAATTAAAAGATTTTTGAGAAACCGCGTTCGAATTGTGTTTACTCCGCCAAGTCAAGCTGAAAGACGATAAAAAATTGAGGCTGCCTTAGAGAAATGTAATATTGTACTATTCTTCCTCTAGCGAGATTAGTTTGGCATTACAAAGGACTTGAGGGGTTTAAGACTCGGCTGATGAGATTTTAATTTAGCTGCACCTTTGAATTACAGCGGGCAAGCGCTTTCAGCTATATATTTCACGGGATTAAGTTTTTAGCTTTCAAGTATTATAGTTCTCTTTAGTGCTGCAACTTTTGTTTCGTGACATTGTGTACACCTGGATTTACTTTGGATTGTAATATGAACTTTGACATAAAGAACTTGCTTTATTGTATTAATACAGTATGATACAGTAGTACTTCGTAATACAGTATGATACAAGAATAGGACTAGGTGTTGTTTTAGGCATATTTTTTTTTTATACAGACGACAGCACGTCAATTTATTGTGTACTTTGAGAAGTGGCTGTAGTACCTAGTTTCATATTTAAATAGTTTTTCTACAAAGCGCGGAAATGCAGCCAGCATTCTGGATACCATGTCGTGTTGTTTGGACAGCGATTTAGGACATATTTTTTATTTGTAAATATTAAATCTATATGTATAGGTACGTAGTTCATAAATTGTAGCTGTATCTTAATTGCATCTTAGTAGAACTTAAGGTTTTTTTTGCAAATGTAACATTGTTCGTTCGTTCGTTTCAGCCAAATGACGTCCACTGCTGGACAAAGGCCTCCTCCAAGGTTTTCCACAATGCACGGTCCTGCGCTGCCCGCATCCAGGCTCTTCCCGCGACCTTTACGATATCGTCGGTCCACCTAGTAGGAGGCCTGCCCACGCTACGTCTTCCAGCCCGTGGTCGCCACTCGAGAACTTTTCTGCCCCAACGTAATATAACATATCCAGCAGTTATAAAAATATGACATTTACTTTTACTCAACCTGCAGTTTTCTATTCTATCCAGCACTGGTGCTAAATTTCCTCCCATTTCCATATGCTTTACGAGGGATCTAACGATAGTACAGATGGAGTCTGTTTTACGCAGATTACTCTAGCTGGGGAGATAGTTTTGGTTTAGTATTTCACCTCCTGCGTTTTATACATACCGAGAATTTACGTCCCTAAATAAAACAAAGGATGCTTCTGAACGTTCGTCCCGGTATCATGGCCCGGGTTCTATAAGCTGTAACGTATTATTGAAAATGCAAAGCCATATTTTTTTTAAACGCGTTAAGTTTATCTTTTTGTCAAGTTAAGATTTTAAGAGATGGTGATGATGCAAAAACATGACGTAAGATTTGCTTGTTTTAGCATGTACACCTTATCAGTTTTAAATTACTGATTTTAAAAATCTCGACATTATTAAATACCTAGGTTGGTATACAGGGTGGAATTTTGTAATGCCACCTGGAGGGAAAGTACTCTTAATACTTTAGATAGAAAATTTTATTGAAAGAAAACATTCCTTTATTTTTGAAAAGAAAGAGAACTGCATTCAAAAATTTTCGATTTTTTTTCGAAAATTCACTACCATGCCATACGATTTTCTGTAACATAATTAAAATAATTTAAGATTTCATGGTTTTCCTTTCATTTGATTTATCAAGATTGTTAGGGAGATTTCATCCTTATACTTAACCCTAACGATCGATGTAATAAAAATACAGGGTGTCATTTTTAACAGGTTTTAGTTGGTTCGATTCCCGGGTGTGGCAAGCAAATTTTTGAAAATCTATGAATGCAGTTCTATTTCTTTTCAAAAATAAAGGAATGTTTTCTTTGAGAAAAAAAATCTATCTACAATATTAAGAGTAGGTACTTTCCCTCCAGGTGGCATTACAAAATTCCACCCTGTATATGTTACGGTTAAAGTGCAAAGTTTTCCCATAAGAACAAACAATGGTTGAACATAGTCAAGAATTCAATAAAACTCTACCACACTCTACTGAGTATTCAGTCGTATATTTCAGGCGTTCATTTCAATTTCAGTTCCTATTGTTTTCTTGTAGCAGTATTTTACACTATTTTATGTCTTTGTAGCAAAGGAATCAGCTACAAAAGAACAAAACCGCTTTTCTCGGCTTCCCGAAGGTTACATTCTTTCTTTGTAAGTCTGCATGCGAAGAAATTCATCCGATCCCATTGCGATCGGTGACGTTCGCTCACCAGGCATTTTCAATATCTTCAATGTGCCTTCAGAAGCACCTTAACTTTTGACTCTTCTGTCCAATGGCTAAAAGCCATTATTGAATACCACCTACTTGATCTCTAACCTTCTGAGAGTTGCTACGTGTACCCTCGACTTTATTTGAAAAGTTCCACCTTTTCGTTGTTGTTAGGGGAATATGCTATACTTCTGGACAGCTATAACAGCACGCCAGAAAATTTAATTTTAAATTGTACAACATTTTGGCTTATAACCGTCTATTGTTATGCGCGTTGCGGGCTTTGTTCTATATTTCGGGGCTAAAAAGAATTAACCATTCAATGTGATGCTCATTTGTTTCCTTTATTAAGACATCCAAACTTTTTTTTATTGCTTTTTTTAATATCAAAATGTTTTCAGCAAAACTTAAAAATGTTAAGATTAAGTGAAATCGTAAGTCTTAAATGCTACGAAAGCTCAAGTTTTAGTGCTGAAATTGAGGAAACAACGCTCATTCTAGTTTTATTACCATTAAAATGTCTAGCGAAGAAATCCAGCGTTTAGGTACGACTACAGAAAATGTCGAGAAGTCGTTACTGAAACTATTTTCGATAGTGGAGCGTACTCTGAGTGCATTCATGTCGTTATTATAAAACATAATAGTGCAGCTTCAAACGTCTTTAAGCTGATTTTTGCTAGAAAATGTTGGTTAGATTTTGCATCATATTTCCTAAGGTAATTATTATAATACTGCAATTTAGTTTGAGAGCTAACTTTGTTTGAGAAAACTAGATTCTTATTTACAGTGAGCTACTTACTTGTACAAATTTTTCTATTTGTTGAGCATCTATTTCGTAAGTAAGTTTATTTGAGTAGGAAAGTGTCTGCCTAATACATTGTTTTCTCAGCATATCATAATTTCTTCAGGGTCATCTAGCTCTACATATTATACCCACATAATAGCTAGTCTAGCAATAGTTATTTGCTACTAACAAAGTAAACATCGTGACTTTCTAACCTTGATCTGCCAAATAAAGCGAATTCCTGCACGTTCGCCAGACGATCAAATCCTCTTTCACGCCGATCAGTGTTAAAACCCACAGATAAAAGCTGGAACGAAGCAACATACCAACTTAAATTGCAGCAACTATCGCAAACAAGGTACATGTCAGTTTTAGCCTTATACAATCCTTGCCACGCCAAAGTAGACGTTACGACTTTGGATTACCGAGCACCACACACGCATATTCCTCTGACGATGTCTTTTCCCAAGGGTGTAATCAGAAATGGACTCTATGTACTCTTGTTAGAGTTAAAAACAAGGGTGTGCCGTTCCATTTCAGGGAATGCGGGGTTGCGCTTACGATGATTAAATACTATGATTAAAACCGCCTCTAAGTGCGAATAATTAAGGTCTATTTACGAGCTCTCTGTTCCTGTCCCGTCTTATGTTCAAAGCTTTTGTAAATATTTTGACAGCTGGTCGACCTCTAAATCTTAACTAAAAAAAAAACAAAAAAAGCTAATTTCATATTTAGAGGTATATAATCGAATGAGAAAGTGCCCCGGGGATAATTCAAAAGTCGAAAAATAAGGACCACCCTACTGGTGATACTTAGTTTAATATTTAAAATATCGATTCAGGAATGGTAATTTCCGCCCACTGACTTTGATTTATACTGCTCGAAATTGACTGTCGCCTTCACTGATATTAATCAAGTAGATAATTTGATAGGTTCGGACAAAAACAATATGTCTCTATTATTTATTTGTAGTCGATAAAATGTTAACCTATTTGCAGCCAGTAATAATTCCGTATTTTTTTCTTTATTTTTTTAACGTCACCTTTATGATTTTTTTCGATTAAAACAAAATAATTTTCCTAATAATTCAAATCTTACGTCCTATGATTCGAAAATCATCGTAAGGTTTGAATAAAAAAGAAATTGTGTTCAGCCAGTATTGACAAAAAGTAACAACGAGTTACTACCTACGTAACATAGAAAAGAGGATTTCCAACTGACCTTACCTACATGAAAAGTTAGGGCAGTCCCAGAGAAATGGGTACCACTAATGAGTACAATTTCTAAACCGCAGGATCAGAACTGCCCGACTAGTTGAAGCTGCAAGCTTTAAGCAAAAATGGGTAAAGTTTTAACTATGCGCTTATGAAATACAAGGATTCTCGTCTTAGTTTCTTTATAACTTTATCTGAAAGTTTCAGTGGCGCTTGTAAAGTTTAACTTGTTATGAAAATAATAACACTCAAGGCTAGTGTATCTTTAGTAGTCGAGTGCAATGAAAAAGAGTTGAGATAAACGCTGTGCTATGAAACTTGAGTGCTTATGATAATCCTTGGAGCATTAATTTTTGTTTTTATACTTTTGTGCGAGCTTATAGTAATGCACAACCTGTTCTACTATGTAAAGTATGGCCAACTAGCAGCGATACAAAAGGTCGATTCGACTGTCGAACTGACAATCCATTCTGTCTCTTCCCATGTTGTGTATTTTGTCGTTATGTCTCGTTCTCCCGCCAAAATATTATGTCAAAGTCAAACCCCTGCTATTCCAAATGACAATGACATTAGGTTTGTTTACATTTGGTATCGCTTATTGTTGGCCGTACTTTAGACTTTAAATTCTTTGAAAATTATACACATACGAAGATTGTGTACCTATTTAAATGACTTAGCGTTGGGTAAATTTACTCCATATCATAATCTGTTCTTAATTTTTGAGGCGATTTTTTATTCTGAATAAAAAAATCGTGAAACCTATAGTACCTATACAAATCCAACGTTATTCAAACAAAACTGAATCCATTGAGAATTCATGCATTAGTTCAATTATTTCAACTCAACTGCAGTTACATCGACAAGTTCGGAAAACGCCGTGAATTTCACACGAAAACTCGGGAATTCTCCGGATTTCGTTGAACCGTCAGTCGATAAAGTGTTGCCACCTTTTTATCAAGCGGATTTATTGCACACTCGACTTTATAGGCTGAGTTTAGATGAGCTGACCCTTTCCACTCTCTTTTGAGTGCTAGTTGGATTGTAACATGTGGTCGTTATTCTCTATGACTTTTCTAATGGCAAGTGGAAGGTTGTAAAGGCGTCATATTTTAATCAAATCAACTAAACATAGTCTTTTTAATACTTAAGAGTCGATGGAGTTATATTAATTAATTTTTTTATATTGCTCTATTGATAATGATTCTTTTTTGTTCCTGAAAAGGAGTTTTCATTTTTTATTTCCATAGGTAGTACTCTAGTACCAACTCAAAACACTTTTGTAAAACATTATTCAAGGTAGAGCGTTGATTTCTATAGCAATTCACAAACTTTCCCAAGGTTATTGTCTCAATCAATGAAAGGTTTCGTTTTCATGAGACGGCTTTCTCAATATTCCACTGTGGAAAAGTTTCACAGCAAAACAGCTTAGACAAAGCATTACCTCTTTTTATGCAGACGGGTAAAAAGACCAGTGTGCCTACCATGAGTTTACGTTAGGTGTGCTCGCTAGAGAGTGCGTCAAAACATTCTATGAAGATTTTAGTTCTTGAAAGTAGCCGCTAGGGGCGCTGTACAATCTATCATATATTTAATGTCATTTTTTTACGTAGTCGCTAGCGAGCACACCTAACACTGCTTACCATGAGTTTACCATAAAAAGGCTGAAAAGATACATACACTTTTATATCACTAACAATGTAGTCACTATAAACAGCCAAGATTGTCCCAATAACTAGTTTCCACCTTTTATCTAAGGAGATTTATTAGGCACTTATGTTTACGCGTTGCAAGCGGATCCTTTGAAAGGTTTATAGTGGATATTGTGTGGACTGTTCTACTTACGTTTTATGTGTTGTGCAGACGTAGGTTTGCACCTGGTTAATGGTTTTCTATAAAAGCTTCAGTGTGGAAATTAGGTGATAGAGAGTATGTGTAGACCACTTTATTCTTTTTATGTTGGCTTCTAGTTACACACTGTGTAACTAGAAGCCTCCCTGTGTAATACACAGGGAGTTTCTCGATAGGAATTTACGAAATAAGCCTTCCCGCTTCGCAATTGCCCTATTTTAAGATTCCAAGTAAAAGCCGTATGCATAAGTAACACTGTTTTAAATAAAAAATACAAAGCCCACTTCTATGACAAAAAACTAAAACCCAACTACGACAAAAAACGACGCTGAAAAAGTATAAAACAAGATTTTCAGAATACTAAACTGAACAAAGTTGCTAATGTAGTTGCATAGTAATTTTCATGTTTGGAAAACCGCAGTCACACGTTGTCAAAGTGCTACGGTAGGTAGGTATATGTATTTTTGTCGTAGTTGGGTTTTAGTTTTTTTACTTTTTATTATTTGTACTATTTTGGTGATAAAGTGTATTTGTGGCGCATAATATTAACAAAAGTTAAATTGATGAACTAATAAGTAGTAAAGAAGCTATGAACGAAAAGATGTGAATTATATTCAATTAGCCCATGAATACAGGTAAAGTCACAAGCAAATGCTAGTAAAATTATATATATTCAAAATGTACAAGTAAAGCGCTTTCAAATGATACCAAACACGGCATATTTATCTTAACTTTATTTTTTTACTCTGTATGTTTTGTCCGCTAGAGGGCGCCACATTAGATTTTGTGAAACCCCATATAGCCTATAACCAGCGGACAATTAAGACGCTTCTAATGATATGTCATTTCTCGAATTCTGATAAGTAGTTTAGAAGTTACGAGGGTACACATGAACATACATACATACATAGCCTGTCAAAAATCATAACCCTCCTTTTGCTTTGCCGTAGTCGGGTAAAAAGAAATCGGCGGCAAGGACATAAAGTAAGTTGAAAAAAAAAATAGAAACAAAAGACAATGCCGGAAATTGGCGTCTTTTTTTTTCGCGCGGCCATCCACCAAACTTTGTTTTTTGATTACAAAATAGTATAATAAACCAAACTTACTATGACATGTATACCTCTAAACTCAGTCTGAACTGAGTTACGAGCATTAGAAGTTTAATGATTTTCATACTAGATTTGCTTTTTGCGCGCAAAGTTTTGTAAGAAATTGCAACAAAATAGTGAGATTGTATGTATAAACAAACAGTACCATCCATTAAAGGCTCCAGACATCAGTATGGAGCAGAATCAGCGCAACAAAAAAATAGCGCAATATTTTGTTGCAATTTCTTACAAAACTTGCGCACAAAAAGCAAATCTAGTATGAAAATCATCAAACTTCTAATGCTCGTAACTCAGTTCAGACTGCGTTTAGAGGTATACATGNTTTCACTAAAACTTCTCTATAATGCAATTATCAGAAGCATTCTTGATTATGGAACGCAATTCCTGGAACCATGCAGCGTTGTTGGTCTACGAAAACTAGACGTCATTCAAACAAAAGCACTACGCACTGTGGTAGGTGCAATGAAATCAAGTCCCAATAATGCTTTACAACTAGAATGCGTGGATCCTCCTTTAAGACTCCGGCGACAGTTTCTTAGTGATAAATTTTTATTTCGTGCTTTGCAATTATCCCAACACCCCCTTTATCACAGATTACTAACTTTATCCGAATATATTCAATCTTCTCCGTATTGGACACATAAAAATCCTCCGTGTCTGATAATTAGCTTTCAAAAATTTAAATCTCTTCAAGCACCTACTCATAGATCACTTTATCTCCCAATATTCTCTTCAGATTATGATTCATTAGTATTATCCCTTAATATTTACTTCGATATTAATATATCTAAGATGGACAGATATGCTAATACAAAGTTCAATCTAGTATTAGAAAATAACTGGTTTGATTGGCATCATTTATATTGCGATGCTTCAAAACATCACCAGGATGGTCCTGTTGGAGTAGGTGTTTTTCACCATCAGTATAAAATTCATCAAATGATAAAATTACCCCCTGAGTCTTCAGTATTTACTGGGGATATTTTGTTGCAATTTCTTACAAAACTTGCGCACAAAAAGCAAATCTAGTATGAAAATCATCAAACTTCTAATGCTCGTAACTCAGTTCAGACTGCGTTTAGAGGTATACATGCCATAGTAAGTTTGGTTTATTTCACTATTTTGTAATCAAAAAACAAAGTTTGGTCGATGGCCGCGCGAAAAAAAAAAGACGCCACTTTCCATACAAAATCTGGCATTGCCATTTGTAGTCGCGCGTTTTCACGAGTCATTGAACTCGTTACGATTTTTGAATTCAGAATATTCCATTATTACGAGTAGGCAATGAATCACAACGATAACGCCATTGACATGTGAACCTGGGTGAACGAAGTAAAATTAAATTAAATACCACTTCTACTACAGTCTAATTTTTTAGAAATCAGCAGAAATGTCATCAAATATGGCCAACTGACATAAAAATATTTTTAGTCTGTGAACTAGTGATGCGACAAAACCTCTCGTTAATCGCGAAGTGAAATGTTGTAGTACTTGCGTATCATCGCCGGGTGATCGTCAAAATACTAAAAATATGCAACAAAGTCGCAACATTGAATGTGAACTGATCATGAAATTTTCGAGAACAGGAAACAAACTGTATGCACAGATGTAATCAAAAAGCACACTGGACAGTAAAACAATCAATGATATCCGTAAAGTTATTAAACTTCTGTTGCTTGCTGTTGCTTGCTGCGTGATTGGTGGATTTTGACATATCTGTCAATGTCATGTCAAAAATAACCAATCATGCAGCATTTGGACCTCGCGTCTACGTATTGCCATCTGGCGGATTTTTCAATCGCGAAAACCCTCATTGAAAGAAGTTTTTTATTTTCTTAAAAATAAACAATGGAACAATACGTAAGCATAATTGCATAAAAAAGTAAAAAATCTCGTTTAAATAAAACTGACTAAAAATTAAACTGACTCCGAAAAAGTAAACACTAAAAGTAGAAAAATAAATTTACGTTATAGCCTGACCAGGAACATAAAAACCCTGGCATAGAGGCGCGTCAATTGCATTTGATAGAGCAACACTGAGTACAGTCGTACCTGTGTCCTGTGTTAAATTAATAGACTAACTTTATGTATCAGGATTCAGAATTACGGGCTAATTTGTTATTTTCATAAATTAACGAAAAAATATTATTATAGGTAACCTGGTTTAAATAAATTAAATGAAACCATCAATCGAGATAGTACGATTTATTTTATTATTCATCAATAATCAAATTCAGAACTTGAATATTCAACTGCAATGTCTGCTCATGAACGCTTTAAACTCGGTATTTCTTTCCCAATTCCATAAAATTCAACACTTAGAAAGTGACAAAAATCTTTAAAATAGGTTGTTGAAACAATTTTAACACAGCTAATTTTCATAGTGGACTGTACTATACGATAAACATGTCAGTCAATTTGACAACCTTTGTCGGAAACATTATTCAATGAAAATATTGTCCGAACCCTTAGTATTTCTCTTCCACATATACTTTGACACAATGCAAACCACTTTTCTTTCACGACTATAAAAAGATTTTAGCAATTTAATTCACAAAATCAATTGCGCACATTTAAAATAAAGTTTGTTTACACTTTGACAGCAATAAACTGACTGACTGTTGCCATTAAAAGAAATTAGTAGTTACCATTAGTTTTCCGCAACATGGCGAGGGTTTTTATGTTCCTGGTCAGGCTATATCTCCAATATTGTCAAAGTTATCGCTGGAAAACTAAACAAAGTATCGTATATTTTTTATTTAAAATTAATCAGTAATCGGAATAAGTGAATACTTAAAATAATATCGATTAAATTTACAGATTATTGTCTATGACTCACAGGTTACGGCACTGATGTGTCAGAGACAAGTCATAGACAATATGGAGATAACACATGATTTTAAACGTCAAGTCAATTTGACAATGTCACAAATTTTCATCGTCCACGTATTTTGCTAAAATAATTTGTTTCAAAGATTGATTTCAAACTTGTATAAACGTGAAAATAAAGTTGGTTTCATGGGCTTGTTAATTAATGTGTATGATATTATGAACACGTAAGTGATTATGGTGTAATTGTGTATGAAAGTGTTTGTTTACATCTCTGCTGGATTCTAAAAAATCAAGGTATAATATTTCTGTGGAAGGTTTATGATTTGGATTAAATTGGAGACTTTCAACAATGTTATTTTTTATTCAAGGCATAATAATTATGATCCCAAAACGTATAAAATGTTTGGTCCATTTCTTTGGAGCCGGCAAGATTTCGTGTCATTGGCGTAAGCATTGGATACTACTTAGTTTACAGTATGCAGTGTCAGATAATAGCGAATTATTTCAACAGATTAAGAAATGATTTGAGCAATATTTTCAAACAAAACTTAATTCATTTGTTCAATGTTCTGTTTTGTTTTATCAAAGTTTTTGTTTCGTTGTTATCTTTTCCGGGTATTGCGATATTTACTAGTACTTACTCTAAAAGGCTATTCTTAATTTGTAATTTCAAAAAAATACAGTAATTTTCATAATTAAAAATCTACTTTAGCGTTTTTTATAATATGAGTAAGAATAAAAACGAGAATATTTTTTACAAGATTTACAACGTAATACCTATTTTCTAAAAACTAAACAAGTTTTCAAATTATGTTATACTCGTACAACATCAAGTTAAAAAGGAATTTATTTTTCAAAAAAGATACTCGAGAAAAACAGGAGCTCATTAGTGATTTAAATAAAAAGGATTTGATGAAAGCGTTTTAAATAAATCTAAAGTTATTTAACGCAAGAAAGTAGCGACTATGCAAATTGTTGGTAATTAAAACTAAGGTTAGACTTCGCAACATAATTTTCTTAAAGGTGAGTATAGACTAGCTAGAGCTATTACTGGTAACGGAACAAGGAGCCGCTCTTTATGTTCTAGTGTATCGCTCTTTCAAGGGCTAACCGTTGAAAATGCTCGCCGTTTTGTTACAACCTAATTGTACAAACCAGCGAGCGTATTGGTGTACTAATATTTCATCGAGCCTCTGCACGAGCGCGGGCGATACACAATTATAAATACACATTTCAATAAAAAGTGAACGAAAGGTACAACGAAGTGTTACGGACAATGCTCACGCTGCAAGCATCATCTACGCCGAAAAGAGCACCGAGCCATCAATAGAACAGGGGGTGTAGTGCGAGTTTACATCAAACGCATTCGATATCGACTACATTAAAAATATTATGTATATTTTAGTTCTTGAATTTTTTTTTATGTGACTGGAGGCAAACGAGCAGACGGATCACCTGATGGTAAGCAATTGCCGTCGCCCATGTTTACCCGCAACATCAGTGAAGTCACAAGTGCGCTGCCGACCTAAATAGCGTCTAGACAAACCTAAAGAGGATTTAGGACGCTATTTGGATCAAATATGTAATTGCTCAATAATGAATAATAAATAAAATAAATAAATATAACCAAGTTAACCTTTTAAATCCCTTTCCCCCCCAATTGGGCCTCCGGTACCCTCACTCACTCGGCGAAACACAGCGCAAGCGCTGCTTCACGCCGGTTTTCTGTGAGGCCGTGGTATCACTCCGGTCGAGCCGGCTCATTCATGCCGAAGCGGTTTAAGTTTGTAGGGGTGCTGCACATTTAATGTCACTTTTTTACGCAGTCGATATCGAATGCGCTTGACGTAAACTCACACTACGCCCCCAGAAAACTGAGCTTTTCCCTATTAAGTTGTACCTACCATTCGAAAGAACGTTACATTACATAGAAATGCTCTAGTCTATGCTCACCTTTACGCTTCGCAATATAATTTCGTAATGAGGGACGCAAATTTTCAAGGAATCTCATGAATAATTCACAAGCAGCGATTGTTTTAAATAACAAATTTGAAAAAGAAGCGGTTCCTAAGTTTGAAAGACTGATTTGTCTTTAGCCTGCGTGGATTTACCCTTGCTAAGTAAATTTACCCTGAAATTGGGGTATTATTTACTAGAAAATAACTCTCTTCAATAGACATAGGAAGAATATTTTGTCTATAAGTAGTGTAGGATCTGGTGCAAAATATGTTTCAACAAATGAGTTTAGAAAAAATAATTGTATTGACTAGAAAGACATATTAAAATTGTTGTCTTTATCAAGATGAAGAAAAGTTAGTTGCTATTCAGAGAAAAATGTATTTTCCACGTATAAAAGTAGGTATCTAAAACTGTAAGCAATTTCCGTAGAAAGTTAGTACGGATAAACATGTTAGATACCTACTTGTTTTCGGCGAAGACCTTCTCGAACGTTTCCCAGTCATGAGTATTACCGCGAAATAACTCGTTTATTTAACTGAAAGTTAATTGAATGCTGTTATGGTAATAAAGTTAACAGTCCGTTATTTATGACTATAATTTTGTGACTTGCCGTTTATTAGTTAGTTTATTTTTTATGACTGCGTCGGTCTAGCTTAGTGGATTTTGAATTGCATTGCGCATTAGGTATTTAGTTTTATTGAAAATTTTATACTTTATAAAATCTCGTGTCTCAATGCATGTTAGGGATAAACTCTGAAACTACTGAACCGATTTTGATCAAACTTCGTAATTAACTGTTATTTCATGTTTTATCGTAACTATTGACGTGAAACGGCTGGACTGATTGAGATAATATGTACTCTAGCTAGGACAAAATATGTAACTGAAATGGAATTTCATTTTGAGCGTTGTTTTTGTAATACTGGTAATGTTAAGGACCGTCCTTAGTTTTAACACAGCTGTGGTGTGTTCGCTATCCCATAAAATAAATTTGATTAACCCATTTTCCTTCTGGTCTTGCAACAAAGTAACACAGCACGCACGCTGTAAATATTTTCAGCGACCTACATTTCTTCGAACAAAGATAATATCCAGCCTGTAAGGGACGTGAGTTTCTATAAGAGGCAGTGTTTCTGTCAGCTGTAGACCATCAAATTAATCATTTTTAAGATAATTTGCTCTAATATTATTATAGTTGTTACTTGAAAATGTATTAATTACCTGCCTTAGATTATTATTTTTAAATACTTTTGTAGGGAGATTGTTTGTTTGACTTATTTGAAAGCCAAAATATTATGGTGTTTGGATTCATTAATGTTAGGTATAGCGGCTCATTCAGGATTAAAACTAGAATTCTTTGCGTAAAAAAACAATATGCCAATACGTTAGACTAGTCTATGTATTACTAAAACTAGTCACATACATTTACTTATTAGGGCCCAATAGATGAATTGGTTAAACCGTTTAATAATATTAAGTGATAGTGTGAGCTATATTTAGGACAAGTATAAAAGTGACCTGAAAAGGGCATACTAATGAAAGATTTGAATTTTAGCTTTGCTTTATTATATAAAAAAACATTACCATCCTATCTACAAGCCTACAAACGCCATAATGGCATTCGCAGCGATGTTTTCCTGAAATATAAGCCACATATCAAAGCTGGCAGTGAAACATGGCCTTTTAAAATGGTTCGCGCTAAAAAAACATGAAATATGAGTGTAAACAGCGAAAAGCTTCTCTCGTCAGTTTTAGGCGCAAACAGTGGATTTCCAACGAATCCTATGAGCGTGATGTATGTACTAGCATTTGGTATATAGGATTATACAGTTTGATACAGTTAGATGCAAATATGTGGAGAGTTTTAGAATTTTTAGCATACGTAGAAAGTTTTGGAGCCGGTTGTAGTTAGGATGTAAAAAAACAAATGCTTTTAGAATCCTCAGCTGTAGAGAATAATGTGATCGTTGTGTGAGTTTAGTATCGTATAGATTAAGATGGTAAAATCCCTTACAAATAGAAGCCCAGGGTTCTATTTCTAGATAAGCGAGAAAATAAAAAAATACTTTGGTTGTTCCCGGACTAATTGTTAACACATTGCAGGTTTAATCAACTTACTCGAAAACATTTTTCTATGCTCCGAAGGGCATGTTAAGAGAGATGTCAGATGCCTATGGTGTATCATAATACTTACACCATGGTTTTGACCTCAGTGATAGACCACGTAGGACTCTGCAATATTATATTCCCCAATAACTATTCACATTTTTGGCAAAAGCCTAGGAAACTAAGCAATAGCATAGAACCTTTCCAGATCTGAAACTTCTTCCTACAAATATGTTAGGATTATAGGACGGTGGATTCGTGTAGCCCAAATAGTTTGCTATTTCGGTGTCATAAAGTGACCTTTTCTGGCCATTTCTATCTGGAATCGGTGAAATGAGAAAACCTAACGGATTATTTAGAACAGCGCAGCGTCGAAACGTCAACTCGTGAGTTTATTTGGTTATACAGTGTTTATACTGTGCTATTTTTGCATTAGCACCATTGTTTCTAATATAGGAAACAAAGATTTAGATGGAATGGCAATGATATTCGCTTCGCTTCTTAGAGTCAAGTGCTTAGTAGGCTATATTTTAAGGACAACATGTTGCGCAATTTTTTTCTGTCAAATATTGTTTGTGCACAGTGTCACAGTGTCAGTCAAGTTGCGTGTCATTGTTAGCTTGTGCATATAATTATACGGTAGTAATTTACATTTAGTTTCTCTACTCCCATCAACTGACAATTTTAAAATTGTAAATGCGGTCTGTGCACCTATGCATTTTCATGTGCGGTCATGTGGCACAGCTTTTCTTAGCCTTAGAGCAGAACCACTTCATAACTTGAGAGAGAGAGCAGTCACACATAATACCTTGAAGCTTATTTTACACCAAGTGCTGCTTTTATCCTTTTTTCGTTAACTGCATCTTGTCGGATAGTTACACATACGTTTTATACTCTAAAACCAGGACAGGGACGTGTCGTAAACTTTGCACAGTTTATACGCTGTTTTAACACTAGCACCGCTAAAGTGGGGTTTAGAAACCCTGGTTTAATAATTCAATCCTTTTATTACGTAAAAAGTTTTTATGGGAAAACTCATGGTGTTCAAATACAATGTTCTACAAGCTGGCACTAATATCTCCCTTAACAATTTTCTGGAAAATATGAGCTGTCAAAACGATTTCCTTGAAGAATTTTTAAGCAATAAGAAACTGTGACGTCTCTAATTTGTTTAGAGTATTCATTACTTTTTGGGTTTGCGCCTTCATTAGGAAGTGTTTTTTACTGTCTTGGATTTATTTATCGGATGTTATGGTATTAATTTTCCAAGCATTATTACCATTCCCAAAACGGCACCCGTTATCAGTGTTATCCATGATCAAAAGTTCTCACGGTATAACCCTGCAACCGGTATAGAGTAAAATTTTTTCATTGGTATGGTTTGGTACAATCTTATGTTATCTCAATAAAGTTCAAAATACAGCCACAATTCAGCCACTATCAGGTAAAAGTTTAAACTTGATTAGTACAGTCGCTATTCATTGGTTGGGCCAACTCCAGCTTATCGCAACTTGCCGCGAGACAATGGACCTGTACCGCCTCGGATATCATCTGCCAATTATGAATGGTACAGCCGACGGCTCGTCAAGGTAAACAGGCACCTTAAGCAGTTATAATAGAACACCTATTTGAAATGAAAATGTATAGATTGATGAGCTGTAGTTCATTGTGATTACATAATACTAATACTAGGTCTGCCCGCGACTTCGTACGCGTGAAAAACCCCTTATCACATACGATACTACTCGTATGTTAAAGGGGTATGAAAAATAGTTCAGGTTCTATTCTCAGCCGATTTTACTCAACTGACTGAATATATACAAGAATCGGTCAAGCCGTTTCGGAGTTTTGTTATAAACACTGTGACACGAGACTTTATTATAGAATTATCACTTCACGGGATTTATTGCAACAATATCTATTTTAACGGTAAATAATATTTACCCTCCCGACGTTTCGGCTCGGTTAAAATAGATATTGTTGCAATAAATCCCGTGAAGTGATAATTTTATAGTAAAAAATGCAACATAATAGTTTAAAAAAAAAATTATTATAGAAGTGATCCGTCTGTGAAAGTAACTCTTTCTGTGTTACCTTTTCACGCCTAAAACCATATACACGTACTTCGTGCATGCTGATTACTGCACTGCACCAGCACATTCATTTTAAAGGGACTTCAGATTGATTTAGGGCGTGTATTGGACGAGCGTCATTTGCATGAGATACGGGCACACCGAGGATCATTTCAACTGTCTCTGTAGCAATTGATTCTTTACCTAGCGCTCGTGTATTCAAAATGAATCTGACCTTACTCCGAAAAAAAATCCAATTAAATCCCGCCGAGCATCTTCCTTAATATGGAGCTGTAGCATCACGGATTACAATTATCCACAAAGGAAATGGGTCATTAAGGCAGTGCCAGTTAAACAAAAGAAAGTTTAATGTCCCCTGGCCATCATTCGGATCACGTATGCCACCTCATTGGACGTTCCGAGCCATGTTTGCGCTGTGCATAGTAATGTAACCGGCAAAAATGCGACAATGTTACATTGGTGGTATTGCTACAGAATTATACCCCTGATTGCAAATCTCGAAGTGCTAGTAAATGCATTTGATAACGCTGTAATTGGAATTGAGACATTGTACGAGGCGATCCGATTTGCAACTTAGTTCTTGGACTGTAGGGCAAATGTTATACAGCAATTTTGTTAAGTGATATCTCTGTTAATAAGAGTTGTATATGCCAATTAGGATACTTGATAGTTTAGACAGAATACGTAATTAGGGTATTAGGCCTCCCTTTAGGTGGACCGACGACCTAATGAAGGTCGCGGGAACTTGGATGCGGGTAGCATAGGACCGGTCGTTGTTGAAATCCTTGTAGGCATTTTTCCAGCAGTGGACGTCTTTTGGCTGAAACAAAAAAAAACAGAATATTCTTTTAGGGTAAAACACGAACGTTTATTAATAATAATTTCTCACCGCCGAAGCGAAAAAGATGCTACATTTTGATGAGTAGCCGATTTTCTTGGGCTTGAATATTGCACGTGAAAATAATAAAATCCTGCTGATTCGCAATTCTGGGATCGTCTAGACTGAATTATAAGCGTGAAACAAGATTTATGCTTTACATTATCTACATTCGCACCTAGGCTTTTGGTAAAATACCGACTAATCTTTACTAATGCGATGAAGGGAATGGGTGTATTAGTAAAGGATTTGAGGCCTACAACTTTTCGGGTGATAGCTTCGGTTGATGGCGTCTACTTTTTGCTTGTATTTAGGGTTATGATATAGAGTCACAGTGTTCTGTAGATGTTAAAAAACGTAGGTCTTAATGGTTCACATAGAAACACTAAAGTGGCTGCGATTGGTCGCAATACATGAAAGTCTCTATCACTTATGTTTTTGGGTTTTTGTCACCTTAAATAAATAAAATTAATATATAATAAATTGGAAAGAACATTTGGCAATTAAAAAGACGTAGTTAATTGTATAGTAAATGATCAGTCTTGTTTGCAAGTTGAAAAAAATTGCACGTGACAAATCATGACGAAATGACATGACGAAGAACTCCAAAAAATGGTTAGATGTCTAATGTCTTTTTGTTGTTTCTTTTTGATTATAATTTTAACTTTTAGGCTGAGTTGCACCATCTTACTTTGACAAACGTCAAAAATTCGTCAAAATCCATACTAAATGCACCGGTTACTGTTATTGTAACAGTTAAATTAAGGTGGTGCAACTCGGTCTTAAAATGTGACTGCAACTATGAGCAGCTTCCAATGAAACTTGGTTGGAAGCTCGTTGCCACTGAATGTCCCCAGAAATTACACATCCTGTTCTGCATACAACTTAATTGAACAGTTGTGACTGCCGAAGGTCGATTTGCACACTGTAAAATTAATTTGAGCTTTATTAAATTTTAATGCTACCACTGTTTTTGATACAAAAACACCGGTATAATTAGAATTGAAATTGTTTCTCTTATTTGCGTGGCGTTGACAATTATTATCTGTGTCATTAAATTTAATGCGATTCTGAGAAGACTTAACCACATCGCAATTTCAGGTCAATTTAAATGCTTAATTTAATAATGTAAATATTATCAAATTAAGCATTTAAATTGACCTGACTAGCGGCCGCCTGCGACTTCGTACGCGTGGATCCCGTTTTACCCCCTTAGGGGTGAAGTTTCGTAAAATCCTTTCTTAGCGGGTGCCTACGTCATAACATCTAACTGCATGACAAATTTCAGTCCGATCCGTCCAGTGGTTTGGGCTGTGCGTTGATAGATCACTATGTCAGTCAGTCAGTCAGTCACCTTTGAGGTAGTATATTTAGATGTGTGTCAGAATCAAGTAGGTAGGTTATTATAAAATAGAGTCAATTGAAGCGCCGTTAAAAAAGTCTTCAATGGATGGAGACTCGTGTTCTCTATTTTAGTTGAAATGGAACGTGAAAGGCTCTTTGGAATTCACCAAGTTACAATAATTTATTAAAACTCATAAAACTAATTTTATTTTTGCATGTAGGCTTTAAAATCAAGTAGTTCCTACCTGGTTAAACAGTTAAACATACCTTCAAAGCACCAATCGTGTTTACTATCGGACTTAAAACAATTAAACCAATTGTATTGCAGTGGTAAAGTATAGTGTACAAAGCTTCAAATTACCAACTCTTTGCCATAAAAAAGTTATGAAATGTCAATAAATGTGAATTGCATAAAATGCTTAGTAATATACTTAAGCTTTCAAGTAAGATTTCCTCATTTCCTTGCATCCATTAGAGCAGTGAATATTTAATGGAAATCCGGTTGAGCTTAAATACTGAAGAAGGTTTAGTTAAATCTAAAAAGAAGTAATATATTTCACTACGAGTATAGTCGATCTATATTCAAATTACTGTTGTTTAAAATGTAACTCTGTCAACGGCCTCTTAAATTTAACTCCAATTAACTGCCTAATTCATTCCTCTAGAACAGTGGTTCTTAACCGGTGGTCCCTGGAGGCATTCCAAGTGGTCCACGAAGACATCGTAATAAACAAGTGACGTGACGTGATGAGTCGAGTCAACACAACGCAAACGGCGCACAGTGGGCGAGAAATCGACCTCCCATTTCATAGGATTTTTAAAATAAAAAAGTGGTCCCTGACAAGACAGAAATTTGGTAAAATGGTCCCTTGTGACTTAAAGGTTAAGAACCACTGGTCTAGAATCTTCATAATGAGCTAGATTCCTGGATAATTTAATTTTCCAGTTACAATCTCAGTTCATTCGTCATGTTTATGAGTCATAATGAAAAGTTCATTTTGGTCGAATGACGTCGTTACTTCGCGGCAAACGTCACTTGTTCACCGAGGTGTATAAGCTTATCGTATAACTTGGTTTATATAAAACTATTAAAATATAAGGATAAGGTTAAATTTTTAACGATCTTAGGATTTATTACAGTTTGTGTCGTGAGAAATAATTGACTACGTTCAGTTTAGCTTTTTCAATTATGAATGTATGGCAACGGCAACAGTATTAGCAATAGCAGATGCATTGACGAAGATAATTAATTATATTCGAATAGTTAGTGGATTAATGCCAAGTGGCAATAAAGTGTGGAAGCGTTTCGGAGATTTTAAGATTTTTTTAATTTTGTTTCACTTTTAAGGTGTGTTGTAACACTCATCGCTACTTGTCTCATTTAAAATGGAGACAAGTAGCGGGTTTCTATATTGCTGTTGGCTCTATATTATTTGAGATTATCTTTAGACTAAAAAAATAGCATAAATACTCTTTTCATAAACTTCACCGGGGAATAGTGCAGACTTTTCCATTACAGTAAATTACGCTCTTTAAATATACAAATGAATAAAATATTGGCATTCAATCTTTTCATACGATAATCAAATAACTTCTGTTTACATTTTCGTATTTGCCTCTACAATTTGGGTAGTTTGTTTACTGATGTTCATGTAATCTCGGTATGACTTTAAATGCCAAGGTGGATTTACCAGTATCAGCGTAGGACGTTCAGTAAACACAAATCTCTATTTATGGAGGATTCATTTATCTGAGATGAAAAAGCCAGTTTGTACCTACCTGGAAAGATCCTGCTGTCTATACTAAGGTCGTCCTACATCCTAAGCTGCTGCTAGATAGTATTAGTTAATTTTCAGACAAATTGACATTAACATCAGTGAAATGTCATTTATAGTGTCTTAGCTTGGAAGCGGTTTGCATTCAGGATAATAATACGTGCCCAATTGCACCCTCTTAAGTTAGTAGTACATATGTATATGGTTTTGTATTGATATGTTTTTCTATTTTTTGTCAATACAGTTGTCACAGAATTCTCACTCTGACAGTTTTGTTATCCCTAAAATCCCTGGTTTCCCATCCAAATCATAAGCTATCCTGCACAGGACAGTTAGGTCATGACCTATGACATCCTAAACTGCTACCATTTTTGTAGCAAATTCGCTCCTCAACTGCATAAGGTCACACTGTGTTAACTTGATGTGCTGTCGTCTGTAGGACCTATATTATTTTCATTTACATTTCACATTTAAATTAAGATGCACAGACCAATCTCTGTTTAAACTCGAGAAGGCCAAACTTGGTTACAAGAACAAAGTTTCAGACATAATTTTGTCATGTTTCAAATATTTGGGGTGCCCCAAAATGTTCTTAGCAACATAATGGCGTCGGCAAGTTCGGCGAATGTGCACCCGGTTTTAGGAATTTGCATAGGATCGCGCTTAGAACATACGGGTACAGTGTGCTGCACTGCACTGTACGTGTTTCCAATAGCATGCCTAAAATCTTTGTTAAAATTATATTATTGGTTCTAATGGTTAACAGAGGTAGTAATTTTTCTTCCATAATGCAGGGAAGGTGTAACCAATACAAGAGTTTCGATCGCATTGAGGAACTGCGTGTGTACATATCGAACTGTTCTGCCATCTTACGTGGTTGGTAGTGAGATATCGTAACATTAAAAACAGTCTGATGTATTACTGAATGATATTTCATTCATCATCATTTCAGCCACAGGACGTCCACTGCTGAACATAGGCCTCCCCATTTATTTTTTTGATTGTAATTTTAGTATTTTCGTCGAAATTCCAACTACACTCGTGATGAAACGCTGTAACGAGAAAATTAACGGCTATTGCCATTTCGGATTTGAAGCGCTGCTATAAATCGCATTGTGTGAAGGCCCCCATTGTACGAGTACGTCCACAGTTCTACACCTAATTCGTGAGCCTACTTTGGGTATTAGATGCGAAGACTTTGCTTGTGTTAGCATACTTAACGCCTCACTGCAACTGATGCGTTCATAACTATGTATACGTTTTTTAGTCCTCTTGCATCGTGATTATCACATTTTCGCTTTGGTATCGATACTAAATTGTGTGATTATTGCGATGGTCTCACTACAGTCGTGACTAAACACTGTATAGCGTCGCATCTCATTGTGTAAAGGCGCTACGATCCCATTGTACGAGTACGAGTACGTCCACACCTAATTCGAGAGCCTACTTTGGGTATTAGGCCTGCGACATGCGAGGACTTTGCTTGCGTTAGCGTACTTAACGCCTCGCTGATGCGTTGACACGGCTTGCTCTGTTCGCGCTTCTAAATGAGCCTACTATTTCAGGAAATGTTTAGTGAAAGCTGCTAAGAAGGCTTGCTGTGTCGTTATAATTTTAAAAATAGGCAAAGGCATATTTTAAAGATCTTCTTGCTCTGTTCCCTTTAAGAGTTGTGACATTGTCGATTTTTGGAAGCTCGCTACAGCCCGCATTTGTTAGGTCGTGACTTGAACTAAATACGCGCACTGTTACGAGCTCGCTAGTAATTAATAAGTTTTAAAAAATCGACAATGTCACTCTCCTCGGTCTCCCCTACTATTCCAGGAAATGAAATGTGTAGAGAAAGTTTCTTTTAAGATTTTATTTGCTGCTTTATTATTATTTTTTAAATATAGAGGCAAAGGCATATTGAAAAATCTTCTGTTTTTCTATCGCCTGCCAGACAGCCATCAATTTTAATTTTACCTAAAGGAAATTGCACTTGTTATCTAAAATTAACAATCTCCAAACATTTGCATGACATGCCATGTCCTGTTTTATTTAGCAGCGACTTCGACAATTTACTGCTGTGAAATATTGACGACGTTTCGCAAGTGTAATTACGAATAGAATTCAAGTAAGTTAGTTTTAGTTTTGCTTTAGAGTTAGTTTCTCGATGCGCAAAATGTTAGAAATACTCAGCTTTACTTTATGGCCGGTAAAATTCAGAGAGATATGTGCCTAATCCACATGCGGGTCCCCACAGTGAGATAAAAACGTAAGAGGAGTGAGAAACGTAAAGGACTGAGTCAGGAATCTCGGCGTAATCTGCTTTTACCTAAACATGGGATGTGATACTCTACACTCGTGCCTAAATATAGAAGCGAGCTCTTGACGGACAGTGATATGAAAGCAGGATTGCGTGGTAAATATCGCTTTTCAGAAGATAATCATTAATTGGTTGTAAAAGATGATTGTTTTGAAAACTTGTTCTTAAATTTTAATACCTAACGTATTTTAGTTAATTTGCCTCCATTATAAGATCAGAAGATACTTAGTTAAATTAATTTTTGTTTAAAATATTACTCAAGTTTGGTCGTGGAAATAAATTATGTTACGAAACAGTAGTCAGTTCACTTAATAAGTTTACAAGCTTTACTTTAATACCACCATTTAATTAATATGATAAGTGTAAACCACTAACTGTATTTCCAAAAATTAACCCGCCGTTTAAAATAGCGAATTGCGAACAAGCCCACTTGTTAATAAGATTATCCGTTTATAATGATCTACGTAACAACTGTACATTTGGAAATAAGGTGAAATTCCACCAGAGAATACGTCGCTTTTGTTTACGGCATATTCCCACCGTGAAGCGTAAAGAAAAACTGGTCAAGTGCGAGTCAGAATGCGCATGAAGGGTTCCGTACCATTATCTACTAAGTGCCATTTTCCTGTGAAGCTGATTTCGGCACACGTGCGGATCTGGTCATCACGCCCGCATTTTATCATTTCATACATTTTTTTCCTAGGGCATAGCAACATTTGACACAAATATTCATTTTATTCTATTTTTATAGCGGCTGTAGACCTATTTACCAGAATTGAACTGTAAAATTTCAAAATACATACATAGATATAGCCTGGTGACAGACTTACAGCGACGAAGTCTTAGTAATAGGGTCCTGTTTTTACCCTTTGGGTACGGAATCCTAAAAATCTACATAATTATTACATCGAAGTAAAGAAACACGCTCGCTAAAATAAGAGGCAATTCTCTTAGTAATAAAATGCTGCGAGGTGTACAAAAAGATAGAAATTATAGTCGCAAGTAATTTCTAGACATTTTAAAGAACAATAATACCGCTAATTAAAGAATGTTTACACAACAGTGTAGTTAATTACCTAACCGTAAATAAAGTATAATATTTAGTTTTCTCTTGCTTGTAACTTTTATCTATTGTCTACTGAAATAACCTTTGCCTTTTGAAAATGAAAACAATTTTAGGATTTGGATACCTACAAGTCTAATAGGTATAATGTTTAATATCCAGTCCCACAAAAAGCAGAGTTTGTACAGTCAGCGTCAAATATTTCGTGTCACCCAAAGTGGCCAAAAAGTTGACAATATGTTTTGTACAATTGGAATAAGCTTGTGTTGTTAACTTTTTGGCCACTTGGGTGTCACGAAATATTTGAAGCTGACTGTACCATGTGGCTAGATAACGAATAAACCTAGAATAGATAACACAGGATTTGACTCCGTCACCGCTGACTCTGTTTTCGTACGCAACGCACTAAAGGGTCAATAGGGAATTCTAATTTGAATGCATAAATTCCATTATTATATGTAGTTTTATACCTACTTCTGAAGCCCTGTAGGTTTTGAAATGAAATGAAATTAGGTTTTCAAGCATCACTTAACCTAATCAATTGACAATTGACTTTGACCGCCTTTCATTTGACATCTACCTTTGGCCATCCAAGCGAATATTCAAGTTTCATGACGAATACTAATGAAAATGTATGACATTTACGACCTGTGGTTAATAATTTAGGTTGGCTCTTATGTCTGGAGATAATGGATGTAAATTTTGCTCCGATTTCTGCCATTAATACTGGCCATTGTTATCAGACAGGTTTTTTGATTTTGTTGATTTTATTTTGTTAAATTTAACCCTCTGGCCAGTCTGGTGTCTTTTGAGATGTTTTAAAACAACGACAGGGAGTATACGCGTATCATCGCGTTTATTGTGGTCATATCAATTTATAGGTGAATATTCCGACTATTAATTGAGTGTCATTTATCAATTTACATAATTTCAGTGCTTCGGAAATCGCATATAGTTAGTCGGTACTAGTAGCTTAGCCTACTCAAAAAGGCTAGGGTGGTTTCAAAACATCAACTGTCTGGTTGGTCAGACATTTCATACACTGAATCTGCCATGACCAGAACCATTTCACAGTAATTGTGGCATGTGATCTGCAGTTGGACAATTTAGGCCTAGATTGTTTTGCCTTGTAGTATTGTAAATTCTACAGTAACACCAGTCATTACTGAGCTCGAGGCCGCCGTTTGATTGTGGCTTACACTTCGTCAATTACCCATACTCTACACGAACGCCTGTCTTATTAATTGATTGGTTATTAATTACTCCTTTTCGTTTTCTAATTACCGATATAAAACCCGTTTATTGGGGGTGTGCTCCGTCTAGCTGAGTGAGTGCTTTTAAGGAATGATTTAGTTTAAAATAATAAAGTTACAAATATAATACGTAAATTGTAATTTAAGGGTTACAACTCTGTCATAAACCTTGGTGTTATTTCCATAACATTTCATGTTAATGAGTGCATTCGTTATTGTAATATGACGAGAATTAAAAACATTGTCGATACTGTGCGGGTACTATGAATATTGAGTATGTCATAAAATAAGTAGTAATTATTATTATTTTGCCCTAGAAATAGTAATTTTTTTAAACATTACTAACAAGAGTAGGTATGTGTGTGAATTGTTAAAGTACTTTATAGTAATCCATTTAGTTTCGTGATAATTCAACAAAAATGCCATTTTAATTATTTTAAAAGTCACCAAAATAGCGTGTCGTACAAACGTGCAGCTCGTAATGAAGGCTGAATGTCGTGTATTTTTATACTTTTAAGCCCTGCTTCATGCAAAATGCATAGGTTGTAACAAATATGTAACCCAAACGTTAGGTCTTATTTTATTTTATTTTATTTTATTTTATTTTATTTTATTTTATTTTATTTAGGATAACAAACAATTGTACAATTCAGATATGCAGTAAAGTTATACATCGACATTTAGTTATTGTACAACCCGCACCGCTATCCCCATCTTACAAACATGCTTTGCCTCTTTGCACCACTAGCTGATCTATGGAAATGAACAGAACAATCAGTGGAGCCCACGGCCACGGATACCTCTATTCATTCCCACAAATCATTTAAATTGGAATTTTCCAAGTGAACAGAGTTATTTATATAAACAGTCAGACAGTTAACACAGCATAATAATATTTTATAACAATATTCTGATTTAAACAATGAATTTAAATTAAATTAAATGAGATCTATCAGTTTTACTATTGAAAATCCACTAAGTTTACTGTTCAAAATCTGAGTACTAAATTTAACAAAATTATAAAATTTTAAATTTTACAATCCTTAGGTTTAATTCAGGTAGCTTAGTATATTAAATTAAGACATAAATTCCTCCAATTTAAGACGTACTTCCTTTTTAAAAGCTATTGGCGTAAGTTTAAACAAATCTATATCTGCAAAATATGTATTGTATGACTCCATAAGACGATGAAGTGGGGCACGCTTTCCGGCATTAGTTCGACATGATCTGGGCATAAATAAACGATGTACATGAGTGTCACGGATACGTTGAGACCGGCTAGGGACGCGATAATGCAATTGATTAGTTAGTTCACTACAGTCAAGTTTATTTTGACAAATATTAAACAATACACCTTGGTCTAAAGAATGTCTCCTAGCCTCGAGCGACGCGAGTGAGAACTTCTGCAACAGTACTTCATAAGAGGACTTATCTAATGATAGAGAAGCGTCCATATTGTTTTCATAGAGTCTATTTTGAGTCTTGTGACTAAATAAATAGGTCCAATTCTCGGATTTGAATCTATTTGGACGAAAGACTGAAAAACACTACCAAATAATTTCATGAATTTTCAGCTACGAAATAGGTTGAAGTACCTACATAGTTTCCCTCACTTCTGTTTTTGCCAAACTGTGCCGTGCACTCTCTATGGCAGCTCATACACGCTACGTATACGACGAGCATGAAGTGGTACGAATCACGAAACTATGTACGAGTATTTCATTGCTGGAAAATCCAATGTTCATTGTTCAACGCCCAATTACAAACATTCATGTGTGGAATTAGCCTTTGTACAGTGTAAACTGTAAAGGCATTAAACATTTTTGTTGCATATAACATTTATTACAATGACATAACATGCCACAATATACAGCTTGAGCTGTCGCCATTAGAAAGAAAAAAAGAATTATTTATTACGATGAACATTACGCGTAAGTCTAGCATGCAGAGTACTAATTAGGTACTGGAATTCACTGCCTGTGCTGTCTTTACCGAGCATCACAATCCGGGCCTCTTCAAGGCGCATGTGAATTAGGCACTTATAGGGCAGGTATCTACCATCCTAGACGGCATCTTACATAACATCAGCCGGACTAGGATGCGCGCCGTGACATAATTTATCGAGGTCAAAATGTATGGGAAAAATTATCGATTTTGCCCATACATGTTGACGTCGAAAAGGCGTGATAACCGCATATCGCGGCGCACATCCTAGGCATACCTACAGGTGTGATTGCAATCAGAAACCTGCTTTGTGCTGCATACAAAATACAATTATACTCTTATCCAAAAAACTAAAATACAAAAATACACGCGAGACTCTACTATATGATAAACCACATTATTTTGTTCTAACCCTTCGCACAAGTTTATGTTGAACGCTGAATTTTATAGGACACAGCGCCCGTTTATTCCCGACATAAAATATAAGCCTCCAACATTTTGATGTGTATAAACAGGAATAAAACGAGATAACGTGTGAGTATACAAGATTTTTACGTGTATAATTTACCTGATTCTTTTTTATTTTCATATTTTTTGAGAAATTTTACGAGACTCCTCTTTCTGTGGGACAATTATTATAAGTGCCATATTTGTGGAATACTGATGTTAGAATAAAAAGTTTTACTGAAAAATATGTACTGACAATAATTTGGTTGATTAAATTTTTTGCACTGGTTTTGATGGTGTATTTATTGTGAGGGTGGTGCGCTCCAAGGCAATACGAAGGCTAATTTTGTCCTGAATCAGTGAAAGCAGGTTTTTTTTTCAAAAGTGCTTCAAATAACACATTAACTATAAGTAATTTCTAGGATCGCATTATTAAAATACCTACCTACGATAATCATGTATTGAAGTTGAACTACGAGTTTATTAACATTCTCAATAAATCATAATCATTTGACATTTATTACAAAACATCGTGTGAACAAAGTAAATTAAATGAACTGATCGCGCGTTCTTTCTTGGAATCTCATAAAATAATATTCCAACATACTAGAATATTATGAATTCTTGTCCGAAAACCGTTTAATCCTTGTTCTATGAAATCGTAATTACATAGATGGGCAAAGTTACCCAAATGGCGTAGACGTGACTTTTTTCGAAATTCCGACATCAAAGCTATCAGAGAGGGATAACGCTCCTAAAGGCGATGGATTTTTTTAAAACCTCTTCAAGGTAAAACGTTAATAAATAACGTTTTCTTGTTAATTGATTATGCTGAGTTTTTGAAGATATTTATTTAGAGTATCCATTCGTTGGAATGTTATTCATACTATTATTTTGAGCTGGGTTCTCAGGAAGTATTTACCTACATACGTAATACATAAACTTGTTCCCAGCTTATGTAGGACGTTGGGCGATTGGCTTGACTAAATTTTGCCTGCACGTTAAGCTCTCAGTCTGATTTTGCTTTCGCCCTTTGCCTTCGGCGTCACTCTCAAGCCAAAATAATGTGGTTTAAGAACAGTTTTACTTCATGACAATAAAAACGTTAGTGGTCCATGTCTTTTCTAGTTAGTTACCGACCATAATTCGTAATAAAATGGTCTTTAATAGGTTAGGTTAGGTTAGTTCTTATAAATCAACTAGCGGCCCGCCCCGGCTTCACACGGTTGCAATGGAATTTCCCGGCTTTTTTCTTCTACAATATGTATGTACCAATAAACCTTCCTCTTGAGTCACTCTATCTATTAAAAAACCGCATCAAAATCCGTTGCGTAGTTCTAAAAATCTAAGCATACATAGGGACAGACAGACAGGAAAGCGACTTTGTTTTATATAATATGTAGAGCGAGAGTAAATTAAAGACTCCATTCAAAACGACTCCAGCTGTTGTAGACCAAGATTCTAGAGCTTGGCAGCGCTTGGCCAGTTTGAACGGCCAAGTGTTGTAATTCGTCAAGTTCAATTATAGCGCTGTTTGAGTAAATAGCGTACTGTTAATGACTCTTCAAGCTGGAACAAGTCTTGGCAGATTGTGTTGCTCACGATATTGTTATGATTGTTGTTGAGTTGGGCCGATTGTAAACATGGATCCTCAACCGACCCTAGATAAGATTTATGTTTGTTCCGTTAGCCTATTTGATGCCTAAATCTTAGATTAATTAATGGTGTTTATTGAGTCCAAACAATTAACCCCCTACTAATAAAAACTACACGCTCGTTGAACAGTTTAAAGTGTTTATGGAAATGTCGTTTTAAAACAGTGTTCAACAAGCGTGTAACTTTTTATTAGAAATGGTTTATTTCAATATTTTTTGGTATTTTCCAAGAAAATTGCAATACATGCGGTTTGTGAACTAGAATCATAAATAATTCTAACACCATTTTGTTTTTTATTCGTATCAAGTTATTTAAATAATGCAAAGGGAAAATTCAAAAGTAATTCGAAGTAATAAGATAACTGTAAGCACTATACTTATTTGTTAAACACATCAACATAGCATGTAATTGTATCCTCCTTTTCCATCTGTATTGAGACCTTGTTTTAATATGTATTAACTCAATTGCTTAGGAAAGTTACTGCTTAACGTTAATGGCCCAGTTGCAGGCTAAATTAAGCCATTTCCTTCAAGGATTACTTTAATAATACTAAGTTGTTAATACAAAATAATAATTAACCTAGTTCGTCGCAGTGTGGTTTAAAATAATTATTTTAATATAGCACTTACTTTTGTTAGACTCGTGGTAGTTTACAATGGCCTTAGAGCCTGCTTTTATGTAGTGTAGGTACCTACTATTTTTTATGCTGAACAAAGCAGGTATTTAACCGCACCCCGCGCTTCCCTCGACCAAAAAATGGTGGGGCGCGTCTTCGTGGTTGAAACGATCTATATCTGATTCTCTGACGTTGCCGTGTGAAAATGTCCAAGCATGATTTACATAACTGGCCATATTTAAGCCGTATGAAATCAACCATACTGTAGCATCCTTGTTTCCCAGCTCAGTGTAGTGTAAACCGTCCTTAACCGAGCAAGGTCACGTCGCACCCCCAATTACGATTATTATCGTACCACTTGCCGTCCCATGAATATTAATACGGGCCTGAAATTTGTTCGTCAGTGTATAACTGGAGTACAGTTAGCCACAAATTCTGTACATGTTTGTTATAAAATAGCTCTTGTAACAGCTGTATTAGGTAGATACCACATTTTTTTTGCAAGATTGTGTACGGTTTTGATGCTGATCTGGTTTTGGTCGCAATGGATTTTGATTAAGTACATTCATGACTCTAAATAGGTATTTATGTGGAAGATTTAATGAATTAGGATAATGATTTATCCAAGTCAGTTTCACGGTTTAAAAAGTTACCTAAGCTCGGTCTTTGTAAGGCTTGTCTTTTTTTAATTATTTTCCTATGCACCTTGATCTTAATCATAAATGAAATAGAAAATGTACCAAAACCTGCGTCTCAACACTCATTGTTTTAAAAGGGAGCAAAAAAAGTAGTCAAATTATTTCATAAATAATTCGTCCATTCTTTTTACGGCGCACGGAACATTTACGCAGTTCGTTCATTCCATACAAAGGCCTTGCAATTTAATTTCTTTAATGAGCGGTTCGTTACTTGCAGAATTCGTGTATGGGCCGCATTTATTCGCCAGTCACCGCAATATCCACTCCATTTGAGTTATAATTAATGATGTGAAAAACGTGCATTGTTTTACACAAATGTGCACAATATGTCTAATTATACAACTTGAAATGACATAGAACGAACAGAGAGAATTTGAAATTTTAAAAATGGAACAAGTTTAAAAATTCTCTGGATGTTTATCAGATTTGCAATGGAATGTGGAATGCTGAAATACTGGCACTGGTCACATTGATATGCTTTTTAATTAAATTAAAAAAGAAAATGTAGGAGGATAGTTGGTAGATATTTTATGTCATTTCTCTAATGACCAAATTAATGTAGTACACACTCTCTCTCGAAGTTTGATTGACGTTGAAAATTATTGTCAAAATAAACTAGCGGAAAACAACCAAGTATTCAATCAATCAAAAAGCACGTCCCGCTTTTAATTGAATCAACAAACAAATTCTATTATACCGAGGGCGAACTTCAACGGTGGTTGATGCATCCGATACGTCGGGAGTTGAAGTTATCTCGTGATTTATGCGAATACAGATATGTATCGAATCAATTGCGGTTGCTAATGGCCGCCGGGGAATGCACAAAGCGAATTAGCGAGTTCAGATAAAGGTCCATCCATTTAGTGAAGCCTATTGGCTGGCAGCTGGGGCATTTCACGCGAAGCGGACAGCGAAAATCAAGTCAGGTTTTGGATTTTGTTCATATTTGGATTAAATGTACTGCTATATAATCTGAATGGATGTGCATCATTATATTTTTTTTATGAAGCTTAGTTTATTTTTTATGAGCGTTCAAAAAATTGATAAAATTTTAGGAACAGATTTTTCTGAAGCTATTACTGCTATTATTACATTTGATTACAAACAAACTGACTATTGGACTTTTGAGAATAAATAACTGTGTTTCTTACTATTTACTACAAATTTGAAATTTCTTTTTTGTTCACATAGAAAACCGGAAGTAAAGTTTTAAAATCGAATTTTACAAAACTTCGGTATTTTTATTTTTTTTTATTTTTATTTTAAAACATACCTAGTAGTCTATAAATAACGTGTGTAAAGTTGTAGAATGGAGTCTGTATTGGTTTTTGATTTAGACGCAGTACAGTGCGAGCGCGCCGCAATGAGCGTCATACTGGCTATCGACATTTGGCTACTGTATAAAAATTATTTGTTCGAAAACAACTGNACAATATTAACGTTTCAGTTGTTTTCGAACAAATAATTTTTATACAGTAGCCAAATGTCGATAGCCAGTATGACGCTCATTGCGGCGCGCTCGCACTGTACTGCGTCTAAATCAAAAACCAATACAGACTCCATTCTACAACTTTACACACGTTATTTATAGACTACTAGGTATATTTTAAAATAAAAATAAAAAAAATTAAAAATACCGAAGTTTTGTAAAATTCGATTTTAAAACTTTACTTCCGGTTTTCTATGTGAACAAAAAAGAAATTTCAAATTTGTAGTAAATAGTAAGAAACACAGTTATTTATTCTCAAAAGTTCAATAGTCAGTTTGTTTTTAATCAAATGTAATAATAGCAGTAATAGCTTCAGAAAAATCTGTTCCTAAAATTTTACCAATTTTTTGAACGCTCATAAAAAATAAACTAAGCTTCATAAAAAAATTATAATGATGCACATCCATTCAGGTCATATAGCAGTACATTTAATCTAAATATGAACAAAATCCAAAACCTGACTTGATTTTCGCTGTCCGCTTCGCGTGAAATGCCCCAGCTGTCAAACTGTAGGTATTATATCATACTCTACTGTCAAGGAATAGAGCGGGGTGGAAAGCAAACTGTTTCTAGGTACCTATAGAAATCAAACACGGTCAATTTTGGTCACTTATGTTGGGTATCATCATCCTCATCATGACCATTCGATTATTAAGTCGACTCTCTCTATTTTACCAGAGTCAAATGGAGGATTTGTTATACAGATATACCTACTCCTCATGCTGACCAAGTATAATACCGTACCAGAGTTTAAAAAAATAGGATAGTCCAGTAGAACTTAGTAGTAACCTGAAAGACTACGTGTAATGTGTGTTTCTGTTATGCAAAAACAAAAAAGACTTTGGTTGTACTAGACAAGCTGTCCTGTACTGATAGTATTTATCAAAGTTGTGACACTTGTCATGAACGTACCCTTGTACAAACGAGCGAAGGGAGCATGTGGCCCTCGCGTCGCCATTATTTGCGTTCACATTATTTACGTGATTTAAACACATTTTTTATTCTGAAGAGCTCTGGTTTCAGCTGTAATTATGAACACTTGTATATCTACACACTTACGGCTTGGCCATTAAAAGACAGTAGGTAATTAGTTTAGGAAAAAATTCTGAGTCCACTTTCTCTTTCTCTCTCCTCTTTTATCTTGCTCTGTGCACCATAAAATGTCAAATTAAAGCATGACGTGATCGAAGCAACAGGGTAGCGATGTCTCATCAATTTCCCGTTTTAATAATATTCCAGACAAAGCGTCGCCGGCGCTATTACATCATGTCAATAGATGCTCCTCTTGTGAAATATAGCGCATTGTTCCATGTATGCGAGTTATTGGGTGACGTATCTAAAGTTCTATAATAAAATAGTACCTACATGAGAAAGTATTTACACACATTTTTAGGCCAAAATTTTGAGAGTCGATAAGCACTTACAGGGCAGATATGTACCATACTACAACATCTCACTTGACATCAGGTGCGATTGCGGTCAATCGCCTGTTTTGTTCTGTATAACAAAATATGGTTAGCTTTTGGAAAAACCATTTTCATACATCTTCTGAAAATTATGCTATGCTTGAAATACGTGACAAACACGTGATAAGATTTTCACTATATCAAATGAATTGTCCCACTAAGGGCCTAGTCTTGAATCCACGACCTTTCTCTGACTAAGTTAACCTATTCTTTATTTCAAGTGATTTTTTTTTGCTATGAGTTCAAGGCAATATAATATTCACTAAGTAATACTAAATATAATTGCAATAACCATAATTTTTTATTTTGTAAATAGTTTTTATCATTAGTAATTTTTAAATTTTAGTTTTTAAGTCATTTTAACTTAATGTATTATTATAAAATTTATTCTCTAATAAATAAACGATAGTCTAGAAAAAAAAGTTTAAATATTTACTTTATAATAATCCTAATACAACTTTCCTTCGCCTTCAAACTAACTGCAGAGCTTTTGAAAGTTATTTAGTCACGAAAATCAATACCGTTTCAAGTTTGATTATAATTGCACAAAGCTCAAAGCATTCTGGGCTGAAGCTTGATGTATGCTTGCTTTTGAACTCGGTGCTGTGCTAATTGAATTTGTATTCCAGTAAAGGCTTATAACGTGTGTCAGATGAATTCTTTCAATCCAGAAGTACTGGTTTTGGTAATAATTTGGGTCAGTTAATAGCGTGGTTCTCACGTGGGTGTTGTCATCATCATCAGATCATTTAGGGCTATATTTCACCGGGACACCATGGCGGCGCAACCAGTCGCCGCAACCAACAAAATGTATACAGCTTTGCGCAACCAAACGGACAGCAGGTGAGAGCTGTATACGTTTTGTTGGTAGCCGGCGACTGGTTGCGCCGCCATGGTGTCCCGGTCAAATGTAGCCCTTAGTCTCCACTGCAGAAGCATTCCTCTCTAATACTTTCAATCGAGGTGTTGGCCTACAATCTCCACGCTGGCCAGACTGGGTAGGAAGGCCTGAAAGTTACGTATAGTACCTTAACCTGCTTTTAGTTTAAAATATCTTTATTTGCTGGATTAGGACATTACAGGCGAGCATTTAGTCCAAACCAAATTGAGAATCTCCTCCTTGCGAGTGCTAAGGTCCCAGTTCTAATAAGAATTAGACATTAAATGAACCCTTACACGAAAAGTTGCTCTAAGTTAGCTGTTCTACGTTTATACATACGAAAACTCTAATGCTGTGTGCTTACCATGAGTTTACGTTTGGTGTGTTCGCTAGCGAGTATGTCAAAAAAATCTATGAAGATTTTATTTCTTGAAAGTAGCGTTGCTAGCGAGCACACCTAACGTAAGCACACTGGTCTAAAGGCGTTTCTAATTAGCGTTTTAATTACCCAGATAAGGTGCAAGAGCGCAATATCTACCGCTTGTCGCTCACGATCGCCTATCGAATGAACATAGTTCTGGCGGAGTGAATGTAACTTCATTAATTTACTCTGCTTAGCAATCTGGGGCGACGCGATCGGTACGACAAATCGACTGCTGAACAAACTTGCAGTATTGTGAATTAACAGTTCCAGACGGTGATTAAATAAACTACAGCAAAGTATAAACGAGATTTTTACATTTTTACGATTAGACCGTGCCTTTGAGTCTTTTTTCTCAGAATTGTGGCACCAGAATTGATGTTGTGACTTTATTTCTTATTACATGCCTGAATATACGTTTGATATCAATTTGTTTGTAGCATTGTCTAATAGAATTTTTTTTTACAATATCTGGCCCCCTAGACAAAACGCACTTTTTGATCGAATCGAAAATAGAATCCGTCAAAACTCCATACAAAAAAGGGGCTTTTCGACCACTTTTCGACTGGTTTGCGATTATAATTTGCACTTTGTCTAGACTCACTGTAGTGATCTCGGCAGTGACACCTGACCACAGAACATAGAAAGAGGTTTCTATGCTCTGTACACCTGACAAAAAAATTATAGAAAATCTTTGAATTATGACTGTTATTATTTCAAATGAAACAAAATCAAACATGTCAGAAGACATCACTGTGCCTCGGAGAGCATACACGTGAACTGATTTTCAGCGACATTTTGAACATAGCAGTGGCATTTTCCCCATAATTTTAGACTTTGAAGTAAACCAACACTGTATAGCCATGCCTTTAGCTACCTGTACCAGCAAGGAAGCTCCAATTAATCGTTCCAAGCGGATATTGGAGAGCAACACGACCATTCACGATACGCCTGTTTGCTCCGCGCGAGATTGGAAAACTTACTCTGTTCAGATCATATTACGTTTTAAGTTTATTTATCAGTATCCGAGATCTATTTTATTTGCTTTGACATGTTGTCCCTAGTTCAGAGATACAACAACTTTCACGTGGGACAGTACCATCGAAATTGAAGTTTTTCTTGGACGTTTAAAGCGCTTTTGAAACGCCTATTTTTCTTATTTGAATTCTAAGAGAATGATTTATGAATCCAAATTGCTTGCACTGAAGAAAAACCATTACAAGCTTTAAGTTTTTTTGTGGAACTTACCTTTTTTAGCAATATATAGGTATCTAAACTTCATAATTGTAACTTAGGAACAGTTTTTGAATTCCCTTTTAACTTGTTAACTGAAAAATAAAATGCTTTAAATTGTGATTTAAAAACACAAACTCTGTTTTGTTACAAAACCACTTGAAAAATCGCAGAAACGACAGTATCTTTTATCATAAATTACCCACAATTCGAGCTGTCCTCACTCCGACCGCAAGTTTATCATCTTCAAAATGCGATGCGAATTCGTCAAATTCGACCTCCATACGTATTGCTTGTTCGCGCTCGCTTCTCAATATTTTCCACTTAGTGCCGCGTCAGTGTAAAGTGATATATGCTCTGTATCGTCACTGTAACGAGATATGCGTAGGTCTGAAATTCACGGTGGAATGAACACGAGCATGTGTTGTGTACAGTCGGCGTCAGATTAAACATTTACTAGGGTTGTTCAAAAAGTAAAGAGAATGGAACATTTTGTCTAATTTTCTGGTTAGCTGGAAGAGAATGCCACATGACATTAAGCTCGCCTGTTGTACCACTGTTTTTTATGTGTGCAATAAAGATTTGAAATAAATAAATATTTCTAGCCATCACAAAAATCTGAAAAAATGGGTAGGTAGCTTAATTCTTCGTTTAAGAATTACGTTCACCTGATCGTGACCAGTTGGAAAGACCTTGTTTTCTGTAGCCATCGCACCCGTACACAACCCTGAAGTTGCGGTGGGAGCAAAAAAAATTGTGTTTTAAAATGCTCAAAAACCTATCATATTCTCTAGATCTGACTCTCAGTTACGTTAGTAGCTCTTTTTCCGATTTAAAAAGTATTCAGGGACTTGATATTAGAGGAATTCTCGAGGCAGTTTTTTTTAGGCCTTTTTGGAGTCAAGAAAATAATGCGACTGGTCGTGTTCAGGTGAATGTAATTCTTAAACGCAATAGTGCACTTAAATGATTTTTTTTTAAGTTTCTAATGAAGAATTAAGCTACCTACCCAATTTTTTTCCGATTTTTGTGATAGCTAAAAATATCCCATTCTTATTACTTTTTGAACACTCCTCGTACTGTAAAATAGCATCTGTCCTAGTAATAGGACATAAAAAGCCACAGTGGGGCTTGATGTGCTTGTTGATTGTACTTTGACCTACATTCGCACGGATTACCTCCGTAATATTTGTCTCCACATAATTGCTTTATGACTTGTTGCCAGCAAATTGTATTAAATAGTATGCATTTTGGTATTTATGACGGTGTAATGTTGGCATGCTTTTTGTGCTAACGGCCGTTATGGAATAATTCGTGTACATGTGTTCCAACTTCTGTTTTGTTATTTGGCTATTCCATTTTTGTAACGTTGGCACACGCAAGGAATGCGGTACCGTACGTGTTTGTAATAGTATTAGGTTACAAAAATGTATAGTCTGATTTTACTGTCGACTGTACCTTATACCTTACTTCATCCCATTAGTGATGAGTCATCTTGCCAATTACCTTGTTCATTGATCTTTATTTTTACGAGGTTTCACGAATTTCTATAAAGTGACTCTACTTACATTCAAATGAGAAACGTCAAAAATCTGTCAAACTCCATACAAAATGCACCGGTTATCGTTATAGTTACGGTCAAAGTTACGTGGTGCAACTCAGCCTTAATGTTCTGAAGATGTTAAAATCTTCGCTGAGCAGTTCGACTAAACGTTAGTACTCATATTTAATTGAACCTATTTAGTTAAATTTAATTTCACGATTAACGTCTCGTGTTTAAACAAACTTTTCCGTGTAACGTCTCGACCTCCGTTACATTGGAACGTTACAAAAGGAACCAGATTAAAATAAACACGAGAAAATTAAATGTGATTCAGAAAGTTTGGCCGCCATCCGGAGGGCGGGCGATGTTTATATTCTTTATCTGCGTTTTGTTTGCTCGCATAATCTTATTTTGAAGGGCGTAGGGATGCGATAAGATAAAGGGAAGTATCGAGTAAAAAATTTGGAGATGGGAGTTGGAAGGGATGACGTTTGAATATTATTTTCTTCTTCGTTTAAGTAGTCTTGATTCCGGATGTTTGTTGTTTCAGATAAAACATGGTTCTGATTAGTTTATGCTCTCTATCGTTTGGCACATCAACCAGCTTGCTATCTTGTTGTAACTCGTATGACATTTTTCGGTTTTATGGTATAGTGAGAAGCTCTCGAAGAAAACTTTAAAAAAAGTTTTATTCAGTAATAATTGTGTAATCTATATTATATCAATCTCGCGGTTTTACGTTAACTTTAACGGGAGCTAAGACAATTTTATTGTTACGCAATTTTTATGTTTCTTTCTTCCCATCACTAAGGCACCCATGACGCCTTTTAGAAATTCAGAAGTACTTTCACTGGATTAGAAAACTGGTTTGTCATTGTTACAGTTCGTTTTAGCGTAATTTATAAATATCAAAAATGATGAAAAACTTAAGAGCGTTGTCACATTTTTCATGCAGAAACGAGAATTTGGCAGATTTCGAAATGATTTTAGTCATATAATTTATTGTTATAGCTTCTTTTGACTTATATCATCGTAATTATCATATGTTTTTACGGAATGTCTATTGACAAAATCTCGTTCAAATTGGATTTTTGCCTACGAAAACAGCGAATTTCGAAAGCCCGATTTCCAGGTAACTCGCGAAGGCATAACTTTGAACTAATATTACAACAAATTTATTTCAAAGTAAGAAGATAGAATGTATTCATTAGAATAAGCATACCCTGAAGAAGAAAGTGTATTGAGAAAATTTTGATGTTTAATTCATTAAAATACATTTTTATCATGTCTAAGATAGTCAAAATTCGAGAAAATTACTGCAAGAAAACAGGTCAGATCTCATAATCTAAAAGTCATTTGGCAACTTAAACTACTTTATACTTAACACTAGAGTACACGCGTGGCCTACTAGAGTAGACCAGGGTAACATTTTACGCTATAACTTTTTAAGAACTTGCGCCAGAGAGCTGGTATTCCAGGAAAGCCTCGTTGACTAAATTGTCAATAAGCCAGTAAAGCTTGGGTCGCTAGGCGTCTACGCACTTTTCTAAAATTGGCCGTCAAAACTGCGGGTCTACTCAAAAGCCCGAAATCACTAACGAAAAAAATTATGGAAGACTTGCAAAAAATGGATTTACCCCATGTACCAGGCAGTAGAAAGTCTTGAATACTATGACAGATAAAAAACAAATCATATTTTTTCAGTAATTTTTTTTTTGCTAACATGGATCTCAGAGTGCAATTTTGGTCCAAAAAATTTACAACTTTTTAATTTGTTTATAATGTTTTATCCCAAATAGTTATACAAAGAAACTTTGATTATAAAAGAACTATAATAAACACTTTAATCATTTACATAATAATTTTATTCATAAATTGTTCACAAACTGATTTACAGTGATTTTAAATTGGCTTACCAGAGTAGGCCGCGCGTGTATTGGTGTAAAAAAAGGGGCGCGTGTACTGCAGTGTTAATAAAAAATACATTAATTACGTAACTTGATTTTGCTAAAAGTCTGATCTGAGAAAAAATCAAATAGGTAAATTATACATTATTTCTTTATCATTATGTATGATGTACCTACTGTCTTAGGTACGATACAACTACGGATTAAGATCGTTTAGTCGACGCAGCGTTGAAATTGTACAGATAAATGCAGTTTGCGCACTCACTACGCGACGTCAAGCAATAAAAACCTAAAATTCGAACGCCAACTTTTTGCTACAACGCTCTTAACTAGAAAAAAGAAAATTAATTACATTTTTAAGTGTAATATAAAATACCAAGGTAGACCTTTCTATTTTTATTAAAGCACTATTAAAAAGTACTCACCACAAAACACATACTTTTAAGTAAAATAAATAAAGGTAATAATTCGAAAATACGCCATATTAAAGCAATGTAAAAATAAATAAGTAAATTAGGTCAATTAAAGTAAGGGTTCAGCTCACAAATTCACTTTATTCGACAAATCCAAACTCTGTATTATTTAGGTTACCGTACTTCGCTTCAAATACAAATAAACAGAATCCTAAATTGTCCGGCCAGTGTACACTGTCGAATAATTTATGCTTATAGCACCGTAATTCATGGGATTAAGTTCGAATTAGTAGGCTAATGCACGCCGGCATTAGGAAAACAATGTGAGTACAGGAAAATATGTTTTTGTCAATGCTTTTTGTGATGTTAAAACAAAATAATATGATTGTGCTTGATACCGTTAAGCTTCTAATTCCGTTAAATACTGTTAATTTGTACATTTGCTTGAGGAGTAAGTATATTGTTAAGTATTAGAAAATAATTTTATATTGACATACTTAGGTAGGTTCTATTGTGCCACAATTATTTGTTCCTTAGTACTCTCGTTTAATCTGTAACCAAGACTCGTTAGTAACTAAACGAAGGAAAAGTAAAAAAGCTAGTACCTGTGCTAGTACTTTTATGTTATAAATAATAGTTATTCATAGAATCAAAGGCACAGACTGGATCGATTTAAATAGGGCTAGTTAAGCGTGATAACTGCAACATTGTGACTTTTCTACTCGCAGTTAGTTATTATATTAACAGTAATTTAGCCTTGTATTTTATTATACCAGCATATTTCACAGAAAATACTTAGTACAATAGCCCTAATTACTTTTTTCGGTTAATACAAATAAGTGTTTTTAAAAACCTAGGTAATTCGGTTTACGTCTTGTAAAATATTGTTTTGGCACCTTAATTGATCTTTCCAAAAATGAGAAAAAAAACCATACTGCTACAAACAAAATATGGAACATAATGCATTAAAAAAAAACACTTTTCAAACGGTTGTTTCGTTTAGATGGTTTGAATTTCGATACAAAACGTATTTAAATAATTCAGGTCTGTGCTTAAATACGGTCAACGAAGCTTAGAGTATGATTTATGATGCGTGTACTTAATGTGGTAGTGAAAGCTTTTAATGATTTGTAGTAGGTTCTGTATAAGCTTTTCGAAAAAGTTTTAGCAGATGTATTTTCCTAGAAACAACGTTAAAGCACACAAAAACAATACAATTATTATTTTTCGTGTACACTTTTTTCTTTTTGATCATTTTAATTATTAAAATCCCAACTAATATTATAAATGCGAAAGTAACTCTGTCTGTCTGTCTGTCTGTCTGTCTGTCTGTCTGTCTGTCTGTCTGTTACGCTTTCCCGCTTAAACCTCGCAACCGATTTTGATGAAATTTGGCATAGAGATAGTTTGAGTCCCGGGAAAGAACATAGGATAGTTTTTATCCCGGTTTTTGAAACAGGGACGCGCGCGATAAAGTTTTTCTGTGACAGACAAAATTCCACGCGGGCGAAGCCGCGGGCGGAAAGCTAGTATAATATAAACCAGTCGCTTACAGCTACATTTACATTTACAATAACAATAACTTTTATGAATTGCCGTGAATGGTTCGCAGAAATTTCCAGGAAAAGTTTCATTTAAATACACAGCTCTTTTATCAACGAAGAAAATTAAAGAACCCCATACAATATCTCTCTAGAGACCGATAATGGTATGAAAATTCTTAAAGGAAGTTGTAACGCTCGTAACATTTTCAAATTATACTTTTCTCATCTAAACGTCACTTGCTCAACATTTTCAAGTTCTAATTAACTTTTAGGTTTAATATGAGTTATATTTAGCAAAGTATTGTTTCACTTAAACTAGAAGATTGTAATTAAAAGACAAGAGGCGTAAGAAGTTCTTAGTAGGTCATAATTTGTTTATTTTTGTATTCTTTCAATTTTAATGAATGCAATAAAAATGCTAAAATTTTATGCATAAACAGTTTTCGCATGGGTACGCTATTTCAAGAATGCCTTTAACCTTTAGCTTCGAAATAGTTCTAGAAGGGTAAGAGAGAACAGAAATGTGTTTGCATATAAAATTATAGCAAATGTTTATCCTTTTACGGTAATAAATGTTTATACCTATATGTGGATACCTATCATTGTTTCTTAATAAGTCTGACACTGGAGTTATAATCACAGTCGTTACATCCTACTTGATAGACTTTAGAAGACTTGTTCATATGAGTCAAATCATAGAATTATTTTCACTTGTCCACGCAGAATTTTGTATCCAATATAGTTTCCGTAAATAGGGTTGGTTGAAGCGCCACCCGTTCGGACGAGTGCAATTTACATGGGTCTTATGTATGGGCTCATATGAAAGATGTTCGGAACGCTTTATATGCCCTCCTTTGGGAGGTGATTCTTTATACGTATCATCTGAAGCGTTTTCCAAAAAGGCGGTTAATGCAAATGGTTTGCGTGTCACTTTCCCGTTTATAGCCGAGGGAAATGTGGGAATAGTGAGGAAACATCTGGGCACACTGAGATTTTATTGCGTAGCGTCTCGCGTAGTTCAAGCTGATGTATGTTTTGTGTTTGATTTGTTTTTATTTTATATGTCTTTTAACGGTCGGTTTGATGCTGACTATGATGAAGTTGGAGCGTTATTGGTCTGGTTATCTACCTGGTTAGGTGGTTACCATCAATGCAAGAATAGTTATATCAGTTTGCTGTATTTTTGTTTGTTATAAATGTAGAAACGAGGGAATGAAAATTGAGGAACAATTTGCAAAGTAGGTCCCCTTCATTTTTTCAAAACAAAAGTATTCATATATTTTTATACCAATATTCAGTTTAGAGGCGACTGAATGATTTCTCAATAGAGTTTTTGTGGCAGACTATAGTATTTCACGTAGGCAAAACTGCAGTTACAATTTATAATAACCTGTTTCTGGTAGGTAGGTAGTTAGTATTTTATTTCACTTCGAGTAAAACAAAATAAACATCAAAATGAAAATAAAGCTTAAACAGTTGTGAGAATACAATTATTAAATTATCTTAAATTCCCCAACTAACTAGCTGAATGGCTTGACTAAAGCTCTACCTGTTTAATAATGCTCAGGTTATTATAATTTCAAAGTTTCCTCTCTATTTTACGAATTTTAAGGGTCTTAGTACATTTTAGTCTCAAGACTCGAGACTCCTTGGCCCCGGAGCTTTTTATTTAAATGTGAAACTTTAATAACACGCTGCATTAAAGCTCGGTTGTCGGAATAACTTGGCAGTAATATCTCAAACAGTTAGCAGAGTGATAACTGTGTTCAGACTGTTGCGGTATTCTTTTGTACGTTCCCTGTTTGCCTTTTAAAATTTATAATTTTTAGAATGTTATGAACACTTTTTACATACAGCATAGCATTACTCTTTATATTACGTAACCCAAGAAGGTAGCAGGAAGGCGCTGGGTGCAGGCCGCTACCAACCAGTCATTATGGCAATCATTGGGGAAGGCCTATGTTCAGTATGGACGTCCTATGATGATGATGATGAACCCAAGAAGTTTTATAGTCTAGAACCCTTAGCTTTCAGCGGTTTTCTTTAATTAGGTCTAGGTCATCGGTCCACCGGGTGGAAACCTTTCCCACAATAAGTACTGGTCATAGTAATGACCATTTCAAAAAACTTAATACAATTTAACGATGTTATTCGCGTTGTGTGGAAACAGGTAGTAATGATAAACATAAATGACGTCGTTTCATTTAATCACGTGATGTAAATGCAAATAGCTGAAATAACACCTGAATTTCGTTAATGAAATTACATTTATCTTTGTGGCATGATATCTTTTTGTTCATTTTGATATTATTTTTACGTAAATTAAAGAAAATTATGGCTATACATAAACAACGTAGGTAAATAATTGTTTTGTTTTACATTGTGTGCGGTAAAAATAAAAATGTAATGTAATAGTGTGAGTTCTCACACTAACCTAGCTTATTTTTCGTGTATTCTTCGAATCATTTGGCTTTGGTGAAATTACTTCACTATTACAGACAATATTTCAGAAAAGCTGCAGCCGATAGGTATTCCTGAAATCCTATGCTGTAAAACGTTTCCACAAAAAATCATTTTGCCTATCTATTTCTTACTTTTGTAGAGTAACAGAGACAGGCATATTATTATTCCGATAAATGACAATCGTATTCCACAGAACACCCGTAGGACTCAGGTTATTTGTTATAACAAATGGTTTAACTTTCGACAGTATAATGACTTAGTTTATTCATTGCGTAAGTTCTGGGAAATACCATAACCATTATGTTTACAGGTATGGTGTTTATTGAAACGTTTACCGTTTTGTAGTCCGTATCATTTATCTTTATAACTGTAACCCTTTTCCACGGCAATCAAGTTTTGAGGGGTCCAGTAACGCAGAAACTTAACTACCTATCGCCCGTATTCACAATTTATGATGCTTGCTTAAGTGAAGCAGAAAATCGAACGCACAGCGTTGAATAGAGCTCTGTGATTGGTTCACACACATGTTACCCTGTGCGTTCACGCGGACTGGGTAACATGTGTATGACCTCATAGTAATGTTTGTGAATACGGGCGTATAGTGTGTTTGAAATTCGAATTCCAAATTCGGACGTATCGGTTTTTTGCGGGACACTGCAAACGGGATGTCCGCGTGAATGTTTCAATATTAAAACACGCACGAGTACATACTACCTACTGAACAGGATACCTGAAAACAATGGGATGTCACCGTGGAAAAGAGCCTTATGCCATTTTGAGCTGTATTTGCAATGTAAATTGATTGAGGTTTTTGGTAGAAACATAATAATAACAATATTTTTTCTTTATAGCAACACAGGTAAAGCAACGTTTGCAGGAATGATAATCCCAGGATAAGCCAAAAAGAGTTTAAACATTTTCTTGCTCATCCTCGTACTTGTAAAAAAGTTTGATGTTGCGATAACACTTTAGAATCCTATTACAGGAGAAAAAACCTTGTAGATTATTTTATGGTGATACAAAGTTCTTTATAAATGTAAATGTACCTAACCAAAAGGTAACCAAAGCAAAGTTAAGATTTCGTGAACGATTTCATGTGAAAGTATATATTTGATTCCATTTTGCTTCAATTCTCAAAATACGAAATTTATTGTAAAGTTGCCCTTATTAATTGGGTGCATTCTTTTAAAAATATTACTTATTTGTATATATTCATTCTTAATTGTCAATTTAGTCGAATGTTCACATCTTATTTTGTGTTTAGATAGTTCTTTCAGTATAATTTTGACCCTTTCCTCATAGATTTCAATCCTGCGATCAATAGCATTAAAATCATGAAACGAAACTCAATTCTTGAATTGAGTCCTTGTAGGTCCTTGGACCTATAAATTAATTTGCTATCATAAAGTCCGCACATTGACCCACTTACATCAATGAGTTATCTCCTCTTTGCAATTTTTCCAACCAACCCGGTTAAAGTAGAAAGAAAAAAGAAAAAAACTTAGATATCGTTGAAATTCCAACGAATAACTGGAGCGCGATGAAACTAACCAGTAGATTAATATCAGATAATTTGATTCAGCTGATATCTTTGAAGGTTCTCAAGTATTATTTGTCAAGGACTTTGTGTTCTTTTGATTTTATTTAAAAGTCACGATTGGCAGAGCTGAAACTGTAAGGTGAAAGTTCTGAATTTTTTTCGCTTGTAATTTTTCTTACTTATAAAACTATAAGTCAAAAAACCTACAAATCGGATTACTGAGATTTGAGTAAACCCCAAAATGTACTCACTTATCCAATAACCCAATATTTACGAATAAATTAGGGATTCTTTTTGCCGGTTAAAAAGTAAATCGTACATAAAAGCAAAACGTCGTGACCCCAATCGACGATTAGGACGACACACTTAACATCAATATCCTTATTTTGTGAGACTCGAATGTCCTCAGATCTGAAGGCCAGCAGTCCAATCCAACAAATCCTGTTTGCTCCCCAAATATGAGCCTTATATTTTGGAAAATAAGACCGCGAGTTTCCGATTGTATGTGTAAAATGCACAGCGCCACAGTGTAATAAATCAAGCAGTGTGTTATATGTTTGTTTTTCATTCCGATTCGGAATGAGGAACACAATTTTTGTCGTCACAAAGTATGAGTAAATAACGGTTATTCTAAAACGTTTTACTGTGTGTGCCACAAGAACACACATTGCTGTAGGTTATTGCATTAAGAGACGGAGAGCGCTTCAGCTAAACGAATCAAAAACACATTTGCAACGTGTACTGCGAAAATACACAAGCATTTATTATTTTTAAAGTAAACTGCGAGTCTTCAAGTGCATTTTCTAGAGCATTTGTAGCTATGTTAGAACATATACAATTACGACAACTATGTGAATGCAATATTTTGAACAATAAGGATGTTTAAATTTTAATAGTGCCGTTTGGTAACGGCAGCGTGTGGTTCTGGCAGAGTACAATTGAACCACCTTCACTCTTCCCATGGACATGGTAAAAGTGTATGCAGGTATGCATACTTAAAGCTCATTAAGGTGATGATATCAATTTGTCTACCAAATAAAGCCGTCTTTTTAGAAGGTATGAGTATAGACTTTTAGAATAGGCATCACCTGAGCAACTTTACTTTATCATAGATTACATCTGCCTCTTTGAAGTTGCGTTCGAACTTGTCTTACTGTTTTTACAATTCTGTGTCTCAAGTCAAGCAACAGTTGAGATGCGTGAGAGGACAGCGCGGGGCGAGGGGCAAAATCAATAGACCAAGCCCGGGGACGCCGCCCCCTGCCGAAACTTCCTACTGTTGATGTGTTGTTGATTTTTTATGTTTAATATTGTTTACATAATATTTATACAATAGACAAAGGGATATGGATCTTGTGGCAAAGGCTAAAATTTATAGGGACAAGGATTTCCTTGTTACACATTACTACAGCTATCTTAAAAGCTCGATAGAAATTCACAGGTCTAAAATTTTGTTTCTTAAAGAATGCCCTTAATTTTAATAATTAAAGTAACACGTTCTCACAAAGTTCTTAATAACTTTTACATGACGTCCCAAAATAAATCTCAATTGCGTAGGGATAATTTTGTGGGAAATGGAGCGTTTGAAAGTAGGTCAAAGTCAGCAGAGTTCGTTTAATCGAATAATTAAAATTTAATTAATGTGTCATTTATTTTTGATTTCAGTTTGGTTTTTTGTTTAAGTTATAATCGTCGTAACGTAATGACAGTTTTCTTTTTAAATTGATAGAAGCAAAGATCATAAATCTTTTATGCCTCAAATCTAATGTGGTGTCTAATATAAAGGCTGGAAAAGACCAAAAATTTCATGATGCTTGATGAGAATTTTCGTTAATTCGCCGTAAAATTTTTAATCGGTCCATTTAACTAACCGTTAATTCTGGTCGCCAACATATCATTACAGTTGTGTCGCACGCAAAATGGCCCGCATCACGTAGGCCTGAATGCACTAATGTACGCCCAATTAAGCTTGCCCCAATTTGTCACAATCGTTCCGCCATTGCCCCGGAATGTTTATCTTGGGTAAAACGAAACTTAATTACTGCATGCCGAGGGTTCGGAGGAATGCACGCGGAGCAATTATAGTGGAGGCTTTACAAGTGATAGCGGTTAGTTTAACTTGTAAAAGTTTCAGATGCCTTTGATGGTTACATTTTTCGAGGACGAAGAAATTCACATGATGTGCTTTCAAGCACACATGTGAATTCAAATTCAGTCAAATTAAGTAGTACTATTTATCTAAGTAAAGTAAGTAGCTATGCAGAGCAACCTAGTTGATCCCATTCAATACATTGTGATGAATGCTGGTCGAATTCATTTCATTATTATATGAAAGAGTTTTTCTGTATAGTTGTTGCAATTCACGAAGGCGAGTGAGCTTTACACGTGTGTGGGCTCATATTCATATTCATATTCATTTATTCACTTCGCAATGATACAGAAGTTCCAACAATAAAGGGTAGTAGGTACAAGATGTTCAGAATGTTACATTGCTACCTCATAGAGGTATATGTGATTTGTAAACAATACAATTAGGCATTTATCCATCCATAAAATAAAACAGTTACAATCTAAATTATAGTATAATTTATAGTATAATTTATAGTATAATTTTAGTATAATTTATAGTATACACTACTAGGTATTCGTTTTTCAAAAGTCTTGATAGACATTACACTATCGTTATGTGCATGTACACATACACACAAGTCAAGCTCACTCGCCTTCGTAAGTTGCAAGAACTATACCAAACTATACACGTATACCCTAGTGGTTTGGTACAGAAAAACTTGTAGTGACGAAATTTATTGCAGAAACTTGGCAAAACCTAAGGTTCGGAACTCACTGAAGGAATTATGGAGTTCTGACACGTTAACACAATTTTCATCTTTACGAAACCCAGCTGTGTCTTATAATACTGGTTATAAAGAATTCAGAATTTCAAGTAACCAGTTGGCACAAAGAACTACTGCAAAATTTTATAAAAATCGAAAGAAATAAAAAGTAACCAACTGCAGTATTGCAGCATCGGTTTGCATCTTATGTACTTATATTAAACTAGCGGCCGCCCGCGACTTCGTACGCGTGGATCCCGTTTTACCTCCTCAGGAGTGGAGTTTCTTAGCGGATGCTTACGTCATAACATCTTACTGTATGCCTAATTTCAGCTCGATCCGTCCAGTGGTTTGGGCTGTGCGTTGATAGATCACTATGTCAGTCAGTCAGTCACTTTTGAGTTATTTAGATTAGATTATATTCTTTAGAAATAATAAAGCTAACCCGTCTGGCCTGCGTAGGGAGTGTAGGCCAAATCCTTAATTTGCCTCTGGTTTAGGGAAAGTCGTGCTTCTACAGTGGAGATTACATAATCTGATGATGATGATGATGATGATGATGATGAATAAAGATGAAAGTCTGATATCTGTGGAAAACCGTATGTAATATCTTTCACTGGTCACTTCCAAGTAACAAATCAAATCAATAATAATTTATTCATGTTAGGCCCTTTAAGTCTTGCCATGGCTTTTATTTATTCTGTACGGGACGCAGGGGAGCCATAGGCAACTTTCAGTAGATCCATATACTTTATGGTTGTGAGATTTGGTCACGGAACTTGTCGCAGTGTCGTCTATTAAAGTGCTAGTCCGGACACGTGACGTGGCAGTAACGTGATTATGACATGACAAGTGACATGACAGAATTATCTCTAACACGTTGTACCAAGTTTATGAGTTTTTCTTCAAAAAAGTGTGTAGGTAGGTACTATGATATATGAAAATCCTAATCGATGCTTGTTACTGAGTGTAACTGAAACTCATGTGGATTTCTTGAAAAACGTAATCGGTGATCATTTTCTAAGGCCATCATTTTTTATGGAAACAACATACTGATCTTAATGTAAATGATTGGAAAACTTAGCGTAAAACTTTAATTCTAGAGGTTGACGGTAAACGCACCAATGAATAAGAATAACGAGTGAAAATAAATCAAGAGAAAGAACTAAACCACCGAGTCTATTCTGGGGTCCTTTATGATACACCAAAGTGTTCTTATTACGTTTATTTACGATGTGTACAAGAGTATGGCTTATTGCATTACGAAACCATGTGGCATGCTGGCATTATGAGACATATGGCACACAGTACCATAATCCGTCCGTATTATGGACACTGAACAAACACTTGGTTCTCACCGGCCAAACAGATACCTCGTGCTTGATATTATATTCTAATTCAATGGAATAAATTTGCAATTTTGAACAGCCTTTGCTTAGATTTGCCATGGTGGAATAGTTAGTAGACTTACTTAAATTAAAATAAATACAACTTTTATTTAAAAAGCAATATTTATTGCAACTGAATTCATAGGTATGACTGAAGATTTCATAAAAAGTACTTTACACGTCTCAGTACAGCTTTAACTCTACCACTGCTTGGAGACAATAAATAAGCAGTGCAAGAAACTCAGTGACCCATATCTTTATATTTAGCTCACTATATCATTAGCTCGTATAGAAGATATAGTAGGTACCTACAACAGTGAGGACGTTGAGTTCGCTCATGTATTTTTCAGCCTAAGTTCATGTTTTCCATATAAAGGCTGGCTTATTCTTTGTTAAGACATGCGTACATACAATTTTAATTTCGCACAGCAGCAAATGACCCAATTTCCGCGGGAGGGCGCACGTGACACGAAAACTACATTCTCCTGAGATCGAGTTTGTCTCGCATTGCTTGTGGAACTAATAAAAAGGTGGCTTTATATGATGTGACGATAACAGGTGCAGTGACCCTGTTTGTTTTGTGTCAAACCACAGAATAATGTACCTACTGTCAAACTCATTTTATTTTGTAGAGTCAGCTTATTACACGCGTCCAAGTTATCATTCAGTCAATTTCTTTTTCAAAAAATGTTTGCAAGATTTATTAAAATAAAGCATATGTTTTTCTTGTCCAAAAAATCTTTTAGTAGGTTCAGAATTTTTTCATATTATGTAAATATTCTAGGCTGACTTTCCTGGACATGTCATTATGGTTTTTTTTTCATTATTTCACTGTGTTCTTTTTAGTAACAAAATCCTTTCTCTACAGTATGCTCGGGGCAGTAAATACACTGTTTTATTCGATATTACGGACGATGTCATTTACAGCACAACAATTTAAAATAATATTCACTACTGCATGATTTATCTTGGGGTGGGTTGTACCATCTTACTTTAACTTTAACAAACGTCAAGGGTCTGTCAAACTCCATATAGAAGGCACCGGTTGTTGTGGTCGCGATTGGGGTGGGGTGGTGCAATTCAACCTAAGTGTTTTACTTGGCGTGCCGTCGTCTGTACCTATACGTATAATGTTATTTAGAGGCTATGTAATAACAGTATTGTGAGAACTGCTGCCGACAAACTGTGTCACAGTTTGGCAGAAAATATTAATGTTTACTGTGTGTATATGGAAAATAAATAAATAAAATAAATCATACATTTTCCAATCGAGAAATGATAAAGTGCTCGTTAAATCAAAAAGCGGTGCGCGAAATTTCTCGCCTACCTGCGCGATTGCCGCTCCAGTATCTCTCGTAATAACGCTTTATAAAAAATGTTTAATCGCTAGAGAAACACGAAAATAAGAGACAAGTTTTATTCATTTATATATTTTTTACTTATGTAGGTAGGTAGTACATTTAAGTATGTTTATGTGATTGCAATACTTTCGACACAACCTACCCGTCCACCCACAAGGTGGACCTACGACCACATAAAGGTAACAGGAAGGCTCTGGATGCAAGCCGCCACCAACCGGGCGATGTCGATCCTATGTTCAGCAGTGGTAGACGTCCTGTGGCTGAAATAATGATGATGATGATGAATGCGCTCACGGTGTAAATAAAACTAAGTTTTCTAAGCCATTTCACTGTTATGATAGTAGCTTGTCTTCTTCTTCTTTTGAACCTAAAGTCTTCCACTGCATGACGAACTCCTACAATAAACCGGTCCTAATATGACCGCCTCCTGATGCTTCCCTCTACATTCACTAGGTCTAGGTCGTCTACCCAAAGAGGCTTGCTAACATTACGGCTTCCGGACTTGACTTTTACAATGCACCCATTTTGATGCAAGAAGATACAACTAAGAAGATCATTGCAAAGAGTTCGCTAGCGGTTTATTTTTTGGCTGGCTACAGCAATGCGAAAAAAGAGGATTATTAAAATCATTTCTATACATCTTTACTTGCGAAAAATAATTCCTTGTTACTGGAAGCTGCCGATAAGAAATAAATAATTCCATTGAAATTCCAATTGAGAAATAATAGAGATCGCGTTAAACCCGAAAACCTTCGTGAACCGAAAATTCCCGCTCACCTGTATCCGGATCGGTTGGCTCACACGGCTATAATATTTATTCGAGAACCGGCCGGCCCGTTGTTTGCAAAGAAATATCCAAAATAGGATTACACCGCGCGTCCGGAAGCGGCCCGGTACCGGGATAGGTATAAATAATTCAGCTGCCTTATGCCGGCACTAACTTTGAACCGGATCGATCGCTCAGCCGTTAGCTTTAAGAGCTAGGTGTGCTGGATTTAAGCTGTGGTTTTATTCGGTTGCCGCTTTACGGCTGCAATGGGCTTGTATACGAGTACGTTACTACGCTATTTAAGACAAGCCAATTTAGCGCTTAGATTGATTTGTAGAGTGACTTTCATGAATATTTATTAAAAAAAAATAGTTATTATTAAATGTTTTAATAACTATCGCCCATATTCACAAACGATGCTTGCTTAAGTAAAGCAGCAAATTGAACGCACAGCGTTGAATAGAGCTCTGTGATTGGTTTATGTGTCACCCTGTGCGTCCACGCGCTCTATAAGACCTCATAATAATGTTTCTGAATAAGGGCGCATGAATACAAGGCACACAATGTACACATTTAGTTTCTGTCCGCGGCTTCACCCCCGTGGATTTATCAAAATATATAAATATATAACTCAAAGGCGACTGACTGACATAGTGATCTATCAACGCACAGCCCAAACCACTGGACGGATCGCGCTAAAATTTGGCATGCAGGTAGATGTTATCACGTAGGGATGCCTACGCTAAGAAAGGATTTTACGAAATTCCACCCCTAAGGGGGTAAAACGGGATCCACGCGTACGAAGTCGCGGGCGGCCGCTAGTTATTAAATATTTTCGTTTAAATAACTTATTGCTATAAACTGTCACCATCACTCTTTCACAAGTTCGGTAATGAACAATTTACTAAAACCAGCAATTGAATTGTTTAAATTCAATGCGGCCGATGTGGCTACACATGGCGAATACGTTATTTATGTAAATTCTGAATGGGTACGAAATCAATATGGCGGACTTCGTATTCAGTTATTTTACGGCCTCGTACTTTGGCGATTGCTCTCACAACTTATGAAGTGAAATATCAGCTCATTGTATGGGTTTGATCTTGTAGGTACTCCATAATACCCATGGGGTGGATGAACTACGAAGTCAGTTTGCAGCCTCATGCCCTGAAGGTTTTTGGTGTGTGTATTTCGGAACACGCACGCAGGCAGGGAATTCCATGGCAGCGCGCATTATAAATGATGTTGAAATACGTTTTGTGCCGAAGGGGGCATCAACCACGCTGCAGTGCGTCTTTTCGTAGTATGGGTTTGTTGTTGACAAGCATCTTAAGTTGTTAACAGCAGCAAATCGAACGCACAGCGTTGAATAGCTCTGTGATTGGTTCGTGGGTCACCTTGCGCGTCCACGCGCACTGTGAGACCTCATAGTAATGTTTGTGAATACGGGCGTAAGTCTTATTTCTCTAAGTAGGGAAGAGGTGGCAGTTTTTAGCTATCTCGTTCAAAAAAGCCATGGAAACGAAAAAGGAAATTTATATTTTATTTGTCTTTTACCTTTTACCATTACCTGCCAGAGCTAAATTTTGACCTTTAAAGATAAAATATTCATATTCGTTTACTTACAAAATAAAGTAACAAACTAGATGTACCAGTGTACCTATTCAGTCTCATACAGAATTGATGGCATTAATAAATATTTTCAGGCAGTTCTTTCCTTAGTGAAATTTGTAATTAATTAAATTTGTTTATTTCCGATTTTATTTATACCAAATGCCTACTTTACGTAGTTATTTATACGTTAATTCAGGGAGGACCCAAAATGTAAATCAACTATTTGTCGTTTTCATTCTGTAATCAAATCACTTCATTTGAATATTGTACAGTTCTGTTAGCTCTTAATTCGTTCTATTAATTAATTAAGTTACAAATGAAGGTATAATTTGGCTAATTTTCAATGAAGCTGTAACTATTTGTTTGTGTGATTTGGTTTTTTGATTATTGGATTTGTGCACAATTTAGCTTTAAAATGTTACTTTGAAGTTAAAGTATTTTAACACCAAATTATAAATAGTAATTTAATATTTATTGGATAGAAAAAAAATAGAAATTTTACTGTCTCTCTTCATAAGAATCGGTGGACACTAAAATCTAGTTTTTTTAGCATGTTTGTATTTATGTCATTTATTCTCAAGAAGTAGTATACACTAAGTATATTTTTACATTTTACACTGGGTATGATTAGTGATTTAAATTGTAATTTAGATATATCCTGAGATTTAGCTTGTCACAGTTTCATAATATGAAATATTTTGTTTGTCTGGACGAGTGACTGTTGCGTGCACACCTAGAAAGTAAATTTTGATGGAGTCTGGTACAGCGTACAAAAGAATCCAAGTTATCACCGTCAGACGCCATTTTATATTTCTAAAGAATTGTGGACTTTCTCTTATAAAATACAACCTTTATTATTTACCAAGAATGTCTGCTTCTTTTACAAAAACATGAACTCGCTCGCAATACTGAAATTATTATGAAAGCTCAATATAAAAGATGGTTTGAACCATTAAAATCATATTTATCAATTTTTAGAATTCATTCTCATATTTTTAAAGATTCTTAATCTGGGTACTTTATTTTATCATTAACCTCTACGTTTAAACAAGTCTACGTTTGCCATTTATATTTATCAAATCATTTTTAGTTTTTTTTTTAAACTTATTGTTTGGAACGTACGAGTATATAATGTTTTCTCTAGATATTTTTTTAATAAGTTTAAATCCAAACCTTTATTTTACTCTGAGAGAATTATGGAAAGAATGATTTCATATGACAATCGATCTCTATGATTGTATTTATTTAAGCATGAAAACTTTCTGTTACTTCTGGAACCAGGAGAAAAATATAGACGCGTATTGTAGAATTAACCTAATTGAATTCCGTATGATATTATTATCACAATATCGTCGAAAATTGCGTATTACGTTATAACGACGATCGTATCTCGATTTCCCTAAACTTCAACAGTGCGTTGTATTCGATAGACATTTAATAAAAGTGCCTCAAGTCGAAATAAAAATAGATCTAACCCTTCGTTCGTTTGGTGAAATGAAAACGGAAAAGGAAGGGAAAATAAAATTCTGCGCTGGTTTATTTCCTTTGAAATTTTGTACCCCATCCTTTTGGGGTTGATTTTATTTCCTAAATGAGTTGCCCCAACGTCGATTAAAATGGCAGAATCTGTCTATTTAGTACGTTATTTGTTGGTTGCGATTTGATAAGGTTGTATCAAATTATGCGTAATGATTTTCCTTGTTGTGAAACGTGAACCAAGTTTATTTGGATTTTGTTTTATTTAATCAAAATGATTTTATTATGCGATCTGTGGTGTTGTTTTTGATTTTAAAAAATTAAGCACTGTTTTAAAACTCAACAGAAATTAAGCATATCGAAATTAACTGATCCTTAAAAATTGTTATTATTGTTCTTTAAATAAGAAGCACTGTCTTTTGGTCAGCAATGATTTCTTGGCCTTTAGAATCAGCTACTCGGACACAATGCATTTACCCAACCGTGGGTGTAAAGTAACAATATTTCCTTACTTTTTCTTCTCAAGTAAAAGACTCAAACAATACCGGGCTACCATTGCAATGCACGATAAATGTCGTCTCAGCACTGTACCTGTTATCCACTGAAAAGATTTGTTCATCCCCCGGAATCCTACACCGGCACTGTTTGCAGTTGGCAGCCTTTGAGAGTGCTCTGTGAAATATACAGGGTGTAATGGACAGGTTGGCAAAATTGAAACTGAAAATCTAGAGTTATGGATTTTAGTTTCAAAATTCCAACCTGCCGTAAAAAAGATGACTTTATAAATCCTCTCCCTTTTTTCATAAAATATCTTACTTAAACACTGAGGTAGACTGTATCGTACTTAATCAGGTTTTTATCAGGTGTGATTGCAGTCAAATATATGCCTTGTTCTGCATAAAAAGCTAACCTTTTGGGTACGTTAGAATACATACTGTTTTCACAAGTAGTTTTTCTATATGACATTAAAAAGTGAAAAAGAAATGCTTTCAGTCCCGGGAATCTCTCATATTTGGAGAGGTTGGTGCATTTTTTATGAAAGTTTTTGCTAAAATTGTTACAACCCTGTATTGTATATCTCGTAGAAATATACCATAAGGCATCTGTGTTAAGTTTCCTTGTTAAAGCTAGCCCCGTGAAACCCAAATTCGGGCCCTGAATTATGATGAAAACAAGGATTAACGAGGCATTTGACGTGCTACACGTTGCTGAACCTGAATCTCAATTAGCAGAGAATAACGCTAAAGATCTAGTCTTGAATGGAAAATTAAAACAAGAACTTACGTTATGTTATATCCTAAAAATATCATGTGTGTGACGTCAGAAAAATTAAGGACGTCATATTCCAAAAATTATGGACGCGATATGTTAATTAGCAGAATAAAACGATAAAGTCTGATTTTAGTGACTCCAAAAAACGTTAATATCAATTGAAGCTGTAAAAGGCAAAACCAGAATTTATTAAACTCGCAGTTCTTTGACAGTCGCGAAAACATTTGAATACATTCTTTTTGCTTAAAAAAATATTCTTCTAATACACCCACTTGTTATACCTATCAAACACGTAATTTCGTTACCCATGAGACATTAACCCTACATCATACGAGACTCATTCTAACATTATCGGGCGAATTTAATTATTGATACTTCGGAACAAATTGTAGGCAAAATATTTATCCATTTTCGACATCCTCTCGCTTACACATGAGGTCAATACAATGTGGGTGAAAAAGACAGAGCTGAATAGATCGAATCAACAGAGTCGGTCTCAATTTTGGTTTTCGGCTAATTACAATAATTAAACTGTTCTAGATTTTATGAAACCTCAATTATTCTTTGATAAACCTTTATTATCGCCATCTGGGACTTTGTAAAAGCATTCAGTATAAATAATTAGTTTCATTTAGGGAGTTCCGGGGCAATTTTGTAGAGTAACGTTTGAATTTAAGTCTTGATTATAACAAATACCTTTGAATGAATTTAATTTAAGTAATTGTTACCGGCTACTAAAAGTCAATTATTTAGAGGAGTCAAGGTATTTTATACAAAAACGTACCTATTCTTTATCTAGATGATGTTATTTTTGTTAATAAGTGGCATAGTCTTCTTATTACCATTTTAACCTCATGTAATTTAGTCTTCACTGACGTCGTCTTAAAGCGGTCATATGTCTGCTTTAACCTTAAGCAATAAATCATATTTATTTCCTTAATGACTTGATAATATAATCCAAGCACGAAACATTTCCTCGTTAGGCAAAAAAGATTATCCCCCTTACTCAGCTCCTGTATTTTTGTTAGCATTTATTATGTCCATTTCCATAAGCATAATGATCTCGAATGTCTGTTTAGCTTGTTTTTTCATAATTACTAACCCAGAGGCAAGTCTTGTGAACGGTTATTATAAAAGGTGTTCCAGTTTCTAGGTAGGGAAGGCAATTCTGTAGAATTAAAGCCGGACGATATCTCGAGTACATTTATGACTGTTTCTGTATGCATAGGAATCTTATCAGGGGTTAACGCTGCAGTGTGCCGCTAGATGGCTCCCAAGGCGAACGCAGAGTTGTCCACATACGCGCCACTTCTCTCTTTCAAGCGCCATTTTCTTTGCCAATTTACAAACAATACATCCTAAATCAAAGGTACTTAGTAACACGTTAGAATAATAATAGTTTATTCCCGAGCATGCATCGTGTGCTTAAAATAACTTAATTAAAAATGCGCAGGTCAATAATGACAACAATCCATTGACTACGATGCGTCGAGCTTCTATCATACATGCATTAGGTTTTGTCTATATCTAAATTTGTTTTTTTTTTTTCATAATTATGGTAATTTAGGCTAATAATTTGCTTTTATTTATTTTCTCGTCATTTGTTAATGAAATCATGATACTAAAATGATTGGTCCACTCCTAATATCAAAATTGTTTTTGCTTGAAAAATTGTTCCTACTATAATTTAACCCTTGTCTCTTTACTGTGTTTAACTTTAATTATTAGAATGAACATTTCACCCTTACGTACTTTGCGGCTTGCCAACCAATCTCTCTAAGTTATGCTTTAGAATTCCCTGTTATATTAGTTGGAGAATGCAACCTAATTTGAGCACGCTGCAGAAACAACATGACGTCAGCAAACTAAAACACTAGGGTAGTTTGTAGGTGTGTTTATTGTTTGTAAAGAACAAAAGTCTAGATGAATATCAAGTGTATTGAAAGGCAAATAAAACATACGAGTAGCATGATATATACTTCCTTGGATAAGTGGTTTCAAAGGTCTAAGTCTAGCTTGGATGTTCTGAGTTTGATTCTCAGATGAGTTTCTTAATAAGAGAGAAGAAGTTAAGTAAAGTAAGTTTTATTTCCTGTTAAAACAATGTAGGCTTAAATTAATTAACCTTCGAAAAGAGATTGTGTATTTCAGACGGCATTTCGTCTAATTTTTCCATGTCAAACGTCATCAAGGATCTCAGGATATCAGGTTTGTGACATAGAACCTATTTTGTTCGAGCCCTGTATCTTCTTCTAAGAATATTCATAAAATTCTTCCTCTAATGACTTACGCTTTTCCAGTCACTGAAGGAACTAAATATCAAGATTAAGGTTTGTTGAAATCACTAAGGGGTTTCCTCAAAACTTAAGATATATAGGGTAATAAACACTAGCACATAAACGCTAGTAGGTTATTTATGACCAACACTGTTTCATTTTCGGCTATAAAATCGGGGTTGCCATATGGAATATTATGAAAAAACTTGCTCAAATGCGACCTTCAGATGACCATTATATTTTTGTAAGAAGTAACTTGGGCGCTAAAATACTTTCTACATTTGAAATATGGCAACTTTTAGATAAGTTTCTTCTTAACTCTAAAAACTTTAGAGAACCTAACTGCAAAGAGTGGTATCATTGTTAATACGAGTTTAACAAACATTCCAGATGACGTCAAGAAATTTTTCTCTTGAAAAATCGGGATAACTTTAAATAGGTAACTAATTAGCCAAATATAATTCATATCCGTAACAATCTGATAGCGTTAAAAAGGGAGAATTGTACTGGAAAACTCATTTATCACAAGTGAAAAGGTGTTCCGCCATCAACGGCCGAGGCAAGCGTTTACTTGCCGACTTGGGACAGAGAACTAGACGAGCGAAATTACAGAATCTCCAACGTGCAAGTGAAATTAACCCTTATTACGTAACTCTATTACGATTTAAAGTAGCTTGGTACCGTACTGAGTTGAAGCAAACGCCAGACTACAGGAAAATGGCCGACCGAGAGGTAATGACTATTTTAGTACATAAAAGCTGAAAGATGGACCCAGAAAGTTAGGAGCAAACATGTTTAATTATTTACGTAAATTCAAAGGCATGTATTACCTTCTCTATACATCACGATAAATGCGCTATATATCTATCTATTTGATACTGAAATAGCTGAAAGAATGATCATTTTGGATCGTAACCTGTATCTTTACGAGTTAGGTTAATGAAGACTTGATATAACGTTTTATGATCCAGTGAGAATGCACTGCATCGTAAAAACGCAGTTAACTTTAAATTCATCTAGTGGCTTTTATCTTTCCATACGGACGAGTGCTTCCCGCGTCAGTGGTGCAATTACTGTGAACTGTGCAAGGGCAAAAATGGAATAAAACAGTATTATGCAGATCTTGATTTATTTATTTTATTATCTATAGTAAAATTGATAAACGCCGACACGCTTTGGACATGCGACAAAAATATCTACGAGTATGACAGAGATATTTAAACTGTGCTATGCATACATGTACTCGCATCTCATTTGATGAAAATTGATGATCAGTTAGGTAAGGTTCAGTCAAATCAACGCGTACACTACAGCCTGTGTGCGCGATGGCGATCAGTAGAAATCAGTAGGAACGCTATCGCCATCGCGCACGCAGGCTGTACGTTGGTGCGGCGGAACCAACGTACAGCCTGCGTGCTGATTTATACTTTAGCTACAGATATAAATGCCTTATAGATTTTTGCGTCACAGGGCACACCTATTTTAATTAAGTATTAACGATCAAATATACTAATTTTAGAAGAAGATAGTTGTTAGCTTTATATTGACACATTTCATCCATTTTAGTTCTCACTGCGAACCTTTCTAACCAAAATTTACAGCTCGACCGCCCAGGGGACAATTAAACTGTTCCGGGACCCGTAGGGAAATTAATCAGAAGTACCCACGGAAAATAGGACGAGTTTGAAGTTTGACTACCTGCCAGTTATGTAAGATGTGACGGAGCGAACGTAAAGTGTTTTTCCTTGTTGTGACAAGATCTGTATACCCAAAGAGTATACAAACTGTAGACGTTTTCTGTTACTTGATCCGGCAATAAAGCTTAGGTAACAAACAAACTACGTAAATAAGCGAGTTTTTTATTTAATGCGCATTAGATAGGAACGAAAACTACCCTAAGTACCTAATAAAATAAAAGAAACATTGAATTCTGGGATAAATTCATTAAATGCGCAAAATAGCGTAATTTTTTGCTATTTTGCGCATTTTCGACCAAAATTTTTGTTTTCTTTATAACTGAATTTATTCAGCTAATTTTTCTTCACATTTACGACATATCCCCTAAAATTATTTTAGTGAAATACCTACTCTATACCAGTATTATTAATGTAGATTGTTACTCTAACAGCACATCGTAAAAGGAATTCCAAAATCTCTCAACATTTGCTTAAATCTAGAATGGTATGCTTTACGCACAAATGCTTTACCTCAAAATCTTGTGCACCTTTCTGGGAGGAGGCGAGGAGGATGCAAAGAGGATGCTAGGATGCTGGGATGCACGTGACGCGTTCACGGCTTACATTTATAAGCGGATTTGGAACTCTTCAGAGAATATATCGTTGTTTCAATTTGCTTTAAATAAGAATGGAATTTCGGGTTTTGATTCAATGCATGCAATGTTAAGTACTTTGTTTAGATAGGTTATATGTATACTCGTACCTACTATTAATAAGGTCGACTTAGCCTAAATAAATAACAGTTTCGAGAAAATGCTAGCTTTTCCAATTAATGCTCTACAGATAATATAAAGCTTGTAAATTTTAAACAATTTTAATATCAAATTAATCCTGGTGCAAAAGCGCAGTTCTGTTTTTCTTTTTGTCAAACTTTTAGTTATGAAACTCAGTTGCCATGGGGGCTGGTACAGCAAAAGTTTTTCGGGTTGGTGACCTCTTGCGCCTACTTAAGTATTTTAATTAAAGTAGCTGAACGGCGAACTTTGTACCACCTATGTTCATCAGAAATATTGTTTTCTAATGGTGAAATAATTTTACAAATCGGTCAAGTAGTTTTGGAGGTCAATAAAAACAATCAAATCTTTCGTCTTTACAAATTAGTGTAGATAATGCCACAAAGGCGTTGAATTGACTTATAGAACTTACCTACTTAACTTTCTTATAAAACAAATAAAACCTAACTAGGGACTGTAACTTGCACTAAACTAACGATGCAATTATAGAACAAAATAGATTGTGTGCCATTACATTGAAAGAAAAAGCTCTAGGGACTAAATTAATTTCCTAGAATACATACACTGGCTGCGACCGAACCTGGTTTATTGATCTCATTATTTCCCAACCGCCAGAGCAGGAACAAGACAAGTATATACGAATATACAGGGTGTCCCAGAATGGGTTAGTTAAATTGCTAGGGGAGGTAGCTCTACTAATGTACTATCCCTAAAAAATATGAAAAAAAAATTTTTTTTTTGAGTTCGGCTTTTTTTTTTAAATTAACCCCAAAATCGAAAACTAGTCATTATTTTCAAAAGTTTGTTTACAAATAAACGAAGCGATCATGTACACTTAATATTAGTAAGAAAAAAAGTACAAATAAACTCCAAACGCAGCAATTATAGCCAGATACTTAGGCAAAGCTGATTTATTTTCACTTTTCCAAAAAAAAATGTTTTATGTCCTTATGCGCTTTATTTTTTTATATATTTTTTAGGGTTAGTACATTAGTAGAGCTACCTCCCCTATCAGTTTGATTCACCCATTCTGGGACACCCTGTATAAAGAAGGATGGATACAAAAATCTGCCGGCGGCTTGAAGAGGAATTGTTGCCAGGCCCTGTTAACACGAATCCTAATTACGATTAATATTTCCTTTTGCGGACGTTGAATACTTGGCATCTTGTTTATGTAATGTAAAATCTGATAAGGCGACTGTTTTGTTTATGTTTCTTATAACATAAAAAAAATAATGAAAGTTTTAGATCCTTAGAGAAGACACCTTAGATCTAACATACGAGTACGCTCTTCAGGAACTAGAATATTTAGGTTACACGAGAAACCCAAATGAGCTTTAAGTTACTTACGTTGGATACATGCCTATTACTCGTATATTTTAATAACCAACTTAAGTTAAAGTTTACTAGCACGCTTTGGTTATATAGTTGATATTTTCATTTCAGCCAAATGACGTCCACTGCTGGACAAAGGCCTCCTCCAAGGTTTTCCACAATGCACGGTCCTGCGCTGCCCGCATCCAGGCTCTTCCCGCGACCTTTACGAGATCTTTACGAGATAGTTGATATTATTATAGATTAAATAAATATGTAGAGTCTGTGCAGTTTTATGACACATAGAGACTCATATACTGGAGGAGGCGACATCATCGCCTCCTCCAATGACTTACACATCGCACGGTTGGTAGTGCACCCAGCGCCTTACCTTTATCAGGTCGTCGTTCCTTGTGGGTTGGACGTCTCACGCTGCGTTTTACGGTACATGGCCTACACTCCAGAACCTTAGGCTGGTTTTTTAGTGTCACGCGGACTGTCAGTGCGGATCGCTCCGCACAGCCGATTTGTATGAACTGCTAGGGAGCGGAGCGGTTCCTCCGGACCGCATTACTCTAAAACGCTCCCTAGAAGTTCATACAGATTGGACGGTACACTACGGTACATGCCCCATCGGCCGTCAGTACTGTGTACTAAATGCCCTGTCCAGCACCCTACCATGGCCATGGTGACTTATTAACACAAGGAACTAGAAAATGTTTGGTAATAAAAAAGCTATCTGTAATATTGTTCGGGAAAAACATTTCATCATTTTCTCAATATTACACAGCAAACCTTTTGAATTAACGAAACTTTATATTTTACCTGAATATCGAACTCGAACTCACCAGAAAGTTGATTACGTCATAAATATTATGGACCGAAACTCCCTGAGGGGCATCGGAGAGATTACTATTATCTATGTTAGGGCTTGTTCCTATGGATTTATTATTTTAGTACAGTCCATAAATTATCATATTAGGCTTACATATTTATTGCAAAACTAGCTGTGACCACGACTTCGTACGCGTGAAAATAGTTTGAATAATGTTTCCCATTATTACAACATTTTTCTTTATTGCTTTGCCCCTATTGTAAGTAGAGTGATGGTATATAGCCTAAAGTCTTCCTTGATAAATGAGCAACACAACACAAGAACACAACACAACAAGAACACAACAAACAACAATCCATTCTATCAATTCCAACACAAGAAGATGTCAACAAATTGGATTAGAAGTTCCTGAGATTAGCGTGTTCAAACAAACAAACTCTTCAACTTTATAATATTACAGTATACATCACGTCAAGTATAATAACATACGGTACCATCAATGTTTAGCTTTATTTAACGTTATTTGTAAAAAAAATATAATGACTTGATATAATCTGTTAACCTTTTGAACTTTTATTTCAATCCTTTGTTTTCCTGCGTAGGTGTATAAAAAAATAAAAACCTACTTTACGGAGCTCCAAGCGTTTATTGTGATGATTTGTCACTAGCATACACTCGGTATAATGGCGCTTGTAATAATGTAGGTGTTCTTACTCGTAAGTTGAGGGATAAAAAGTATCTCATAGTTCTTATGTCACGGACGTTGTGAGCTAAGGTCACAATCATAGTGTCACAGTCACATTCTACAATACTAGAGCATCTTGTGTAGTATTTTGCAACTAAAATGATGAATGAAAAGATACCTAAATGTGTCAACGTGAAATTGTGAACTTCGTCAGTTCATAATTAACGCGTGAGATTGTAATTAAACTACGTCAGACTGTAATCTGACGGAATTCTCAATTTAACGGTGATATACAGGGTGTTAGGTAAATGCGTAGGTATGAGCCGACACTAGCCTATGTTAACATGGTCATAAAAATGGTATGGTGAAGTCAGAAAATTGATATCTTCATTTTAATTATTTTAATTTTCATATAAATCGGACTTTATAAAATTTACTTTTTATGAAAATTAAAAAAATTAAATGATGATATCAAATTTCAGACTTCACCATACCATTTATATGACCATGTTAACATGGGCTAGTGTCAGCTCATATACCCATTTACCTGACACCCTGTATAGCCTGATGAGCTGTCGGCTGTACCATCCGAATCTAGGAATCGTCTACCATATCGACTTACATTTTGTAGAGACAAAAAGTTAATTATTTCCTGCAAATAGGCTTTTAAAAAGCGCTTTACCAAGGTGATGTCATTTGTTGGGTCTACTTACTACATACGTGTTTAGTAAATGCCTATTCACCCTCGCCTTGCAGGCCCAGATCATAGGGTTCGGAAATGATATCAGCAGGGAGTGAATTTCATAAAGCTAAACTTACCTAACCTAAACCTCTGAATCTTCTTAACGATATTTTTAAACGATATTACAGTTTGAACTTCGCTCGTATGAATTTTAATTCAGCCTTCTCGCCATCGACATCCCTATTGTGTAACTGCGAGGGTTCATGTAATTGCATCGCTGGCACTCTGGAGTAAACCGGGAGAATGCACTTTTATTACGATACCGTCATAGCAAGGGGAAAAACAGACAGCCAGCCCTGTTTGACCTCAAATCGCTTGCAGCTCGCGTCGGCGATGGCGATGGCGATCACTGTGCGTGCATAGATCGCCGCGACCAATGACAGGACGCGTTGATGTGAAATCATCGCTACAAATTCATACACGACAACGCCACCGCGCACGCAGGCTGCACGCATTGGTTTGGCCAAACCATTAATCAATTATGTTATTCAATTAAAAGGTCAAACTGTTAAGTACACATACTGCAATATAATAAATGTTGTTCACAAAGTTTGATTGATTATTGAGTGCTTTTAACTTATCCTTAATAGTTCAAGTCTATTTTTGACAACGATGGTTAGAGAACTAAAGCTATAAATTAGTCTTTTGTTATCCTTATAAACTGTTTCACAGAGGTTAATAGTATTTTTTACCAGTTAATCTATTTATACAAAGGGACAAAGGTGAAAGTTATTTACAATAAAACATGGTGACAAATATAAATATATCTAGTTTGACTATTGACTTCTAAATCGAAAACATTTATTTGGTCCATTGCCTCTTGATTCCTATCTAAAAACGTACTTTTCGTAAGCAGTGTACTGGTTGTTCTTTCTCGACTGTTGCACCCAAGAACTGGGTCAGGATGGAGCGTCTGTCCTGCTCCCACAGTTGCTGTTCCACCAATGATTTATATTAGGTATTGTTTGCGATAGCACAGCCTTTATACCCTAGAATATTGCTGGGATGTTGAATTAAAAGTGTTGTCTTTTTATAGTACGTCTCCTGGAATTGAACGGAAAGTTAACAGAGATGATATCGTTGCTTGCCTTTCTAACTGATGTATCTGACACGATCTGTCTAATCGCCTGAAAATGTTTCTCAATGTCAGTTACGTCAGTTAGAGAGGCAAGCGACGATATGAGTCAACAGATAATCTGATTGTAGTTTTGTTGGAAAATAGCTTCTATTGCAACCGTAATAAAATACTATTAGTGTTAAAAAGCGTGATGTCACATTGTGCATTTGAAGACACAAATAAATCAAATTGATTTCAGATTTTTTGTAAAAAGGCCGTTTTAAGCACTGTGAAAGGTGTTGAATAAAATATTAGGATACATTAGTTATTATTCAAGTTACCTTAACTGAGTGAAAGACTGCTTCATCATATAAATAAAATGTTTCGCTTGACTTTAAGGAAACTTTTTTGAATAGCGAATACATTAACCTTCGGGATTAACATTACTGCTAAAGAAAACATAAATAATAATGTTTATTTAGAGATCCTTAATTCTGAAAAGGTCGACTAACTTATGCTTAATTCATAAATTATCTACAACGAGAATATTATTATCGTAAGATCCAAAACGTTTTTGTGTAGGTACTTACCTACCTATATTCTACAAAATTAATTGGAATCATAAATATAAAATATTAAACTTTATCTCGGTAATGCACACGCGCTTTCATAAATTTATTTCAAAGAGCTTGTCTTGTAGTAGTTATACTCGTATATTACTTAGAAATCTTTGGTGTGAGTAGATTTTTATGCATATCTAGGCAGGTATTTGACCGCAAGCGCACCTAGTGTTAAGTGAGATGCAGTCTAGGATGGTACATATCTGCCCTGTAAGGGCTTATTCACTCTCGCCTTGAAAAGGCCTGGATTAGTGTTCAGGAAAGACAGCAGCAGGCAGCGAATTCCAGTCCCTAGCTATTAAATAAATAAATATAAATAAATAAATAAATATCCTTGGACATTTTACACTGCGCTTCTAGTCCTAAACTAAGCAAAGCTTGTACTATGTGTACTAGACAACGGATATAAACATACTTAAATACTTTTTTTTTGTAAATACATACTTATCTGACCAGGAAATCTTTAACGTTTTACATAAATATATTGACTTGGCCATCGCATGAAAACACGTGTAAATTAAATTATTTAGTGCGATGGCCAAGTCAATAATTTATGTAAAACGTTAAAGATTTCCTAAAGGCCTAGGATGCACGCCGCGATAAGCGGTTATCACGCCATTTTATCGATTTTGCCCATACATTTTGACGTCGATAAAAGCTGTCACGGCGCGCATCTTAGGCCTACTGGCCTGGACTTGGTATTACATGGATCTCACAACTTTTTACCGTAGAACAACTGAGTTGCGAGACTTGATTTTTTTGACAAGTATTGTTTTTGATGGGTTATATTATTATGTAGGTACATAGAAAACACTCAGTCTAATACAAACAAATATGTTCATACACACAAATGTTTGTACACGGAATCTAACCCGCTACCTCCGGAATAGTAGTTCGTTTCGAACCACTACACCAAACGGCCGACAACATAGATACTCATATTATGTTATTTAATAACAGATATTATTTATGCAAGAATATTCATGTTTGTGTGACTAACGTAGTTACACGGTATCGTAGGTCTAACCTTGTTATTCCTGCACCCTTAGAGAAACCATAACACGGTAGTGCTGCTTCAATAATACGTTTATATGTTGTGAATTTACTTGCATCGCATCCAGTAGCAGTAAAATTAATTGTGCTAATGTTTCAAATTGTGACTCTATGTATGATTAAGGCTCAGTTACACCACCTAACTTTGACCGTAACTATGACGATAACCGGTGGTTTTTGTATGGAGTTTGACAGGTTTTTGACGTTTGTCAAAGTTAAAGTAAGATGGTGCAACCCAGCCTAAGTGATTTTACCCTAAATTGAAAAAACGATGAGTAGGTACTACATAAAAGTAAATATTGAAAAGTAGGTAATTGATTGTAGTTTAGGGTTTCTGTCGATAATGAAGGTAAAGTACTAGAAAAATTGTACTTATTTCGACATAAAATACCTATGTAATTCTTCCTCTGAAGGTGGAAAAAACTGGGAACCCCGCATAAGCGTAATAATTATTTGGTAGTATAAAGTGCTCTAATATCTCCCAAGTTGCTTATAGAGCTTTGCGATATACCCTATCGATGTATCTGATCCGACTTAGCCGAGCAAGAAGCGAAAGGCCACTGTTGTTTTAGGATAGGCCAACACAAGGAGATAATGCATGTACAATGCAGAGAGATGTAGCAGTCTCGCTTACAGCCTTAAGCGTTATATCGGGACTAGGGCGGGACTATTCCCACCACTCGTAGTTCGTGCCTATTGCAATGCAACTCTTGTGAAGCCAGTATCTACAGCTTAACGCTACAATCCAACCAGTGAAGGCTAAGCGTGTATCGAGAAAAGTCTAACTATCATATGACCCACAACAAAATTAATCAGAACTTAAGATCGATTTGATCGATCTAAGTTCTGATTAATTTTGATCGATCAATTCGTCACCGTTACCTTCATTTAAGTGCTCACGTTTTTTCCTTACCCTTGGTATTGCACTTTGTGTTTACCATATACTCTCAAAATATAACCGTTAATAATTATACTGCTACTTGAGGTAGTTTATCCAATGAAGATTTTGAAAATCATCAAAAAGTATTCGGCTGTGACCATACTCTACATGCTTGTATTACAATACATGTTTGGATTTCATTAGAAGATTTATGTTATTGTTATACAACTGTTTTGCTTATGAAAATGGTTATTATCAGGGTGAAGGTATGAGTTTAGAATTTTGAATGGCAACGAGACGAGGGTCAGTCTTTACAAATGGAACACCAGAAGTAGCATTAATTTAACGATGTTGAGTGTAATATTCTGAATGAGTTAGAAATTGAAAGATATTAATTACCCCATCTTGATGTGATTCGTGTGTGATTGACTTTGATTGGTTGGTTATAAGTGGCTTAATTGAGCTGTCAACTGAGAAAAGATTGTTAATTCCGAGTGCAGTACATGGTAGACATTATTTTGCAGTAAGTAAGCAATAGTTAGTGTCATTTCCAAACGAATGATATACCTAACCTAGTAATTTATGTCACGCGACTATTTATTAAGCATAATAACTAAGTACAACGTAAACCATTATAAATCAGGTGAGTGAGAATGTAACTTTATAAATGACATCAAACTACCCAAATTCATAGAACCAAAAACGAAATTCTCACTTCAAAACGCATTTACGATTAATGCCAGCGAAGAAATGAAACCTAAAACAATTGTACTCCCAACCTACTCCGCTCGTCACAAAGGAACACTCCTACATAGTATCACTTAGATTCACTCCCGTTTTCCAGATTTTTCACTGCGAATATCACTTTCCGAACGCTCCGAAAGAGTTGACAGTCCCTATATTTGAAGTCAGAATTTTACAACAGTAAAATTTAATTATGTCACGTGACCTTTTTGGTTAACTTTAATTTTGAACCCTTTCATGTTGGGTCGTGATGAGGAATCTAAGGATCAGAGTACACTCGAAGTTTGAGGGATGGGATTAACGATTATCTGATTTGAATCGTTTATTGTTAACTAGTTTCCGCTTGCGACTTCACCCGCATGAATTTCGGCATGTTAATGAAAGTCTTTATCGCGTTTTGCTCGATCAAATTTACTAAACTTATTTTATAAACAGACTAGCGGCCGCCCGCGACTTCGTACTCGTGGATCCGGTTTTACCCCCTTTAGGGGTGGAGTTTCGTAAAATTCTTTCTTAGCGGATGCCTACGTCATAACACCTACCTGCACGCCAAATTTCAGCCCGATCCGTCCAGTGGTTTGGGCTGTGCTTTGATAGATCACTATGTCAGTCAGTCTCCTTTATATATTTAGATTATATTTGAAAAATGATTGGTTTTTTCAATTTCTATAATCCAAACTCATAAAATTGGCTAAGCTGTTTAGGTTTGCAGTTGTAACTAACATAGAGATTCTTTTGCATTTATATTAGTATGGACTTGTATAAAGATTAAAATACATATTTTACAGAAAACAGTGACATAACCGTACCTAAATAAATTGGTTTCAACCTACCAACTAAATAAAAGGATGTTTTGTTGTAGTTTTGTAGTCATATTCTCCCCTGTATCTTGAAGTGCAGCTCTGTTTCAATTTAAAGGTATTTCCTATTGTCACAATGTTTATGCTTAGGGAAAAAACCCTATTACTTATTAATGCTTTCACAAAAAGGGCCATGACACACTGCCGTATCGATCAGTATCGTTGCCATTCCGCGCGTCTACCCCCGGCCTAACAGAATTACCGTGAAACAGTGAACTTTGCTAATTACCCACCTCCCCAGTTAGCGGCGCTCAACTTCCCATTATGTCCTGTAGGGTTGCCAGATCGAATGACCCTATACCCTAATTATCGGGAAAAAAATATTTGGGGATTTTTTCTCAAAAATATAAAAGTAAATATATTAAAAAGATTATCATTACACATTATTGTAACAGGCCAAAGACTAAACCCAGCACTCCTTCTCACCACTGTAACTTCTTTATAGCCAGGATCTACAGCCTGGCTTTGTTTACAGGCCAAGTGTGCAATTAATAAAATGAAGTGGTTCTTTCGGGATTTTTTTTACTTTATCAGTAATCGGGACATACAAAATTTGGAAAAAATCCTGTCCATCTGGCAACCCTATTAGTCCTGTTAAATATACGGGAAGGGAATCTTTGGGGATAGTTTGAACACTGGAAGTTCATGCCTTGTAAGGCAATAAATTGGTGGCCTGCTAGTAAACGATTATTATACGTGTTGATATACGAGGTTGTACCTACTGAGATTCCGATAATGGTTTTGGTGAAATAGATCTTGGTATTTATTAGGTATATTGATAACTACCGGCCGCCCGCGACTTCGTACACGTGGATCCCGTTTTACCCCCTTAGGGGTGGAGTTTCAAAAAATCCCTTCTTAGCGCATGCCTACGTAATAACATCTACCTGCATGCCAAATTTCAGCCCGATCCGTCCAGAGGTTTGGGCTGTGCGTTGATAGATCACTATGTCAGTAAGTCGGTCAGTCAGTCACCACAATAAACATTTATTGTAAAGATACAAACTTTAATCTAATTTCAGAATACAAACGAACATTCCAGTCGACTTAGTTTTGCATTTAGTACAAAAGACAAAGCATCTGCAATTTAATTTATAGTTTTTGTATTCGTTGGAATTATGTTCTAGTTTAATGCGATAGAACAATTACTTGGGCGAATAGGTCTTAATTTGTTTTAGTGAGACAGAGGTATAAACTATAAAGGTTAATTAATCCTTGTAGTAATAAAAGTATCTTTACGACTTTATGTTTGGCCTCATTAAGTTGTGTTAAAATAGACAAATAATTATATTAAATACCAATGTATAAAATAGATTGCAAAATTATTTAGACAAAAATCGCAGCGAAGCGATCACGAAATTAAATCTGTCACAAGTGTCACTTTGTCTATTATAATATTTATGATTTTTTACGAATAGCTTACAGATGACGTCTGACTTTGTAATTACCTAGCCCACGCATTATTAAAATATGTCCTTATTTTCCTAAACATTATGTGTACCTACAGTTAACAGCATAACCAGAATATACATTTTTATTCCAAAAGCAAAACAACACTTAATACAAGTAAATAAAGTACCACAGTGTTTTACTTAATATGCCATCGTCTGTATCTACATTACTAGATAGCTAATTAAATTTTTAATGAATACTTAGTTTGAACTGCTGAATACTTCAAGACTTTATACCAAAGAAATTCAATTAATAAAAGCATAAATTGCTCAAAGTACCAATTATATTAATTAAGTTTTTGTCATAAAAATTTATTAATATTCTAACAAGCCTTTGTGATTGAATGCCTAGTTTTACTGTAGCGTTTTTGTTACATCAAAAGCTAGCAAAAATGGCGTAGAATTCCAAAAACAGTAGTTAGACGAACTGTAATATTAACATGCCTGAAAAATACAACGAGCTGTAAAATAATACGAACAACAGTCATATTTCAATTAAACTAAAGGCGTTTAATAGCAGTTTAATTTTTGCGGTACACTGCATGGTTAAAGTTGGTGCTGTTTGTTTGTACAGAAGTTTGACAATGTTGGCACGTAAAGGAGTTCTGTCTGGAAATATTACTAAAACGAGGATAGCTTTGTAAATAAAGGATAGGTTACAACAAGCAGTTCTTTAGGTATTTCCGAGATGTGACTAAGTTAGTATTTGATTTTGATACTGAGCCTAATGTTGGAGTATACTCCTCTATAGGAACGTCACTAACGTTATGTTAATTTATTTCTATGATTTTCAAATTCCTCTGTACCTACTTTGGTACCTACGACGTCACGGCCATAATAATATAAAGAAATTTATACGTGTAGACACAACTATAATAGTACTTAGGAAACGTACCACAAAAGATTGGTTAAATTCCATATCTGAATCAACCAGATTGAAATCGACTCTTTAGTGTTGATTCGTACTGGAGTATTATTCATAATACAAGCTCTAGCCCTATTATAGAGGTAAGCTTGATTTAAACCCGGTATTACGTCACCAATTCGCCAGCTGGACTGAAGATCTCATACTCTTACAATTGCCAGTTCCATTCTGTAGTAACTCAAGCAAAATGGATCTTTATTCAGAAGACTTTTAAGTCACATTTTCTGTGAAAGTCTAGACCAGCATCGTATGGATACAATATTGGGTTAACTTAGTTGAATTATTATCGGACAGAATGGACTGGTCAAATAAAACGTGGTTGAGTACTTAGAAGCTAAAGCTTTAGTATTTAATAAAATAAACTAACTAACGATAGCTAATGGGTAAACACGATAAGCAACGTTTGTCGCTGAAATAAAAGTCGCAATCGACTTGATAATAAAAACAAAGCAATTTTCTTTTCAAATATAAAAAGCGTACTCTAGGATTATTTATTTTTCAACCTACGTTTTTATTTCTTTGTCGGTACTAACGCTAAGCCCGTATTCAGTTCAGTAACTTTTTAAACCATCTCTCTTTTTCTACTATTTTACCGTTACAATATTTTTTTAAATAATATTAATAAATGTTATAATCTTTTTAATTATACACTAGACTGCAAAGAAAAACGCTCCGTTAGAAAATCTTCTATATCTTCAAAAGTACCTGACTTACCTTTTGAAACGTAATCTGGAAAACTACTTACGAATTTTATGTACTTATTCAAAAATAAGAAGCTTGAATTAATTTATTTTTTATTACATAAAGCCATACTTTTGAAGATATTGCAAATTTTCTAACCCGTTTTTTGCGGTCTAGTTGTTGAAATGTTGATACAATGCAATGGTGTCATTATTATAAAAAACAATGCTCAATGCATTAAGCAAATCTGACACACAACATAAATCCCGATACCGATAAAGCCCCGACTGCGAAACGTACCAATTGTGTCACAGCTCCGTATCACCGACACAATTCCGTTCGAAACGGCTGCATATTTTCCAATTTAAAACGCAATGCGCCCGGCATCCGTCATGACTCGACTCGACTCGCCAAGTGACTCGACTCGCGTCAAGTCACCGACTCGGCGGACAATGGGACATAGTGCCGCGACCTTTGTCCGTAGCTTTTATATCCGCAATTGCTCTTTTGCTTTGATTCGCATCTGAACAGTTGTTGACTCGCTAGATGAATGTGTTTTCGTGTGCACATTTTTAATCACTGCAGTGTTGTTTTCGCGGTTATTTTGTTTTGTACCTCGAAATTAAGCGTTTGGAAGTTGGTCAAAGTTTTAAGTTCTTAAGTAATGTTAAAGCTCCTTTACCACAGTTTGAAACATTCATCTTTGAAGTATTTAACATAACCTAAAAGTTTTAGTTTCTTGGCGAATACTGGTATAATTTTAATTAAACAATGTTGCGTTCGGATATTGTTATTAACTTTGTTGGGGGTATATTTGGTTTCAATATTAAAATATGTTTTCCTGAAATATTGAGGAAAAGTGTAGGGTAAAGTTTACGGAACCCCCAGGGCGCGATAGTTCACGGAAAATTTAGCGGTACACTGTAAAATTTTTCTCTACCGGCACAGTTAAATTGAAAAAGTCTTGCAGGCGGACGGATTAAATTCGATCCCGTATCCAGACAACAGACATGTTGCGCCTTTTTCAATATTAGTTTTAGCAAAAATATTGTTCCATTAGTCATAGTAAAACCAAGCAAAGCTAAAAGTGGTCAACAAGCATTATGGGTTAAAAAAAAAATTAGAAAATTGGTTTTACAAAGTCAGAATGTACAATGTAGAGTATACTGAGAGTTATTAGTATCTTATCGTAGACTTTTGGATAATAATTTTTATTCGTTACAAGAACAATTAAAATTAGACGATGGTAACCATTCGTTAAAACTAGACCTTTAACTGCATAAAACGCAATATTTTTATAATACGTTATTATAACCAACATGAAACTTTAAACGGCTTAGGTACGCCGAATACAGGCTGATTGCTATCAGCCTGTTTACAAGACAGCATGATAATGCTGGGAATAAACGACGTTCATACATACTCGTACAAAAGGACGCTTAGATCATCGTTGTAGATAAAATCTGTATTGTTCACCAGATCTAAGACTAAGTGAGAGCTAAGCGAAGGCTATATCTGACTGAGAAAACGGTACACTTATTCTGAAAATAGAAAAACTGGATTAAAGGCTTTTATTTTTAAATCCTCTTTAACTCATTTATTATTACGATGAAGGAATGGAATTAACGCTAAATATACGTATACAAGTAGAATTTTGTTTGTATTGTTACTACAGTTATCCAGTAAGTTAGATGTATGAGTATGTTAAGAAGATTGGATTTACTACAATAGTCCAGCGGTCGACGGCGATCCAACTAGTAGCGTTCCTCTCTTCATCTTCAATATCGAATCTGCAGTTCGATGCCGAAACTGGCAATTGTCACCTTATTGTCTATACTTATAATAAATCTGTAGAGAGGTCAATTCTGCACATGAAATATATTTTCATAATAACTATCAGGGGGTGATTAGTGATCGATACTGATGCCAAAAATGCAATCAGTAAAATTTTTGTCAGTCTGTCTGTCTGTCTGTCTGTATGTTCCTTATAGAAACAAAAACTACTCCACGGATTTTAACGAAACTTGGTACAATTATTCTTCATACTCCTGGGCAGGTTATAGTATACTTAGGAATTCCCACGGGGACGGGAATTAGCGGGAAAATCCTTTTGTATTAAAAATCTAAACCGCTTAAGTTAAACGCTTGAAATTAGTAAACTTAAAGCTTAGTTACAATAGCATATTGCAAAATTCCCACGGGAACGGGACTTAGCGGGAAAAAACACTTGTATGAAAAAATTTAAATCGCGTAAAATAGAAGAAGGGGGTAAAACGGGATCCACGTGTACGAAGTTGCGGGGGCCGCTAGTATCGAAATAAATATAAACCATATCGAAATATTAAAACAGAATAAATAGCTTAATATAAAAATCCGATCAGAATTTTGGCAAAGCCGTTTTAAAGCCCAGTTCTGTAGTCGTAATTACTCGGCTTGTATTTTCACAATTACTGTTATGAATAAGGTAATTAAAGTACCGAATAGTTTATAGTTTAAGACGTGCCAGCGAGTTTATGGTCGGTAAGGTTGAGGTCACACTGCAAATTCTAAGTCGAGGGTAGTTGACGTGGTTTAAGAGGAGACTAATAATTACTTGCCTAATTAGACAAGCCCCTCGTGTGTTTAATGTTCAGACTAGGAGACTAGTGTCAAGAGAGTACAACGTCAACGGTTTAATATTACAGGCATACTATCTCGCCAACTGCAGCTTTCGTAGTAAAGGCGTTTTTCGTAGCTACGTCTTCCAAGTCAATCAAGTCCTCAATTTTCTGCACAAAAGATTTTCCCAAAGTCTAAGACTGGGTTGCACCATTTAGATTTTTTGACGAACGTCAAACTCCATAAAAAAGCACCGGTTATCATTATAATAGTTACCATTAAAGTTAGGTGGTGCAACTAAGCCTAAATATAACAAAAAACAAAAGAATGTAGCCAATGCTGTCACGCATAGTAAAGGTACCTATTTGATATCGCTTTCAATCCTCGACTCGATTGTGGAATAGACAGTCGATAAAATGGTATTAATTGCCACCAAAACAAGGTTGGATTTATACCAATCGACAGTCTAATGTAGGAAAAATTCAAGCTCCAATAACATTGCGCAGATGTGACAAGGCTCGGCAGGCTGTGCAGATGTGGCATTATTTGGAAGTTTAGTGTGGCAGAAACCTAACGTTTAATTAAACAAAATTAATGCTTGTCGCGTGACGTCACAACGTCATGCCAGTCAGCGTGGCCGACGTGACTCGCCTGTCGATCTGACGGCTGTGACAATATGTCACGTCGTTGGGATTGTTGATGCTGACGGCATGGTGTTTTGCATTCCAGTTCTCGCCTTGTTTATAGCACAATAATAAAGCGCTTTATTCGTTATTTATCTGCGCTGTTATCCCGCTGACCTCAATTTGAACTCCCATGTCGTTATTAAAATCAATCCTGTGGTTTTTCCGGCAATACTAACACGAAAAAATTCATAACAATAAAACATTTATCCAATTTCGCTTTCGACGCCTTTATTCCGGTGAACGTTACTACTTGATTGCTTTTATTTAATTTTATTCGGCGCGTAAAATCCAGAGTTTAAAAGGATTGCGAATATTTCAATTGATGTATTAAAAACGTATTCTCCCGAATTGTTTTGCGAGTGAAGGGTCCAGATTAAAATGCCAAGAGTTTTGAACTAGGAATCATGGATGATTTGAATTCCCGAAAAGCGGGGCATTTGGACTGTTTTATTTCCTGGGCTGTAAAAATACGGGCGCTCTGGGCGACTGATAAGAAGGATTTTCTCGAACGACGTACAACGGGATCATTTGTTATTTCTACAGTATACTGCAAGGAAATATCAACATAGAATGTTTGCGAATACTCTTCAAATGTTTGCTTTTGTATTAAACTTGGCTGGAGAACTAGATGTCCACTTGGACTTTTTTAATCCCTATTGTGTGAGGAGACGGCAATTCCAGTTAAACACTGTTGTATCTTATGTAGCCGTGATAGAAGTGGTTTTGTAACTAAGATGTACGTAGTTTGAGGTATACTTCTTGTAACTCACGAAGGCGAGTGAGCTTTGTGTGTATACGTGTACATGCACATAACGATAGTGTAATGTCTATCAAAACTTTTGAAAAACCAACAGTAGCGAGCCACCATGTAAAGCTCACTCGCCTTCGTGAATTGCAACAACTTTTGTATGTGTTTAGCACTTTGGGTGCAGGCTTGAAGCAATCTTATTTTCCGTATATAAATTCCGTAAATATGTGCCTTGAAAGGCACATTAAGCTTACAGTTTTGTTGAACCATATTATTATCTCATCCACCTATGGCAACTCATAGTCACTGCTGTGACCTTTGAGACTTAGAAAAATAAGCTAAAAAAAATAATTACTCGTGTTACACCTTATTCTTGGAATTGCTTCCTATCCCTTTATGATAAGAATCCTTTTGTAACGATTTTTCTTCTAAATCAGAAAAACGTGTAAGCCATTTTTTTCTGGGGACATACCTAAGTACCTTTTATCACAATATTAATATTATTATTACTTTCAGACAATTCTTTACTAAGGCTGAGTTGCACCACCTAATTTAACCGTAAGTTTAATGATAAGTGGTGCTTTTTACATATTTTTGACGTTTGTTAAAGTTAAAGTAAGATGGTGCTACCCAGCCTTAGTCAAAGTTCAGTTATTGTTAAACTCTCACAGTTGGCCGATCAATTGGAAGCTTTGAGCAATGCAGCTTACATCCAATGCTGGCCAATTACAGAGGCAACGTCTTGATACAATTAATTTGTGCTACAGCCCTCGTTCTTTGACGCTATGCGTTCAAATAATGGGTTTAAAATTTACATTATCTGTTAATAGGCACATTTATGACAGTGACCATACGATGTTTCACATCCCACATTTTATTTATACAGAAATGAGTTATCTACTATGAAATAGGTACGGTCCCATAAGCTCTCAATCGTCAAGCCGTTTCAAATAACAAAAACATGACAAAAATAGTAAAATAGTGTATTTTGGAAGCAAAATGTTAGTTTTTAACTTTACATCGGCACTAGAAATGAAGATATTCAAATGTCAGTTCAATAGGAATCTCATAAAAGACATTTGCGAAGAGACCACTATCCCTCGTCACTCACTGTATATCATAGACAATTTCGACGTACCTATCTTGCATGAAGATGATAATGTGGGTACAGATGTATTGATTTAAAGTCTTGCTGGCTGCAACAATGCTAGCAATCACAATACTGACAAGTGAGACAACTCTGCGATAGTAAACTAGGTAGGGTTGCCACATACACTGCTATCACAAATAACACATCGTATGCATGCAAAGATCATGCGCGCAACGCAGACACTATGGATTGTTTAATCTACAGAAGTGACAACAATGTCCCACGTTGGGCGCCACTTTTTCTTTGAAGTACAAGTATAATTTGATTAGGCCTAAGAATAACTTTAAGCTAAAGATATTCGTAAGGATCATATTGAAGTCATGGTCATAGTCAAGATACCTATGTGTCACGATTTATTTTAGTCACTATGATCCAGGTAGTTATTTATTTCATATAAAAATATGTTTATTTGCCACCCCTGTTTACATTACATAGAAATCGAAGACATGTTCCGAAACGTGACAAGTTGCCGAAGACAGGCGAATAGCGGCAAATATCTGGAGGAAAATTACTTGGCAAGCTTGTTCCGCTCCGTGCCCTGGTTCGGGATACAACTGCTGCTGGTGTGGGCATAGCAGCTTGGTGTCAAACTTATTAAATACTTTACGCATCTGATAAGAAAGAAACAGCTTGGTGTCAAACTTCATCAGCTACTTTACGCATCTGATTAAGAAAGAAAGTAAAAAATTGGGGCTTTTGTTACGTCAGTAAATGATAGCCTCGATCAGGATAGGTCTTTGAAACACTTGGCCGTCTTTCAGATATTTAATTTACTTCAAGCTAGTAGTTTACTAAATTCACCTGGTAAAAAATTATGTACGAGAGCTAGATAGGTACCTACCTCTAATTTGAGTAGAATGTTTACTTCTGATCTCTAATTCCTACGAATACAGTTTAAACTGCAGAGGATATACCTACTTAATCGTTCGATTTAATAAGGCAAGCCTTCTTAACTTGCATCAAATAAATATTTACTTTCGTTCTTTTTGAATTTGTGCGTATAGTTTTATAGCAACACAAACAAGCATTTAACATACCCACTTTAAATATTGTTACATTTGACACAAGAGTAATGACTTTCTTAAAGTTACACGTAAGATCCCAATCAAGCCCTCTAACAATGTTAAACCAACCTCACTAATAAGGTTACAATTAACTAAACCTCTATAAATCACCTCAAGAGCTACATAATCACTCAACAAATTGACCTGCCCCGAAGGTCTGTAGTCTATGTCATAGAAGGTCACAGCATACCGCAGACATATTACATATTACATTTGTAATTAATATCCCAAGCCAGATACCGGGATAATCCGATTATTGTAATCTCAAATACGTCATAATATGCATGACAAATCAGTGTGTTTGTACCAAGATTTGCATGCTAATTTCAATATGCATGAATAGTAGATCTTGATAGTTGTAATAGTTGATTAGCAGCCAAACTAATAAGAAACCTAGAAAAATAGTAGGAACCAAAGGATTTTACACTGATTCTATATTGTTTATTTTTATATTTTCTTTACTTTTAATCCAGTAACAGAAACCAAAGTTGTAAATGAAGCCACAGAAAATAAAATGGTTGTGGTTTGGAAAACCAAACAAAACTTGAAATTAAGCGGACAAAAAAGGTAGTGATTCTTGAAAAATATGGTGTAGTGAAATTGCACACAAAGCTGACAGTCGCTTGCCGGTTGCATAAGCCGGGCCAATATAGAAACTACTCTAACACCAGTTTTCAGCTAGTGTATTGTAGAAGCGACGGGAAGTGTGGTGTGGTAGTGGTCACAACACAACCAGTAATAAATACTAGCCGGCCGTTATACTAACCGCTTCCTGACTCTTTGTCGTGGCAATTGTTAGTTACTTCAAGCTACTATAGGTCTAGTCAGTACCTTAGACATAGGGAGCGGCACGGGAGGGTTGATATTAAATAAATAAATAAATAAATAAATAAATTCTTTATTTCCACCACAACATTACATGTTCACTATATTGCATTACATAATGAAGTTGAGAGTTGTTAAGTTGAAAATAGGGTAAGTAAACACATAATATTGTAGAGGACTGGAGCCTAAACTAGGAAATTCCTGTATTTCAGGCCTCCAGACTCTCTGCCCGAACCGTGTGTTATTGTTTAATTTTGCTTAACTAGTATACAAATATAGAAAAAGAAATAAAAATATACCAGAGAATCTAAGATAATCTAAACCTAAGTAACTCAGGAGGTGAGAGTGTGGATGCGTGTGTGTGTGTGTGTGTGTGTGTGTGTGTGTGTGTGTGAGTGTGTGTGTGTGTGTGTGTGTGAGTGTGTGTGTGTGTGTGTGTGTGTGTGCTTGTTCGTGTGTGTGAGAGAGAGAGAGTGCGTGCGAGATGACATATTACTGTCACTTTATATCTGAAGTCATTACAATATCTGAAGTCACGGTGACGTTTGACGTCTCAAAAATATACTGACTGAGTTGAGCGCTAGACCCATAGTAGCCTCGAGTTCTAGACTCTGACCCCTTACTAAAAAAGTACACACTCGTTAAACAGTGTTTTGAAATGACGTTTAGTATGAAAATGTCACTTTAAAAAGTGCTTAGCAAGCGTGTAACTTTTTAGAATAATGCTTAGTAAAATTATTGTACAGAAAGACGAAACTACCTTGTCGATTACACAACAAGTTTCAACAGGGAAACCTTTGTAGCTCCCCAACGGGCATTCAGCGAGCGGAATTGTAGAACGGACGGGGAATGTAACGTGTCGTGGCCGCTTGGCGTCCGGCGCTAAATTACCGCTATAATAAGCGCTTCCATGTTATTGTCACCATTGTGAGGTGCATCGGTCATTATTCGCGGCTTGCATCATACTGTTTGATGCCATTATTATTTGTGAATGACTCCATTAAACTGCTCTGCGTAAAAGAACGAAGAAAAAGTATTAATAAATTACAAACTGGACCGTAAGGCAAAATTAGTATGATGACAGGATCTTAAAAGTGTGTTTTGCAATGCCATCCTACTTTCTACTAGTGTGATAAATGAAAAAAATTGCGAGATGCGTGGATGTTTGATACTCTTTGGCGCTTATGAGTAGGCGCACACCGTTGATTTTTAGTAAATTGTATGAAGAATCGGCCAAATCGAATCGGCGTAGTGTGCGCACTCCCATACATGCCCAATTGCCCATACTGAACAACTGCCCGACTAAACTATCGGCCGACAAAAAATCAATGGTGTGCGCCTACTCTAAAACACTAACAATTTAGATGAATCTTGGTAGATATGTTTTAGACCCAGAAAAATAGCATAACATTTTTGGAAGCCGTAAAAGGTCTTACGGCTTTTTTGCTAAATATTGCCTTCCAACGGATATTTAGCGAGCGGAATTGCGGAGCGACGGACGGAAGTGACGCGTGGCCGGCACTAAATTTCTCACCGGCCGTTGTAATATACGAGTCCATGCTCTTTGTCACGTTGCGCGTTGTGAGGTGCATCGGTTTTTGCGGCGTGCCTGAAGTGACAGCTCAATTTGTAGCAATTTTCTCTTTCTATTTGTTGGCCAGTTAGAAATGTAACGCCACTGCGTACCGTTAATTTGCGGTTGGACGGTGAAACAAGCTTGTCTTTGCTTTTTATCACCGACAATCGTGACGTTGCAACGTTTTTGCAATTAAATTCTCACTATTACGGGATTTTGTTTTGGATTTCGGTTTTTCGCAATGTTTTCAAATCATTTTGGATAGTGTCATGATTTAGTAGACAAATGACCACGTCACCACTAATTGCTAGAGCAATGGATTAATGGAGCGAAGTCTATGTCATACGCACTAGGGTGATTCGACTGTTTTGTGGTTTGCCTTTGACAACTCGGTTTGTAGTCATTTGTGCCTATTTTGTCGGTCGCCTGACCGTAGTATGTCATGAAGTTACATAATAATGTAAAATATCTCTATGTGTGTGTACATACATTAGTTAGTAATAGAAGCATAAATACATAGCTTTTGTGATCGATCACAATTCAATTCAAAATCGTGAGTTGGTTGATCCTCAAGGGACGATAGGCAGTGTGTCATGCTTTCAAGAAGAGTGATCGCAAGAGTAGGTTTATTCCGAGATTAAAGCTCTGCGTCATTTCAATAATTTGCGACAGTGTTTTGTTTGATTTAAGCAATAGCTCCATAGGACATTGAAGATTTAATAATGTAACACTGCTAAAAATGTCAGACAGCATCACAAACTCCTCAAGTGTTAAATAATTAATTTGACGAATGTTGGCATCATTTACTATTCTTTCATTATCATCTATAAAAATCAGATTTTTATAAAATTCATGATCAGTGTTTACACAATAAACATACACACGCACTGACCTCTATTTGCTTTATCATCCTATTATCGAAACAAATGAATATCTGATAGTCAAGCGCTCTAATTATCCGAGTGAGCTGTGATCTGTTTATGATTATACAGTGGCGCCACAGTGTCTGGCACTAAATCAATCCGGCATCGTTATGTGGTCATGTGACATGATGTAACATGTCACGTGCCCCGATTACGATGGGTGATAAATTGCAGATCACAGATCAACTGTTTAAGTAGGGTGACAATAAAATATTTGAATTTACATTAAAGTAGTAAACGGATTGGCATATTTATTGATAAAGGTACACTAGTAGCAAAACACATAGGACATTCTTCTTCTCCTTAGCTTTTCTCTCTTAGCAGAGCGGTCGTGGTCACGTTGAGACGCTCACATCGATTGTACTCGTGGAGGCGAATACAACTTTCCGCACGATCTTCCACAATCTGTCCCTGCAGACTGCCTGAATGTAGACTATGTTAGGCCAAACGTAGTATGATGCTCTACTACTCAGATGGACAGACGATTCCAAGAATTCAGGCAGAAAAATGAAATAAGTTGAAGTTTGAGTTATCCTTGGGAGATTTTTTATGTACTTTCAGCATTGAACTGCTATTGGAAGAAAAGATAATGGTCATGAAGCATTTATTCTATCTATCCATCTATCTATAGCAGCCTTTGGGTTCGCCTTCGAACATAGGCCTCCTCTTCAACCCTCCACCGACTTCTGTCCCTGGCCACACGCATCCAGTTCACTCTGAACTGGAACACAGTGAACTGGATTTATTGTATATTCATACAGAATGTAAAAATAATTTCGCGTATTGTTGAGCTCAAGTAGTCCTACACGATCGACAGTAATTTAAGCTCAAAAGTAATAAATTTAAGAAAGAACACACGTCTTTCAACATAAAATATACGACCCAGGTCACATCAGCTTAACCGTTCGTATAAGTAAATTTATTTACTTGATGTAGGTTACCTAATTGCTCATTGAATTCAAGGAGGCGATCCAGTTTCTACTTCGGCACGGGAAGAGCAAACTTCCTTTTCAGCCTTCCTTGCACAATGTTCACTTAATTGACAGAGAAATATTTTTCTAACTTTTTATAAGGGATAGCAGCTTGATACTTGTTTTGTCTTAGTTTTGTTGATGAAAGCAGAAATCCGTTCCTTTTTGGTAAATAAGTCGTGTATTCAAAGCTATGAATGTTTTTAGTCGAGGTTTAGGGTAAAGCTTATAAATCTTTAAAATATCAATGTTTTAGAAGTTCAAGTTTTGTTTAATATAAGAAAAAAAAATATTTATGCATTTCTAGTTTTTCCAATTCTTGTGTTTGAGGCGAAACATACTTAGAGCAAGTTCTAACAAAAAATCTCAACACCTGTTATTTGGAGATACGAAACTAAAATATACACTAGAGGTCACGATACTATTTCCTTTCAAAAATTACGTTAACCTATTTCTCAAACCGAACATTTTGATTTCCAAAGAAAGCTCTCCCAGCTGAATGTACGTAGTTATTGGCTTCCATATTACTGAAGTAAATACGAGAAAAGGTCAACCTTCAGGATATGAATACTATTAAAGTTCGTGCGAATTCTACTATCGGCCAATATTAAATAGACCAAACGCTATTCAATTTACAACTTTAATGCAATGTTGATAAAGTGTTTATTTGCAGGCGGATGAAATATCACGGTAATGGAAAGTCAACTGAAAGTTTAATCGAACATTTTCCGAGTCAATTTTCGCGCAAACAATCAAAGTTTACATCTTTACATAATGATTTTGATTTTATAATGTGCACAAAAGATATAACACTAAAACTTTATTGAATAGCTTTTCAAGTATCCATCGTTGGTGCGTGAAATCGTCGTAGGTACGTCTGAAACATGAATTTATAATTAGTTGGGAAGTTTGGACGTTTTGAACGACCCTGTATAGAGTACTAACTGTGCCTGCGACTTCGTACGCGTGAAAATTGTTTGAATAATATTTCCCGTTTTTGGAACATTTTTCTTTACTGCTCCGCCCCTATTGGTTGTACGTATGATGATGTTAGTTAGGCCTGAAGCCTTCCTCGATAAATGGGTTATCCAACACAAAAATAATTTTTGACATCGGACCAGTAATTCCAGTAGGTTATTCATGTCCCAAATATATTGCTTGCCCTACCGCCACTTCGAGACAACAAAGCGCGTTCAAGCAAACAAACAAACTCTTCAGCTTTATAATGTTAGTATAGATTTTGTATCACAGCGCCAAATTAGCTAATCCATTTTAACGCGTTTGTTCAATTGGCCATGGAGTTTGGCGTTTTGCTAAATCATTACGTTCCATTTGACGGTTCGTGGAAATTAGCTCTAAACAGTGCAACACGAGGGTTTATGTGAATAACTACATTTATACTAGCTAGAAGTGCTCACAACTTCATACACGTGGTCTTATAGTTGCTCTAGTTAACCAAGAACTTTCATTATTATGTAGGTAGTATAAGTTTCTAGTAATTTTGTAATTTTGAAAGCCATAAGTTTCTTACATGCAGGCTGACAGTACCTATTTAATTCACATAATTAAATACTGTTACCAGTATTTTTCGCTTAAAAAAAAAATATTTTTAAATATTCTCTAGAACAGACTGCTTTATGTACCATTCGTATTGACACATTCACATGGATACCTCTCTTATTGAAACTAATTTGTGTAAATAGAAGAGACGACGCACAGAGCATTATTAGTATATTACTCGTACGCATACCAAAGCTTTAACTGTACCTTAAGTACTATAAATACGATCTATGGACATTTTTGTGCACAAATTCCCATTTCTGTAAACATAAACTATGGTAGGTATAATAACCCAAAACTCTTGACGGAAAAGCACTCCGGAATGTCTGACAACTCGCGGGGTCTAAAATTTTAATTACACTGTAGCCATTCTTAACCCCTCCCCTCCTCTCGAGTCAAAATAGCGGTCTCTTTGACCATTATTTTTCTTTACGCGCAAAAGGCTTACAGCGTTTTGCGGGGTGCAATTTTGTTTCAATGTTTTTGTGTGACAACACTGGGAGCACCCATTACGCGTTTTTTGCAGCAACGTTTTTGTGACGTAATTTCACCGTGATAAGCACGCGCAAATGCTTTTTGAATTGAATGCAATTTTGTTGTAAGTTGCTTACAATATGCATTTAGTTTTAGTGACATTGTAAAGCGAACAGAAAGACAAACGAATGGAATGTTTCAGTTACGTAGTTTTCATAAGCTTTAATTAACTTTTACGGGAAATTAGGCTTTTGATACATTTTACGCAGAAAAACGCTTTATATTTTTCAAAGGTCCATCTTTACTTATTACTTTTCCCAAAAAATATTTACTAAGTGGAGTCTGTGTTAAAAATAAGGTTCATTTACACCTTGCTGGTAAAAATTTAGAAACCCTTACCTTAAAAAGTAGTAAGTGAAGAAATGAGGTATTCTCGCTTACTTGAACAATGAATTTCCGAGACTTATCTTTTTAAAGCTGCCCTAATGTTCGCAGTGTGACGTGGCTTGCTCCATTTAAAGTAATTGGTCACTCTTTCAGTGGCAAAGGCATTTTTATTCTGATTTTCAAAGTGAAAATTGAGTCTAGCCTCACTAGTTTGACGAGGTAGAAAATGAACTAAAAGAAGAAAAATGTGAAAAAAGTGTTGAAAAATATAACCACTTGCAAAATATTACAGTAGTTGTTTTGACACGATTTTACGGAAATAAGTAGGAATTTTGTATTATTTTTTATCATACCTACTTACATGTAAATGATATTTTTGAAATATCAACTGATCACAGAGCTACTCCTTTCTTGGTATTTTCTGGTATTATTGCTCTAAGTAATGGAAGGATAGACAGTTAGACAGCTTAGGGAGCATCATCTGTGACACTCTAATAATTTTGTGATACATCGCACATCAATAGAATTAAATAACTTTTTGGCGTAGAGCAATACATCTCAGCAATTCGTTCTGGCAGCAGAAAATTTACAATGTATCTCCAAATTGAGTATTAATTAAATAACTAATTTCCCAATAGCCAACCCTACCGTCCCAGTGGGTTCTCCGCCTGTCACGCGACCCCGGGCGTCCACGGTTCTGTCTTTGTGGCACAAATTGGTTAATCAATCCGCCGGCCCAATCCATTGAAATGTTATTTAACTGTGTTTCCCATTTTATGAAATGATGTAATTCGCGGAACAGAACGTTGCGGCTTTTATGCTGTTCTGTTAGAGTTCAGACATTAAAAGGATTGTGTGATACGTTGTTATTTAAATGTGTTTAACGGGAATTTACGAGTGATTAATGATACAATGCTGGAATGAATGAATTGATTTAAAAGTGTTTTTAAATTGTATTGCGCCTTTTTGCCTTGTAAACCGATATGTTATAAAAATAGACTAATAGAAACTCAGTTTTGGATTACATAGATGAGTCTGTACTTACAAAACCATCACAAAGCAAAAAAACGCTTTATTTTTAATGGACTATCCCGCAGATTTATTTCCGAAGAGAAAAAAATGTTTGAAAAATCCAAATGCTTGCGTTTAATGGGTAAATCGTGGTCGTCAATTTAAGAATGACAGATGCCATTTTGGGTATTCAATTAGCATAGTCACGCATAGTGATGTGTTTTATTGTAAAATAACCATTCAAAAAACCCTGGTGTTCATAGTGAAAACTAGCCCCGTATTTATCACCCATTATGTGAAGTGAAAGAAAGCACTACCTGATTGTGAAAACTAGCCCCGTATTTATCACCAAATATAGCTGAAAGAAAGCACTATGTGGTTTCAACCTTAAGCCATTAAATTCCAAAGAAATTCCTCCCTCTCCCAATCCAACATTCCTCGCTATATTTCCTTTCGGCAACCCTGACAGGTGCGCTTCCCTGACAGTTTTAGTGCGGCTATCTGACCGGAACCGGCGCTTGTCAACAATGTGGCGCCGTAAACTGACGCGTTTACAGTCCCGTTAACCGAGACAATAAAACGTCTTGCTGCTTAAGTGAGTGAGCGTGGAAATTGTAGAAAGAGATCGTGGGTGGTGAGGTTTGCCAGTGTGCTTAACATAGGCTGATTTATTTATTTAAAATCTTTATTGCACACATAAAAAACAGTGGTACAACAGGCGAGCTTAATTTAGTTCTTGATAAATATTTATTAACTTAACTAGCTTTTGCCTGCGGCTTCACCCGCGTGAAATAAATTATAGCCTATATGTTATTCTGGGTTATAAACAATAATAGTGTAAAGTTTCATCAAAATCCGTTCAGTAGTTTTTGCGTGAAAGAGTAACAAACATCCAGACATCCAAACTTTCGCATTTATAATAATAATTTGTAGGATAAGTAGGATTTTTCGGCGTATTAACAATTTCGGCGTTTGAACTTTGATAGGGTTGAATGAGCATAAATTAAAATAGTCAAAAAACCACGTCAAAAACATGACCAAAGAAGAGAAACAAAGTGACTGGTACTTCAGATATTTAACAGTTCTAAATGTAGGTAACGTGGTAGTATACCTACATCATGTGCAGGATTTAAAAAAAAATACAATTTGTAACAAACTCGTAGTCGAATGAAGCATGCAATCATTACCGTGGCTACCTTACTCTTTTCCACCATATTACCTTAGGTTTTTAATAATAATGTAAACGCAAGTAGACACTTTGTGTTGATGACACCGCTTGTTCCGGACATATAAAGCTACCTTCCAAAGGAAAGAGCCGGGAAAAGTCACCTGTCAAGTTTACTACTTTAAAGGCTATCCTTTCAAGTGAGGTCGTAAATCGCACGCAATGTTGTTGATAAATATCTAGCTTTAGCATTTGTTTATTTAAATGAATATTTATTGGCGGCCATGAATTCTCATTATGTAAACTGTATGTTAAAATGCCTGGTAAAAAAATGGTTGGAAATTAATTACGCGCTCGGAAGAAGGAAGCATGGTAATTACCCATTCCTTGGCGAAGAATGAACTCAAAAAATTAATAATGATGAACCGTTTATCGTGCCAAGCTGCCAAGACATTTGGCAGCGCACCGACCCACCTGTCACTTGTTGCGCAGTCAGCGCTGCCAGCACTAACATCTGGCGGCTTACAGAGCAAATATTCTGCGTACACAAAATGGCGGCGACCGTTTCGATTCCATTTTCGAATTTTCCGCGCGCGGTCTTTGTTTCCTCTGAGTTTGCGGCCTGTTTATTTTAGTGGGTAGGTATGGGGGATATTTATTTTGCATAAATTAAGGAGTTTGGATACATTTGAAATTATTTTGGCAACCGAGTGTTGCAGGGTTAACTTTTGCAATTCTAATCGATTGTAATTATATTAACTTACAAACAATAACTCTTTATAATCTAAATATGACGAGCATACCAAAACAAAAGATAGGTAATGTAGGTATAGGTCTAACGTTTAACTCAATCAGTTCCTGAGGTATGGTAACGGCACGGGAGGGATGACATTGACATAATATTGTGATGTGACAATATGTCAAAGTAACCCCTCAATGTGTTACAAAAACACACTCCCTGGCCGTTGGGGCAGAAAAGTTCTCGAGTGGCGACCGTTGCAGGACACGACCGTTCATTGTGGAAAACCTTGGAGGAGGCTTTTGTCCAGCAGTGGACGTCATACGGCTGAAACGAACGAACGAACTCCCTTGCCACTCCCATACCTCAAGCACTGAGTTAACCGCTGGACCTTTAGTTCGGAAGTTCACGATAATATACTCGTAGATCCGTTGTTCGTGCACTAAACGGAAGTTGTTAATACCTATTAACAAGTAATGAGAAGACAAAGTGCTGCTAAACTAAAATCATTAACAAAATTACCGTCAAACTACCTGTATCCTGCTCAGCGAGGCTTGGAACAAGACTGAGTCTTACGCTGAGAAAATGCGGTAACTATTGATCTATATCGAGTTGTTATTTAACTATTTAAGGCATGAACTATTGAGCATTATTGTGAGAAAACAGACTAAAGAAGACAAGAATAATGAATTGAGTGTCCTCATTTCACCTTGGAACCATTTCACCCAGGGGGATTGATTCGACTAAAGCGGTCGCCTTTGTTCACCTAGGAATTAATTCACCCAGGTCTTCGCACGTGTTCACTAAAGTGAGGACACTTAAAATTCCACTGTCTTCACCCATGTGAACAAAGTGTAATAATCCTTGGGTCTTGAACGTGTTATAGGAGATAATATAAAGGTATTTCCATGCTTGAGCTATTTATTATTAATGGCTTAATTTACTTTAATACAAAGTATAACATGTATAAACGACAGCACATCTAAGTAAACATTGTTACATCTTATTAATATTGCAATAGATGCTCTTTTGCAACAAAAATATCATATAGTCTGATGTGCGACTAATAAACACAGTGTTGACACAATTAACCGGATTATTAATTGGATTCGTATGTATCTCCCGGTCGCACTATTAGTCTGGGCTTCTGCGAACGGTTATTGGTTAAAGCCAGTCATTATCGCCCACATTTTAATTACCCTACCCGCGGTTTATTGTCACGCAACGGACCATGCTATAGTTACTTACTTCTGTACTTGCTATATCTTTCATTCATAAGTACGAAACTATCGGGTAAGTAGGTACATTTTTTTTTTCTTCGGCACTTTTGCGATTTCGGTTAAAGTACGTACCTAATAATGTGCTCACAGTTTTTATTGAACTTCGAAAGTTCTAAGCTCAAAGGGCGTTTAGTTGCAGTCTGCTAATGGATACAGTCTGCTACCAAACGTGAAAACAGAGAGATCCAACAATACGTAGCTTACAAGCTATGTTTTGTTGATCCCCTTGAGTTGATGGACTATTGAGTTGATGAGGGCTATGAATGTGACGATTGGTTGGGATTTAGTTATGATTTGTTGTGGTTTATAAGTACCTACATAATTTTATTCCACTGAATAATGACGTATAGGTAGCAGGATGGCGCAGGACGCATGCCGCTACCAATCATCAACATGGAAATCATTGGGGGAGACCTATGTTTAGCAGTGGACGTCCTATTGCTGAAATGATGATGATGATAAATAACGACGTACTTTCCCACCTACTTCATTGGATGCGTATCTAAACAGGCCTTGCTTAATATCATAATTAAAAAAAACCCTCATCACCATCAGCGTATTTCCATTGTTGGACAAAGTACCTATATTTCCTCGTGTATTATTCTGATTGAAAACAAGAATGGAACTTATCCAAAACATTCTTACCATTGCAACTGCTGTATGGCCAGGATCTACAACTCGCCTTGGCTTATAAGCACGAGAAATAGAAATACCTAGTTCGTTTGCATTTCTCCCGTCAAGAACTAACTCTTTCTTGCATTAACTCGTTTCGTGCTAGTTACGTTGTGGTTTCTAATCGAAAACAAAAGACAATAATATCCCATATTATGAGGTATTATGTCATATTGTCATTTGAAACCTTAAACGCGGGCGCTCGTGACATGCACTCTAAACAAGAGTGTCAGCCTACAGATAAGGGTGGTAACGAGCTTACGACACTAATTGAAACCTTTTACACGACGAAAATATCGCTACATCCAGTGCAGGGATGTTAAGGATATGAAGTTTCGGTTATGGATACGGTTACGGATATGATATCATATCGGACTATCCGAAAGTTTCGGTTACGGATATAATAATTTTGAAAATGTTAAATTGAAATAGCAAGATGCTGCGCGAACTACATAGGTCACTTTATGTAGGTACTATAACGACACCTATGATAAAGGTAAAACAGGCGGGGATATTAGATGGTGCCAGGGAATGCCAGACAAGTAACAAATATTAAAAAATATTAAGATTTAGATTGCGCCTTTGTCCGAAACCATCCGAAACTTTTGAATCGGTTTCGGTTACGATTACGGATTTTTTTTGGATATCCGATAGTTTCGGTTACGGCTACGGATATCCATAACATCCCTGATCCAGTGTTTGCTTTATTTTATACGCACCCGAATGGTACATCCAAACTGAATTGCAAATCTGATTTCATCAATTGCGAACACAATTGTTTGTATGTAAGCTTCATCCAAATTGGTAAATAAAATATCAACTTCACCGTTACCGAGTTACAATTCGTTTATTTCACATCGCATTGTTTCCAAGTGCCTATTAGAGGTTTTAACGGTGTTGTGTAAACGGACTCGTGCACAATAAACACGAAATGGTATAAACGTAATCCATTTATATAAACTATTCGTAGTGAATTTTCTGGAATACATAAATGGGAAAAACACTCAAAAGTAAATCACACTTCCTACTGTTAAACCACATACATATCAAGCATATAAAAATACAGCGTTATTTGAGAAACACTAACAAACTGTCAGGACTAGATAGCTGGCATATATGTAGAGTTAAACTAGAGCGGAGTATATTCGTAGTACAGCAAATTCATCTTCTTCTTATCAGACATGCTATAATAACCCCAATAAAAGGCTCAATTAGCTTCTGACAAGGCTATTGTATCGACGATCAGAAGCAGAATGGATTTTTTCTTATCAATTCGAGACATATTAAATGAACGTTCATTCATTGTTTGAACGTTTAACCGCTAAGCAAAACCAAAATATTTGTTCTAACTTTAAGCAGCTTTTATTTTACTCCGAAACTAATAGATTACACAATGAGGCTCGTTTATTTTGCTCACGTTCAGCCAAGGCAGAATCTAGGTCTCAAAGAAAAAGTAAATACGAGGGTTTAAAACAAAAAATGTACAAAAAGATATCGTGATGTCAGTGACGTGACATCTTGTCGCGCCAGAAGCCGATGCAAGATAATACAGGGTGAGATGGGACTGAAACTTTTATAGATACATAAATTTTTGGACTGAAGTAATTAGCAAGAAAAAAGACAATTCGGAAAAAACATCCTTAAATGCTATGCCGTTTCTGAGTAGGAATAATTCGTTTTCCCATAAAAGTACGGGGAAAAGGTTATAATTGCATTTTATGGTGTTTCTAAGAAGCAATCTTACCTCAGTCAGTTCCATATACTTTTTGTCCTTTCAAGAAAGAGGGTCGATTGTTGCCAACCAATTTTTGACATTACATTTTCGCCAAATTGGCTCGAACATTTCCTAAAATTATGTAATAATACTTCCGAGACCATTTTCCTGTAACTTTTACGGTGAAGGTTACTATTTACCTTACTTCAGCTTTGAAATCCATCCTGTATACGAAGCCTGGCTGAAAGAGAATTGTAATCAACACTTTGAAGAGTGAAGAGTGTTTTTATGAATGTTTAATACTTGAAATAAATACTTCATAACGACGAAGTGTAACGAAATTTTATAAGTTTTTTCGTCGAAAATGCTAAATGTAAGAAAATCTTCACTAAGCTGTTTATGTTTATACTAATTACAATGTTATTACCATTTTAAAGCATAAGATTGTAGGGAACATGCCAAAAGAACAACCGATCAGTATTACGTTACCTATAGACAGTACTTATTTATTGGTCAAGATACTGATTTTCAGCGAGTAATGGTAAAGTCATGGCTATAAGTCATGGCTATAAGTCATTGATATGAAATGAATTATTAAGGCTGTAGACAATGATTATCTTGATCAGTCAAGTAGGTCAGCATTAAGTAGTCATTGTACCTGGATCATTAAATTTGCATCCACAGAAGATGCAGTGTCTATTACAGCACAGCTTCTAAGCGATGAACCGATGACCTAGTAGATAGCAAGGCGGCTGCAAACAGCTTCTGGCTCACATTTTTGGGCCGTATCAAGTAACACCAATCTATATTTTTAAAAGCGAAAGGTCACTGACTCACTTACCCACTCATCACTAAATCTCAGAAACTACAGTGCTAGAAGTCTCAATTATTTTATGGGGGTTCCTTTTAGAATATAGGTGCTCACTAAGACGGGATTTTGCAAAATTCAACCCTTAAGGGGGTAAAACGGGGTCCACGCGTACGTAGTTGCGGGCGAACGCTAGTACAGAATAGTGTAGTGAAATAAACCTTCAAAAAGTTATACATGGAATGTGATCAGATAAATAACTTGAACCAAAATTGGACAACCCTTATGGATAAAACTAACCCAGTGCTTTAAACATCTCTTTCTTGACACTGAGAAATTTTTAAAATTGGAAAGTTAAAATTAGGGAGATTGTTCAAAAGATTTTCGGGAGGGTAATTTTACAATATGTTTGCCTTTTAGACATGTTTGGAATTACTATCTAATTTTCTAGTTCGTTTTCGAGTTTCTTTCAAATATTCATCATCGCATTAATATTATTGGTGGGTTGAAAACACCGTGAACTACCAATACCATGCTAGATTTAAAACTTTCGGGCTCATTCAGAGCTATATTAATACCGTCTTCATATAAAGATGCTACTTAATTTGTCCAACTTTTGCTATTACAATAGCAAGAAAAGTATAAAACTTAATAGGTATTCAACAAAGAAGATCTAGTTTGTCTTCTTATGTTTTAAATATTCCTAATAGTGATAGCATCTCATTACGATTCATGATATTACGACTTGAAAAATAACAAGATTTTCCGAAGAATTCTTGTCAATTTGTCGTCTTAACAGTCACCGTCTCATATACACAGACGGTATCAAATAAATGAATTACATAAATTCAAATCAGTACTCAAATCTTTGGAGGGAGATGTGATATCGTCTTGTGGGGGGAGGTCTTCATCTGAGCACGAACCACCCCCCTTCACACCATTTTGCATCCAGAAAATAAAATGTCACATTTACACCTTACTCCTTCGGGTTAAGACTCAAAGTGTTTTACAGGTACTGATTTAGTTGTAGGCAACTAAGTTCTTTTCGTGAAAATTTCAGCTGAACATTTTAGAGGTTAGTTTATTTTGTTGAATATGATTTATTCGGTCGGTGAGTGCACTAGGGTAATCTTCAGTTTGCAACCACATTTTACATTTAACTATACTCACCAAACATATTATGTTGCCTCAGATTGACAGTTTTTATATTCCGCAGTTTAAGGGATATGTAACATTTGCAGCCTGGTCTTATATTAACAATTGTACTATATTACACTTAGCTTGTCTCCTAATAAAAATTTATTACTAAACTAAAATTTTATGTAGTTTGTCACGACACATTAACCCTGTGTTGTGCCGTTTTACCCAAATTTCGGGATATAAAACAAAAGACAGTAGCATTTATGTCCGTGTTTCTTCCAAAATAACAGAGCAAGTATTAAAGTGTGCATTAAGCATCCGAGGTTGTTAAAGTTGACCCAGTTTTGGAGTACAGCATTTTGGTGTTAAAAGTATATTTTGGACTTGATGACAGTCGCTACTAAGTTTAGTAGGTTTGAAATAACAGCATCATTTGAATATGAAAGGTTCACTTTAATGTCTCTATATTGAATATTCTAAAACTAGAATGGCCAATACCCAAGTTGAAATTCAGTTTTAAACAGTGAGTGACTTCAAGGCAATGATTTTGTTTACTAAATTACCCCTTAGATACTTTAATACGCTCGTTTCAAAAGATACTAAACTTACAGACCTTTAATTTACTTTAATGTCACTTATTTCACTAATGTCTGTATAAATCCGTCTCAGAACGTTTTTCTCAGATCCCATTTTCTTTTACACAATGGCCTACTTTACGATTTTGACTGTAAATGGTAGCCCTAGAATAAAAAAAAATAGTCTATTCGAATGATGATGATGAAGTTATTCCAAGTAATAACGGTAATCCGTTATCGGTTTACACTAAAATACCGTTACTGTCGCATGCTGTGAGGGCATAACGTTCACGTGATGCCAAGTTATTTGCGGCATTTGCTGCTTTATTGCGACTCGTCTGGCGCTTTTAGAATTTGACACAGTATATAAAATAAAACACTACATATAGTATCAGTAAAAGTGGCACTAACATCAAAGTAAGTTCTGAATAGAGAAAGTAGGGTTGTCATAATTATAACGTTATTTTTATAAAGGTTTAGTAATGATAATTACCTATTTCAATTAGAAGGTGAAGAACTTTATAAGTCGTCGAACGCTTACTCGATTAACTGAAATTAAATATACCTAAGTATTTTTAGGACAATTACATGTGTCTTCATTATAATGAAATCAATGACAATTAGTAGACAAATCACTTACAAAAACAGGTTACTATCGAGTAGGTATATCAGAGCTATGAGACGTATTCTTTATAAAATGAATTTTTTTTCTTTGAGAGGATGATACAAAACCCACTCTTAGAAAATAAAACAGATCTTAGATTATCTTACAGGGTATTTATTACAGACCCAACGAATGCGTCTTTAGCCTTAGAAAACTTATAATAATAAGTAAGTATTACCCTCATAATCGCTATTTTTGTAGGTTTTCTTTTCATGTAGGAGTTTTTTGTTGACTTCCAATAAGAGCTTTGTCCAAAGCTAGTATTCGTTACATGTATTATCCTTGGAACATAAAAGGATGTCATGGTGCTTGTACATCATAACATTAAAGTCGTCTTTATGATTTTCTTTGAATCCCTCTTGGTATCATTTTATTATTATTTTATTCAGTATAATACTCTGAAGGATAAAGCACCTAGTTATGTAAGTACATGATCTTCCAAATCTACAGTGTGAGTCACGTTAAAGTGTACATATGAAAATATGTGAAACTGGACCTATTTTTAAAAAAAAAATATAGAATATTTTTCTTCCAATTACTTCTTGTAAAGAAAACGTAATAACTTTTAAACTAAGAGGTATATCCTGATAAAATAAAAACAGTAATAATGCTAAATAACAGGCGATACTAAACAAATACATAAAATACCCAGAAAATGCCAACAAATAATAAAAAATGATACTTTTTGAAAAAAATCTGCTTAAAAATTCGTATTTTTTTGGTTATTTGATGAAGTTCTCAAAAAAATGCCCCTATAATAGATGGTTTTTATAACTTTGTATTATTCTCTATCGTATTATCTTTGTAAAACCAAAAATAGCATGTCTCTATCCCTATCACAACGTTTGCAATGATCGTTTGAACTAAGCCTCTCCGGGCGCGCCATTTAACGCTTCGTTAACAACGAAATTGAAAATTTTTGGGTTTACGAAGTTAATACGATAGAGAATAATACAAAGTAATAAAAACCACAAGTTATAGGGGCATTTTTTGGAGAAATTTATCAAATAACCAAAAAAACACGAATTTAAAAGCAGATTTTTTTTCAAAAAGTATAATTTTTTATTATTTGTTGGCCGGTTTTGTGTATTTTATGTTTTTTTTTAGTATCGCCTGTTATTTAGCATTATTACTGTTTTTATTTTATCAGGATATACCGCTTGGTTTAACAGTTATTACGTTTTCTTTATAATAAGTAATTGAAAGAAAAAAAAATTGATAAAAAATTAAAAAAAAATCTCAAAAAAATTTTTACCTCTTTTTTGTCGATAAAAATAGGTCTAGTTTTATCTATTTTCATATGTACACTTTAACGTGACTCACACTGTATAGTAACAAGTACGTTGCGTAAGACTGGTCAGTGAGTTTTAGATAGGAAACTCTTACTTGAATTCACACCGTGAATAACCATTTATCATTAATCTTTATGTTCTGAATGACGCCATGAATTTTTAATAATGTTTTTCGTAATTAAATTCATTCCGCTCTGTTGCATTGAAGCATTTTTATTGCTCCAAAAACTTATTCTGAACACATGCTGCAAAAAGTTTGTTCACAAACATTATACCCAAAAATTATGAACAACTCTTTCGCGTAACAGTTAAAAATTCATATCTTTAGTCGGATATCTTTTTTTGCGAACGCCACTTGTTCCAGTGGGCGATGCGAGCGACTAGAATCGTTGTTTTTTGGCTTTAGGCAATTTTGGATGTCGCGTTAGCGAAATGCATTTCTGTTAATTCTAACTTTATGGGTATTTGCGTCCATTTGTTCGGATTTGGGTACTTTATTTTGGATTTTTTATTCACGGCTTAGTGTTTTTAATAGGTTGCGATATATTTTTCAAAGGAGAATGACCGTTTAATTTTAAAGTTAAATCGCCAACACAAATCATTTATCATTTAAATCTGGGGGCACGGCAGTGCCCCCGCCAAGTCGAGCGCGAAGCAAACACTGCCGTACCATCCTTTACTGGAACCATTTCGCCGCATTTTCAGGCCCCTATTTGAGAACCTCTGGATAAGACTAGAACGCAGAAATTTTCGTCATCTAGTAAGCTATAATCACATACTTAAATTCCAAAATTTCAAGTCTGTAGGTTCATTTAGTTCCGAAGTTAAGCGAAAGCAAAGTTTCGCATTTATGACACTCACTCACTGATGATCATCAAAATAGAACTAGTACTTCCCATAAACTCAGAGAGCTGAAATTTGGTACAGAGTTAGGGTTTAATGGCCACATAAAGGGAAAACTATAAAAACTAGGAAAATCGAAGATCTGGAGTAACACCACATTCATATCAATACTACTAGCGCCACACCGGCACCGTGGTGTTCGCCTGTACCGCTCACCGCTAGATGGCGCTAGCACTTTGAGCGTCGGTTTTCTGCACCGCGGTGTCCAGATTTTTTTTCCTTTCTAGACCCCCCGTCGATTAGTTGTAGTTTTAATTTCGTTGATNAGATAATCAATAATCATGCATAAGTATTATTGAAATACGCAGCTTTATTAAGCCTACAATTGACTGGTTATTATTACAACGTTTTCCAAGTGGCAATTTTCCATCGTCAATGGGTAGCGGTTCTGGCAACAGATTGGTGAAATGGTGTCATGGAGCACCTGGTTTTGTACCCTTCAACGGCCAAGTCACACAACATTAACTATAATAATAAAGAAATCGCAGTAAAGAACCATAGACTTGGCACGACTTTGTCTAGATTTCATTACTTTTTAAAGAAAAACAAGCAGCTCCATCGAGACTTGGCTAGTTTTTTACAGAATGTTTTTGGTGGGATAAAAGTTACAGGTTTAAATTCTTCAAACAAGTCTGCTTATCACAATAGTAGGCAACTTTAGTAATACGTTTTTCCGACTTTTTATATTGTACGCAACAATTTAAGGCACATAGGACCAGTTTAGTTCAAATAATTTTGCGTCACCTAGTGGCTTAGTTGGTTATTTTGTTGGCAGAATAACCCAATTACATAATTGCCCTGTTATTTAATCATATTAAGATAGATACCTATCACAGTCCAAACAATCCTAATTTTAGAAGTATTATGAATACAATAGATGTCTGAATACTGGCAATGAAGAAAAAGACCTGTTCTTACCCAATTTAGAAATAATAAATGAATACAGTGTCAAGACACTGGCAATGAAGAAAAATCATGTTTAAGATCTAAAAAACAAAACACATTCTGAAACTGAAGTTTCAAAATTGGAACATACGCGCCACAAACCGCGAAGTCACCGCAATTTGAAATACTGACTGCAAAAATACCGGGACTTTGAGTGACAAGTTTATTTTTATTTTTATCCAGGTCATACTTTCCCGTCGAGTTTGCTCGCACTGACGTTTAGTTTAATCCGAGGGATTAAGTAGGCTTTGCTGAAGGCTTATTCGCCGTTACGTGTATTCGGGTTACGGAAATAGATAAAGTGATAGGCCTGCTTAGGAGTTTGGCGCAAAAATTATAAAAGTCACGCGTCAAATATTGATAAAGTATTTATAAATGCTCAAAAATAACCCATTTGCAGACATTTTCAGAATCTGTTAGAGTTTTAAAGGCTTTGGTTCCGTCACGGATTTCAGTTTTCCAAAGATAGACTTTATCCTGCAATGCGCCTGAATAATTAACGTCATTTTGCGCTAGGTATTACTGAGAGATAGATAATATACATTCTGTTTTTTTAAATAGGTACATAAATATGTGTTCTTTATAAAATAATTGTAACTTAATAATTATCATTGAACACAACACAAAATAAAGCCACAAAGCGACCAAAATTGAGTTCATTTTGAAATACTGTTTTAGTTTTCGACCACAAACTAAAGCCTTACAAAAGACCTAAAATACCACCCGAATTCCCAAGCGCAACGCTAACGAGTGCGAAAAATTCCGGCCTCTATAATTATCTTCGACCTAACAATTTAGTTTTAGTTACTAACTAGCTTTTGTAACGGGTTATATTTCTCTCTATTCATTTTATTGAGTCTACAAACAGTCAAATTTTTCAGAACAAAAAAAAAACAAATGCGGGCTTTAACTGCCCTTTTATCAAATCAGTGTAATATTTTATCTACTGAATATTTTTGTATGCTGCTTTACTCGAATCACGAAAAAAATGTTTACGAAAATGTCTAGACTTGTATTATTTAGAAAAGCAAAACAAAAAAATTAAGGCAAAGAACGACCAAAAAACATGATAAACCAGCTTGTACTAAATGTGAACTACGTTTTTTTGTACACACAACAGTTGACAAACGTTACAAAGTGACCTTGATATCGCCTTTGTTCCCTCAATATAAGAGCTTTTTTTGCTGAGTACTGTCACACTGAATGTGCCCGTTGTACCAAACATTTTCACGGTCCTCGCCCCGCGGCAAAATCAAGACGTTTTGATGGATTGTAGTATACCATAGCAAGTTTTATGAAATACTAACATAGCTAGAGTCTAGAATAGCATGTTAACATTCACACAAAATGTATTTCTAAATAAAAATCGAGTGAAAAGCGCCTCGTTATCCCAAAGTCACGAATCCGATCTGCGAAGTATGCTTGGTATTTCTAAATTCAATTTATTCTTCAAGACCGAAATACGTATAATATTTGTCTTCAAACTAATAAGATATGCGGAGTGGAATCAAAATTAAAGAGATGTTTGACGTATGACATTTGTCAAGTATTTCACAGGCTGCATATTAAAGGTCTCTTTATTGTAAAGAAAGACCCTCAATTTGATAGACGATGAAAGTGAAGGGACGAAATACTCGTATATCTTGGAAAAAGTAAACATGTCCCGTTTATGATCAAAATCTTTCAGTAGTTTGATGAATGATGGTTAAACGGGAAAGAGGCATTTATTTCCACTTAAACTCACAATGGCGGGAATAATGTTATTAGGGCAGTTATTATGATCTTACAGTTTGTGTTTGTAGTCAAATGACAATGTATGAGATGTAAAAAGACTATAAAGAGTAGGGTAAAAGCATAAAAGATAGCGTGGCAGTTACGTATACCGACTTATTTATACAGTGGCGATTGGTAGTGCTCTAGAAAGACACTGACCGTTTGATATGCTGTGTCGACTGGAGGCGTTTAATGTTTACGCGGCATCAAAAACCATGGTGTTGTGGTACATCATACAGGTGGTATGGATGGTCGTATGGGGCGCGGCGCGCGGTATCGAGCGGCAGCCTGGGCGACGCGCGCAACAGTAGTGTTCCGAGCGAGCAGCGAGCTACCCGCTTGGTCGGACGCTTCTTCGCGTGTGTCAGTTGCCAACCGGCCGTCCGGACGACGGCCGCGCGTGGCTACGTCGACCTACCCACGCGCCACAACCCATATCCCTTCCTGTAAATAGGCGGTAAACATTCTGTGACAGTGCTGTGACCCACGTGACGCGTAGTGTAATTAGTTAATCAATTATGTAACGCTCGTGACAAGCGAAGTGGTGACTGATGCCGGTGGAGTTTTATGCGCGACGTACAATGTACATGCCACTAAAAGCGGCTATATTAATGAAACAAGTTTTTTCTTCCCACGCACTAATTTATTATAAATTAATATGATAGAAAATGCTATTATATTGTCTAGAAGTCCTTGGAGAATTCCATATATGTTCCTTCATAATTAATTACTCGAGAAATCAATTACGGCACACGTCCGTATAAATATGATCGTATAAACCACGATACGTCTCATCGTTTGCAAGGTGTAATGAACTGAGTTTCATTCAGAATTATAGTAGTAGACATTACGTAGCACCAGCTACGAGAGTGCTACGAGGTTACGGACTACGAGACTCGTTTATTCGCCGTAGGTTTAACCAACTCTATCGTCAGGGTCATGAGAAACTTGTATGGGGTCTAATCTTATAGATGTTTTTAGTTGGGAACTATGTAGATAAAGTTAGTATCAATTTGGGAATGGGGGGTTTCAATATATATACTTTTGATATTAATTCATTACCAAATAAAGAATACTTTCAATGATTCGGGTTAATTAACAACTACAAAAATTATAATATCTCAAAGAAGATTGAATTGTACAGTACGTATTAAAAACGCTAGGACTTTTGAAAATAATTGTTACTCTTTCAAGCAGAAACTAATTTTAATGAACCTTTGAAAGAAAATAAAATACAAAAATGAAACTTTTTTTGTATTCACGCAATCGCGTAACGATCATCTTTTAATCAGAAATAAGAACCAGACAAAAAGCAAAAATATAGGTCTATTGTTTCGCTCTTCCAATAAAAGGATACTTTCATCCATTATTTTCCTTCGTTAGGCGATTAACTTTGAATGACATAATAAAGCACTACTCTTTGTGATAACGATCAAGATTGACTGATAAGATAAAAGAATAAAAGGACGTTAATGCTAATGCAAAAAATATGGATTGAACAAAACTGTCCCCGTTTTTTCCAATTTCACGATATCTACGTTGTTCAATAATGTAAAACCAATCTTACATTTTAAGATTAGCTTCGTGCCTTTAGAGATTCAGAATTCAATATCCTTGCCTCTGCAAGTTGTGCAGGTACAGTCTTTGATAACTATCTCAGTTTCCTCTTGAATCCCTTGATCCGAATTTATCTAAGCCAGGTCTTTAAGCCATTATGAGTACGGGCCTGGTGCCGGATTAGTAAATTTTCCGCCCTCGTGTGTGGCCTTGCAGTTTAATAATGTAGTTAGTAAGTATGTAATACATAGGTGTATACTGTAACTGTACATTACATATATTCTTTGTCTAATAATACATTTTCTGTAGAACAGGGTCGTTAATTTATAGGTACACTAACTTACTGCTCAAAATCTTCATTTTTACTCCAATCTCTCTATGAAACGAAATCAAATATATTGACATAATTGCTTTACATTTTTGGGGTCTTAAAATCTGTTGGTATAAAGAAAAACAATCTTTATAAACCTGAGTTCAAAAAATAATAATGGCAGGCCTTTCACTTCACCCCATTCAGCAATTCTTGTATGTTATGGATTGGCCCCACTTTTGATATTATGCAAAGACCCATTTTCCTTTAGTACTTACTCATTAAGTGCTCATTTATAATATGTTAGCCAAAAAGAACGAAATGGCTCATTGAATAAGAGCAAAAACGCATTTTCGATAAGGAGGTTAAGTTACCAAAAAGAGCGATCGAACTGAAATCAGAAATTTAATCATTCATATTAATTGAAAGTTAGAGTTCTTGATTTCATAAAATTTGACATCTCCCAAATGTTTTTTTAATCAATTTTTCGAATAATATGACGTTATATTACGGCATATCGCCTAAAAATAATGTATCAAGTTCGTACTTATGTCATTGTCAAAGGACATTTAGGACATACGAAATGAAACCTTGATTTATGTTTGAAAAACGTTACGTGAATAATTTTCGCTGTCATTTAGTTTGCGTAATATCTGTACGCATTTGAGTCATTAGCCTGAACATGCAAATGGTTTCGCGTGAATATTAGCAGAACTTTCTAAATGTAGCATTCTGGTCCCTCTCATCACTCATATAAGTGCTAACTGAGGTATAACTCAATCTACTAACTCATTCTGGGCAGGAGTGGGGGTGAATCGGACTAAGCCAATGTATGAACCGTTTGAAATGACGAACATACTTTTGCACTATGAGGAAACGTTAATCGCAGTATCAATTAATTTAGGGTTTTTATATTAAGTTAAAATCTGCTAAGTACCTAACTAGTATTAGAGGCCGGTAGATCTATTTTCATAAATAAAACACTGAATACTTAACTTTCACATTATATTGCCTAATTTTCAAATCAAATCAAAAGCGCGGGGAGTCATCTCCGCGCGTCCCTCTATTCTCACGTTTGCTCGTGCGACATTGACATTACGCCAATGTCACTATGACAGCAGCTCATTGGCTATAACGATACCATTATTTTAACGTTTTAGATTTTTCACAATTAACACTAGCGAGAACGTCAATTACATAAAAATAGCTTGCAGCTCTGTATGAATATTTTCTATTGAACGTAACTAATGTAAGCTACTTATTCATCACACGAATATCTCTGGTGAAATAGCCTTAACCCGCTAACCGCTATAAAGCTTCTTATGACTCTTTTTCCATTACCTAAGTTAATCTTAAATACCTAATATTTTTTAAACGATAGGTATGCGGATCACAGATTACATACAAGTTTTACAATGCAAATCTTAATCTAGGTACATTGTAGACATCCCTTTCTTTACTAATGCATATTCTATCTATCTATATCAGCCTTTGGGTTCGCCTTCGAACATAGGCCTCCTCTTCAACCCTCCACCGACTTCTGTCCCTGGCCACATATTGCACCAATGCATATTGCAGATCTTAATCTAGGTACATGTACCCCTTTACCTGTAATAATGTTGTATTTTCTACCTATTTGTAAATATCAGATAGTAAACAGTCCCCAAATTGAGACGTACTATCAGTCGTGCGTTAATTCGACGGCGAGGTTAAAAGCCGCCTGTACAAGATTAATGGCGTATAGACAGAAGTGTTTGGATTGAGGAGTTCACGACTGATGATAGGTAATTTATCAATAGATGCCACCGTGTTAAGCGGAGTTGGGCTCGGCTGTTTATCTATGTTAATTGTATGAGAGTAACTTTGTTACGTGAACGGGTAAACATTTAGCCAATTTTAATATGGTGATTTAGTGAATTTGGGCGTATAAAGTAACTTAAATTTGTCTGTTACATTAACATTTAATTAAAAAAAAACGCATACACATTTAGCCAATTTTAATACGGTAGTTTGTTGAATTTTGGCAAAGAGATTAATCCTAAAGATTTAAAACTACGAGTACGTACGGGACTATTCCCACCTCTCGTTCCCACCACTGCAACTCCTGTGTAGCCAGGATCTACAGCTTGACCGCCACAAAAACCCAACCTACGAGTACGTACGTAAAAATACACAAAGAAAGGGTAAAGTGTTGCGAAGCTATCATTTCTCTTAAAATAGGATAAAATATTTTATGAATAGAGTTACTCCTTCAATGACTTTTCATAGTGCATCAGCACATCATGAAATATTTGATTGTTAATTTCTTGTCAATATGCAATTAACAGGTGAATGACACATTCTACACGAAGTTTGTCAGATATACCCGTATAAGTGAGATAACGAGGGCTTGAGCACGTTTGTGGATCGATAACAGTGATCAGTTTCATTCCAAGTTTCAATTTCACAGAAAATGCGCTGACAAACAGCTTTCGAATAGTAACGATTGAACCGATCAGTCGGGTTGAGATAATTGAATTTCACTCAAAGGCCGAGAAAAGGCTGAGTTACCCTATATTGTTTTGATTATACGCTCTTTGTAACACGTAGAGTTTAATGCCTCAAACTTTGATTAATATAGTCTAGATAGATAGTCTTTATACAAGCGGTTAGACGCACCTTAGACAAAAATCATACTGTCAGCAGTATTATTTCAAAAGATTCATGTAAATGACGTCACGTTATGGACGTGTACTTTTTTGGTTTTTGACAACATGTCAAAAATTCGACGCCTTATCAGTCTTAAGTCGGCGAGTCAGCGGGTTGGTGTGTAGAATGTACATTATATTTTCATTAGTGTTCGACTTTGTCAACTGTCAGAACCCGCGAAAAAACTAAGCCAGTGGTCTAGTTTGAAGTGCTTTACTTCCATCTAAGCTATTAATCTAGGTCTCAAAAACAATTGAGTAAGACATAATTTAGAAAACTTACGTTCGAAAATCTATTATTTAATGACCGGTTACATATAAAAACACTTCGCTAACGACGTGTCTGCTTAAGTATTTAGTAAACAAAATTGACTTACGAGAACTAACTCAAGTCCTTAGCCGGACTAGTTAATCATAATTTGATTACCATTAGCACAACTCCTGTAGCTTAGTGGTTCAATAGTAATTACTATAATAACGCTCATCAAGGCACTGCCGTGCTTCGGAAAGCACTTTCAAAGTTGGTAGGTTAATAATCTTCATATTAGTTCTCATCGATCCAAGTTAACTAGAACGTAAGGCATAAAATCTTTTTGATTATAATATTTGGTGACAAAGTTAATGACTTTTAGCTATCGCGAAAGTAGCTCAATCTGTATATATGTTGCGTTTTCACTCCTGAATTGCTGAATTTTGTTAAAGGTAAGGATAAGATGGACTAAGAACAAAGATGTGTGTGCCTTTTGTCGCAAAAATCAAATACTGATTTTACAAGTGTCCTTTTGATCTTGGGACGCGTGTTAATGTCTATATTGATTAATACATATTATTATATTATGTCCTGTTTATGGATATAAGCACCATTCGTTTTATTTTTTCTGTTCTGTACAAAAGCCCAAAATTCTGGATGGAAAACTATTTGAAGTGCTAGTCAATACTAGACAAGTAAATAGAATTGTAGTTTTTGTAGAACACCTATAATGAACTGACTGACCGAAAAAATATTCAACATAAAAAAAAAAAAATCTGTATTATTAACCATTTTATAATATACAAACCTTGGATAAAAGCCTATCATATTCCCCGTTGAATATACAGCAAAAAATACGATTACAGTTTTATTCGCGTTGATGAGTTCGCTACAAAACTCTTTTAACCTGATACGGAGCGGTCAAGCGTTAAAAAACGCTGGTAAATATTTAAAAAGCGATAAAATATAAACGCTGAAAACCTGTGACAAAATGGATGGTTCCACGAAGTGTGAATAGGTCTGACTTATTAATTTTTAACGCGTTATCGCTGGGTTAGTTCTTGGAACTGCTTTAATATTTCATTTGGGTTAGGAATGTAGAGTCTTAATGCAGAGGCATGAATTATATCGGATTTGGATACTTAATTTCACATTTGAATGAGAACAAGAATGTTAAGATTTCGGCTTGTTTGATTATACTATAAAGTAATTTTGTGTTTAATGAACAAACAATAATATTAACGATTGTTAAATTACATAAAACTGAACACACAATATGAAAAAAAGAAACGAACAATTTGGTAACTCAATGTAAATTGGCAGTAATTCATACTTTCAACAGACAGTTGTCGACTTCCTCCTTTATAAATACTTAGGATGGGTTGCACCATCTTACTTTGACTGTAACAAAAGTCAAAAATCTGTCAAACTTCATACAAAAAGCACCGGTTATCGTTATAATTACGGTCAAAGTTTGGTGGTGCAACTCAGCCTTAGACTTAGAGTAAGTAGTAGAATGATAAATGATTTTGGTGTTGACAGCACTTATCGCTAAAATGATATTGAATTTTCTTCATAAATACAAAATAACGTTTATGTTGAAAGACCCGCGAATTCTGCGTACGAAAAATTAACAAAGCTTGTTTGTGGAAAGAGCGTGACAAGGTAAAACATGTTTAAATCAATAGTTTTCGTGTCATGCGTTGTATGATAATTACATACCTACCTACCATTTTAGAAAATCAGTCAATTACCTAAAATTATGGTGACTTAACCGTTTCGCGACCTAGTTCTGTCTCTCGTAATTTGTTTCCTAATTCGTTTAACGTAATAGAGATGGATGGTTTTAAAACTTCTTGCAAAGCAAAGTTACAAAAAACTAGAAAAGAGTAGTAATAAGTTAACCTAAAAGTTTATACTCGAATGGCTTTTACTAAAGCATACCACGAAAAGTGAAAACATAATTCTCAGTTTCATGAATATTTCACAAACAGCTGAATTCTATTTTAAGGTAATGATCGAAAATGTGTTTTTTATGACAGAAAATGTAATGTAATTTATCATTTCCCTAAAGAAAATGTCTTGTTTTATTTTAGTTACAAGTAACAAAGACCTACAGGAAAATAAATTTCGCAATTCAAAAACATTTTATAAATTTTTCAAAGTAGAAATTTAAAACATTAATAAAGGGAAAGGTTTTTTGTAGATATAAAACGTAACAATTCATCTTTAAAACGTTTTTATCAAAGGACCCTTTTTTGCTAAAAGGTTGCTATTATTGGAAAAAACCGTACCGATAACGTGATAGGTTTTTACTTTATCATTGATGATAGGTATTTTGTTAATATTTTTAACATTTTGGATTCCGAAGTATTTATTTTTGGGTTAGATTATGAAAGACTTATTTAAAATATTTTTTTTTATACGGTGTGTTGAGTAGTGATTTGACCTAATAATTTACTAATCTGCAAACAGTGTCACGGCAAATTACGAAAACTTACAAATCGATCGCAAAAACTTCGGAAGACGATATTGGCAGTAATCGGCATTATTTCAAGGGAACAGAGGTAGGAAGGGAGGGGGGAGGGAGGGGGGAGGGAGGAGATTGATTGATGGGCGATTTGCTAAACCAAGGGTAATTAATGCCCTGTGACCGATCTAGAGACATAGAGCTGGTTATCCCCGTCTTTGTTAGGGCAAGGTCATATTACACAGACTATCTAGATTAGTGCACAGTCTGACTATCTAGATTACAGTGCATTGTCTGGTTATCTAGATTAGTGCATGCATGGAACGTGTATGTAATTTGACGTCATCTTCTAACGACAACTTTGACTGTTTAATGAAGCCTGATTTCAAAGTTTCCAATGCAAATGATGATGTTTAATTATTGACAGCAAACTACGTAAATTAAAATATGAAGTAAATTGACTGAAAGACCAGCAATTATCAGTTCAAAATAGTTTCATGGTCAAAGAATAACTTTTAAAAATGCGTGAACAGAAATAGAAAGTGGCTTGGCTTTTTAAGCGTTTGTCTACTATATCTGTACCGCGAAGTACTGTACCTATTTAGTTCATAACTCTAGGTTAAGATTTAAAAAGAACATCATACCTTATTACGTTCACATTAAGATTGTATTTCATTGTCAATTTATTGAAGCTCTTCCGATCTCACTCTGTCTTACCCTCATTCTTCCAGTCTGTCCGCTGAGTGCTAGTTTATTGAATTAACCCTAGAAGCGGGAGGCGTTCGTTCTTCAGCAATATTTCCTTTAATATTGGTAAAATGCTTCAACGCGAAGAATTAAATTATCTTTTTACTTGCCAGCGTTCTTTGATAATATCTAAGGTTTTATTTCCGTTCGAAAGCTGTACCTTTGGATCGTTTGTAAAATATAATTTATTTGTCTCTAAAATAGGTCTATTTTAAGCACATTAGAACAAAAAACTGTTGAATAGAGACAAATAAATTTGTGGTCACAAAAGATGTTTAATCTTCTTGACCAATCGCGTGGGTTGAAACAAATGACGTCACAATTTTCTGACTAGGCTAGACTTTATAACTAGAGCCACTCAAGCATGAAGATTATTTTGTCATGTTAATTAAGGTTTGCAAAATCATAACCAAACTAGGAATAATTATTTGCAAATAAGTTTTTTTTAGTTTATCGGTTGATAATGAAAATCAAGCCTATGATTTTAAGATTAGAGTCCAATTCTCTAACCACTTGATTAAGGAGGCAAGTATGACATTAATTTCGCTATGTTTTGTTCTATACATTTTTACAAAAATGCTCAAAATGCGCAAAAAGTCTTTACCCAAATGCCTTCATGGTGTTAAACCACGAAATCTCCTAACGACAAAGTAGCATGTGTGCGTCATTTTTCAAGCTAAAAACTTTGAAAACATTTTTAACCAGTCTTTTCCTAGTCAGGAAAAGAAATAGTCATTTTGCACCAAAGCTCTGACATAGTAGAAATTTCTCTTTAAAGCTCTCTATTTCAACAAGCCGTATGCAGCTCACCACCAACTTGAACTTTAGTTAGTGCTCTCTACCTAAACTTATTTGCAGTACTTAGTTCGCCTTTTTATTGGAAACGCGTTCTTTTTCACGACGATCTGACACTGGCTTTTATGTGTGGTAAATTGCCTTACTTACGTTCAAGAAACTTTTCTTTTAAAAGAAAAATAGGTTGCGAGGTGTAAGTAGGTAAGTAGTTTTAGTTTGATTTGTTCTGACAAGCGAGAGAAGATTTTTAAGCAAAGCGTTCACTGTTTTTTTTCAATTTTATAAACAGTTACAACCTTTGTGTCAGATAGAAATCACTTAGTTCAATTGGGCCTAAATGCCGTAGCAAGAAATCTTATATTTTTTCGAAAAATCAGGTCGAGATAAGCCTTCAATGGCTTAGCTGACACAACAATACAGTGTATTTGTACTAAAAGTGTACTTAGAAACCAAACCATGATCTTCGAGTCAAAAAGGTAAGTCTTTAAATGTTTGATAAGAATACCTAGATTAGGAACTTATAGCCACCATTTTAAAGGTTACATAATTTGTCTTATTTACGCCGTTGAATAAATAAATAAACATTTCATTCCATTTCAGCGCGTAGCCGACAGTGACGTCATAATACGCTCTAAAATTGCGTCCTAAAGCTTTCGTGACTGCACCTCATTAGTAGCAAAAACCGGAATTAACCGGTTGCATCACAATGCCTGCCACGGATCCACTAGAATCTTTCTTCGAGGCCTCGGTTAACGAGAACGAGACATTTCAATGTGCCCATTCATACCCTTAGCACAACGGCTTAGAATTCAAAATCCAATATCAAACTTCGAATTGTCTTTTTCCAGTGAAATTGCGTTTTGCAGGGTTTTCCCGTGCAGTTTTCACTCTGCATGGCGTGAACCTTGACAGGGTAGCGGCTACGATAATAGGTTTACATCCCGTTCGGTTGATCCCTATGAATTGCTTCGGGGAATTTGTTCATTGACCAATCTTGTTATTTGCGTTTGTGATTTCCGTGAACGATGGGTTAACTGCACGTGAATGACAATATGACGTCACGAAATACATTTCGGGCTTTAGATGTGTGTAAACTATAAAACTGAAATATGACTTAATTTAAACATAATACGATTGTTTTTCCAACCAAAAGGGTTACAAAATGAAGTTAATACTTCGAAACGTTTCTGGCTATCTTATACTCCTCTTACTTCTTACCTTGTTTTTTTCTTTTCTTAATACAATTTGAGGAAAAATATTGTTCTTGTTTACAATTCATGCTCAATAAAATACGCACAACTAAATCCCTTCACACATACAATAAAGTACATTTCTGTCCTTTATTACCACCGTAAAAATGTCCACATAAAATTACGCAGGACTCGGATTGTGCATGTCCCATAATACCCTGCAATAGACGTTAATAAGCTACGAGGGCACACTGTAAATATTTCCCCAACGGACGGGGGTTCCTTGTTTACACGAACGCCGCGCCGTTACATGATGTGTAGTAATAACGGCTTGACCATATAAGTGTCACGTGACCTCGACGTGTTAAATACTTATGTTTTGAATTAAGAACATTTTCTTCTGTTTTGCTCGTTTTCATTTGTTTCAATTTTTCCTTCTATTTTCTTTTTTCTTTTAATTATGGCTTCTTTCGGTTTGCATATAGCCAGTGTCCAGTAAATACCTAGTTATGATTCAAATAATGATATAATGAATTTTATATGAACCCTTTTCTTTTGAGTTTCAGTAAAGATGTAAAAATATCGTGTTATTAATATCCCTATCTCTAAAATGTAAATATTAAAACAACATAATCTAAGTGTCTGTCGACCAATCAGAGAAAAGTGTATTAAGTGACGGATAATAGTGTACCGTCAAATAGTACACTGAGCAACGATTGGCCCATTTGTGGATGATTTTACTTGTAGCAATATAGTTAATTATTAAATTACGGCTAGGTACCGTAAGTTGACCAATTAGCTAAAATTCGATGCGTTAAATAGTACATTTCAACTGCCGTTTGTTATTTTCCGAGAGTTGATCAACTTCCTAGAAAATTGATCAACTTACGAGTCTTGTTATTTTCCGGTGACATATACATTTCCGTATAAAACCTGTAAGTTACGCTTGTATATTCGAATAACTAGCTCACCCCTTATAACCTCGTCAGGCAAACTTACCACTTCCGAACTTAACTTGGAAATTTTCAATTCAAGACCCACCCTGTACACTAAAACTAGACCATTTCCTCTTAAAATATACGAGCGCATCTGGCGCATTCACATTGCGCCTCGAAAATGCATCGAGAGGGGAATAAAATAGGAAATACTGACCTAAATACGGCCGACATTGAAGAAAAATTGCGTTAGGAGGTTTTTTCATCGCGTGCGCGTTGAAAAGCCTTGTTTGGTGGAAAGTGCTCGTATACGTTTTATCGTGGAAATAAGTTTATAACTGATTAAGACGTTTAGAATTTACAAATAAAATTATTAGTTTGAAGTTGGGAAATTAAGGTTCTGAGTTGGGTAATTACAATTAGTACAAGCTATGAAGAAAATGAAACGTGTAACTTTTACTGTAAGAATAAGAAAAGTAATTGTAGTAATAGGCTAGTTTCCTAAAAAAATTTTTTTAGTCCGTAATGTTTAATATCACAAAATATTGGACACATATATTTTTATTTGTCAATCTAACAAATAATTACATAGTTATGGTGCGTTGAAGTTCCGCACGACGTCACAACGTGCGGCACTTTTATGCACGCATTGACGTCACGGGCCTCTTCTTATGAACTTTGGCGCGCTTTATCTCTTTAAATTTTCATTAGTTTGAAAAAGTGAAAAATACGTGTAGAGTATTTTTTGATAAGTTAACTGACGAACTAATTAAAACTCTTGCTTTTTGACCCAGGAAACATCCCTATTAAACTGTGTTACTATTATAACTTACCATTGTAGGTATGTCAAATATACCTAGGTATATGATTGATAGCAAAAACCTTTAACTTTGTTTTCGTGAACACAATGTCAGCCATGTCATCACAATTTATTCGGTAGTTCTTGCGAACAAAAGTTATAGCACTAATTTTATTTTGATCGTTGTTGAATAAGCTTGCAAGCATTTCACTAGCACGTTCGGATACATTTTAATGAGACATGTTACTGTAATGTCCCTCGACACAAAATTTTCTACTGAAGTGAGTTTCCCAATATGCCACGATCTAATTAATTACTCCATACCACGTTGTCATGTTAAAAAGTTGTAAGTCAACGTACTCGATGATCTTTCACGATAAATGTCGCGTGTTCGCGTACGTACCTGAGTTTTATACCTTTATTCGCGTGACGGTCAACACGTAACATAAGTTACTGGCCACAATAACCGATAAAACTTGGCCCTCCGGTTTCCAAGGGAGGAATTTGCCCAGTTAGGGAAGTGTCCCCGCGCACTCTATCGCAAACTTTGGCAATACCCTACTGTATTACGGAAAACAAATTGCATGTTCAAACTCGTTGAACAGTTTCCTTAAGGGTTCGCTTATTAATTTCATGAAAACGTTCGTTACCCGGAATAGTTCGTGTGAAGTGAATAAACGGTGCATTTGAACTGGAAGTAATTAAATGTTTGAAGTTCCCAGTAAAGCTTCTGTACAGCTATGTTAATTTTGCTATTGGATCTGACAGACTTAAATTAACGCTTAATATTCTTGTCGTCTGGCATTATAGACTTTTTATTTAGATTTTGTCTAAAATGCAGACTTTGATCTCGTTATTTATCACTTCGTTTAAACTTGCCTCTTGGGCACAAAGGGCAACTGGAGGTGACCCGCAGTCTGAGGTCTGCGGCGCAATTGCGAATAGCGTATATCCCTCCGTACGTACATTATTACTTCATAACTCTACTGCTTGTATTATGTATTTTCCTATTATAAATCTAAACAAACTTACTAACGAGCGTAGTTAGGTACGGATTTTCCAAACGTTCATGTTTTCTTTCCATTAAGATTATGGATATCCAGGCACACGCTTCACATACATGCTTTTGTGAACTTTGCCTGCCACGTCCCCCATTATCCCTGTAATTGGTATACAGGGCGGCATTAATGTGAAATACGGGTAACCTGCAACATAAAGAGCAACTTTAACACATAGTAGGGACAAACGCGTCTCCTTACGATATTCCGCTGACGTATCCACAACATGGCTGCTTAATTTATGAAATTGCCCCGGAAAACTGTGGGCTGTTCAAGATACAAAGGGCGTTCAATTTTGCAGACGGTACCGAGCACGTTCCAATTGAATTTACACCCTTTGATGTAATAATTTGAGCGCAAATTGCTCTGTCCAGACTGTCGCGGTGAAGAGACTACCACGGTCAGCGTTCTTAAATGGATTAATGTAACGTGAGTCATACGTTTCTGGCTCCGATGAATTAGCAGCCACAAAAGACTGAATGACAGCGGAATAGATTAAAATAGGTTCAATTTTTGGGTTTCTGCGCTCTTCTGCGCTTACTAAGTATTTTTGTCGGCTTCTTGGACGTTCACAGTCGTTCACTGTCTTATTACTGCAAGCATCCGTGACTTTACTAAAAGGAACGAATATGATGAAAAAGAGCATCTACTTGTAACTAATCGAAACTTTTACAATAAAGGAACATAGTCTTTTACAATTTAAAAACCAATAAGTAAACTGACCGATAGGTAGGGATATAGGGATATAGTTTCCAGTCAAATAAACAAGGCAGGGGCTTTCTAAAATAACAATTCAAATTAGGTACATTTGCATTCTGTCGATAAGCCCAACTAGAATAGGTACTATATTTAGTTTATTCGGTCTCATTCGTTTTTTTTTGTCTCCAGACGTTTTTGAATATTGATCAGCTTACAAAATATTTTATAAAGTAACCTTTTTTTCTAAGAACGACTTAAGGAATAAATTGTAATAAAAAATTCTTGAGACATTGCTGAATAAAAACTACCTTATTATTTTTATTCACCCAATAGGAAATAAAGGTTAATGAAGTGTACATAACTCTTATACGACCTCAAACGAACTAAAGGCGTTATAAGGAGCACTAAACGTAAATCTATTAACGTGTGTAAGCAGATCTCACGCTAATGTTTATGGCCAAAACGACCGACGAAGGTCTTTAAAGCTAATAGCGTTTGCAGGCTTGTGGTGTAGCTTAATGAAAACCGGCCAGTGTTTTAGTTACAATTGGAAATGAGGATGGCTATAAAACTGATGCATCTTAGCTCTACCAGTATAAGATAGGTACCTACAAGAATATTAGTTTTATACGTTTTCTACAATAAAACTTACTAGACGATGGCTTAAAAGAGCACGTGTCTATTCTACTCCACTGTAGCTTATGTTGAAGAACCGTCACAAAAGTATCCTAAATTATTTTTAAACTCTGCAATGCCAAACCTATGCTCCGTCTGCTTCAATTTTCTGCGTGGCCCAAACATTAACTGGAAGATATTATTACTATATGGCACTAAGTTTTTGTACTCCTTTTGTATTATCATAATTATGCGAAATAAAATTTCAAATAAATTAAGATTAAAATGTACCTATTCTAACTTACTCGTACCTACCTCGATAAATTCATGTTGAGATTTTTTGCATACTTGTATACCATATTTCATATAACTCGAAACTGCGTAGGTACTATTCACAGACAAACCCATAAAGAACGTGAATGGGCTGGCTCATCTCTTCAAGCATGACCGGTGCAACCAGGATACTATAATAAATCGGCCGAAGGTGCTAAGCTCGGCGGCATGCTATTAGCAGCTCTATAGTTATTGGGAGAGATACCTTATTGTAAATAACCATGAAGTCGCCTCCAGAGAGCACTTCTGGCGATGGGTTCAGCTGTACTTTGGGAGATTATAATAAAGTGGAATTTGGCTTGCGAAGTTTCTTCAAAATTCTCCGAGATTATATTCTTTTGGGGACTTACGCGAGTTGAAGTTTCGTCGTTATTGCTAAACAATTTGGTTTAATAATCAAACGGCAATTTAGGCTAATGCTTATTATTTGTCGATTTAATAAATAAATAGTTCTTATGTACATAATTTTATCACATGGAATTTAAATATTAGCCAAAATTTAGCTGTAGGTATATTATCAAATTGTCGAGGAGCGTTAATAAGCTAATAGTCACTGAAGCTTAATTAAGTGGATTTTTGTGATCTTTTATGAATAAATTCTTTATCAGTAGGGTTATCAAAGGTTAGAATCTCGGTTCATTGACATCTATAGCTAGCAAAAGTCTCACTCGTGATCCTTTCAATGATTTTACACTTCAAATACGAATACTAATCCGTGTCAATTGAATTCCCACTCTGACGCGCATCAAAAGATGGAAGGTTCTGTCATTTTGTGAAGCAAAATACACATGAAAATCTCAATGAAGTGTTTGTCCGTTTGCATTTGCTTTCTTATTTTTCTTCTTAATGTCGAACACCAATAAGTGTGCTAGTTTTAACGATGTTTTCGTGATGAACTCGGAAGGTAAATAAAGCTGCTGCGTCGTTTATTGGCAATTCATTTTGGGATTTATGAAATTGATATAATAAAGTTTCGATGAAATAATAAACTGTGTTGTTTTAGAAAATAATAATCTAAGACTGATTCAACTAAGAGAAGCTATTCAATACTCGTAATATCGATTGTGAAAAAAAAACACTCTCACAATAAAAACCACTGCTTTTGCCGAAACATAATAAGAAAATAATAACGTATGAAATCAATAAAGTTAAAAAGATAATGTGTAGGGGCCATCTGAAAACCAATTTTCTAAGGGACGTCCAAATGACATTCTTGGGGCCGTAAATCAACAAGGGTGAAAATAACTGAAATGATTAATCACAACCCTGCCAAACTCGCAGATAAAATTAAATAACCGAGTGGGGCAAAAATGTCTCGGGGCAAAAATTTCACGGGGCAAAAAAATCTGTAACATCAAAGTTGCCGGATTTGTCTCGGCTCGGAGCGTTTTAAAAGTAATGAAATCTTGTTTGTGCGATCCTCATTTATCTTATTGCCTCGTATCGCGCACCCAGCGGTTCTTTGGGCCTGTCTCGTGTTTCCGAGGGCCCGACCTCTTTTGTGTTTTGGCATCACACTCATTCGACCTTCGTTGTACTGTTTCTATTTTATTTTTTTGCCCCGTATTTTTAATCTTTTATCTGTGAAATAATATGTACTACTGCCCACGGCTTTGGCCAATGGCTATAGCCTATTAATAACCATTATAAAGATTCATAAAAGAGCAGGCAGGCCAAATCCTCAATTTTCCTCTGGTAAACTAGAATGGATCATGCTCCTGCAGTGAAGTCCAAATGACCTGACGATGATGATCCTAATACTAAAATGCAACCTTCCATTTAAGATCCATCAATGTATGATATGTACCTACAATTGCAATAAACTAATTTGATTTGAAGCATTTTAACAGCACTCCAAGTCTAAAGTAACTTCTTCTTCTTTGCCCCATCCCTTTTTCCCATTATTTGGGTTCTCCTCATTCTGGCGCCAAGTGTAAAGTAACAATTTCGAATATTTTGAACCTTAAAGACGGAAGAAATTAGGTTGATTTGTAGATACGTATGATTTCGGCTAAATATTGTATTTCACAGTCCATTATTAGGTTACATGCGCTTGCGTGTTAACCCATCAAGTTTCGTGTGTTGTGCTAAAGTTCAGCGGTGTCAACGTTTAGTTATGGATATGGGTTATTACCGGTTATATTTGACTTACTTCATAAACTATTCCAAGTTATACTTCATACCTTAACCTTTAAGAAATATATTTGTTTATTTGCTTTGATTGAATATGAAAAACTTCAGTTCACAAAGTAAATAATCACATCGATAAAAATTTCGAACATCCATTTTTTATTACTAACTTATCTCTCAATACGGGTCTCTAGAGGGTAGGCGTGGGCGATACCCAATTTTTAGAGTCGTGACAGCTTGCGAGATAAAAATGGATTTTTTCAAACGTTAGAGTTATTATTACCTATCTTTAAACTTATTTTTTATGATTATAGAGTCATATTCATAGTCAGCCTAGGGCGCGTCACTATAAACTTATAACGAAGTATTTATCGACTTTACATTATCGTCTAAAATCATCCATAAGATTTTATCACGGCGCGTATCCTAGCCCTGAGCTGGTCTATAATAATGAAAATTAAAAACAGATTGCTGTCATTTTAGATGGAGCATTTCAAACCGAAATTATTCACCTCATAAAAAAGCGCTTTCATCCATAATTTTTGCGTTTCACTCATGATACGCTGACAATTTTTTCGCATACGCTCCCCTCACCGTTTGCACAGTCAATATTACGCAGCTTAATTTGTCGTTGGACGGGAACTGTTGACACTCGAATAGGGTCAGCAGAGAAACGTCAGCGGAACAAAGGTGCCGGAACCAAACCGGAATGAAGTCCGACCGGTGGACGTTTGCAATATTTATTTGTACCTGATTTTGTCCGGCATTATTCGTATTTATTTCGCATTTCCAACTTTTGAATGCAGCCATTCCTTTAATTTCGTGTTTCAGTTGCGTTTCAAATTACTTTAATTTGCTATGGCTATGTTTAACTGTCTTATTAATTGCTTATCCATTTACAACGACCCCCTTTCTTATTCACGTAACTGAGTACAGCATTATTTTTATGAATTTTCCTTATGAAAACGCACAAAGAGGAGAAAGCTAGTGCTCATTAAGAAGGTCGTGAATTCCCAACGCAATAGGGCACGCGTGATGTGTTAGCAAAGGATTTGTAATCCACACCAAGAACCACGCACGCAGATAAAGAGTAATGAAAACGTTGGGCTAGATTCTGGTGACGTCCTTAAGTCTAGAGCACTTACCACTTAGTTCGATGACCCAATGAAGGTCACATTCCCACTGGGATAGATTTTTATCCTCCAAAACAAAGTGAAAGCTGAGTGGAGCAAACTATTTGCCTCTTCAAATAAAACAAATGACAGTCGTTTATTCGTTTGTTATTTCCAAGAGTTGTTTTGATCTTCAAAGACAAACCAATGACATTCGAAGCGATTCCATTTTTAATAAAATTGACGTTCTAATTTTTACGTGTGACAAATTTTTGAAAGAAAAAGTGCCAACTCGTATTTTGATCGTTTAGTATCGGATAGATCCACAAGGAAAAAAAATCGAGGTATAAAAAGGATGTTTCATATAAGAAAATTGTTACAAAACAGCTTTTTCAGGCCGCGCTTCTAAATCGAGGTGACGACGCATAATAATATTTTATTTCGGCTGAAAAAACTGGGTGTGTAAACGATTCAGTTGAATGAAATGGACATGACACGGCAGGATTGGTGTGTACATTCATGTTCAAATATTTTCAAAACAGGGTAAACATGTTGGCATTACATGACATTAGTAGTTTTACAAAGCATTTAATGTTGTCAATGGGAAACGAGGCCACATTCACTTCAAAATGTTTTAGGAGTTTCTTTTTAATACATAGGCAAAGTATTAAGCTGAGTTCCACTAACTTATTATAACCGTAACTATAACAATAACCGGTGCTTTTTGTATGGAATTTGATAGATTTTTGACGTTTGTTAAAGATAAAGTAAGATGGTGCAACTCAGCCTAAACCAAGCCTTGTCTGATATTTTTTGGAATTCTGAATTTTTTTTTTAACTTTGAAAATACAGAATTACGGTGTTCGCAACGATTTAATATATTTTGTTCAAAGCATCTTAATTTCAATGTCTTTCATGAACAGAATATCTGACCATTCTCTAGTTGTTTTGGGAAACTTCGCAATTTCATTAGGTCAGAACGGGCTTCAATTAAAACTTCGTTTAACGAATTAATTATAAGTTCTGAAAGCTAATCTAGCTATTGATTATTGTATTTTATGTTCATTCGTATTCAGTTCAAGCTAAGATATTCAAATTAGAAGTGAAAACTTCAAGCGCATTTTCTTTGCAGTGTCTTTCGATAGAAAAAGTAGAAGTTCTCACTTTACTAGATACTTCACTAATGAAGCTCTACTCAATAGTCTGCAATGCCTAACTAACAAGACTCACACCGATATCACCATCATCGTATTAGCTAATTGTAAACTACTTCTTAATGTAAGCCTCCTAAGAAGCGTCAAAGAGCACGATTTACTTCTTCTTGTTTAGGCCACGCTACATTTGTTTGGTTCAAATGGTCTCCACTCGAAATCCTTTTACTCCACTCATTAATTGCCTCTTCCACTTTAGCTTGTTACATTCCATATCAAGTCAAGTCAAGTCAAAATTTCTTTATTTGTTTAGACTAATAAATAGTTCTTACAAATCGTCATTTTGCTCTTAAGGAGCCTCTACATGTCTCATAATCTTTTTACCCTACCAGCGCTTCGAGACCAACATTTGGCAAGTGCTGAGAAGAAGCGCCGCAACAAACTCAGTCACCACTGTCTGCCGGTTAATATAAATAAATAGAAATAGCAGTAGTAGGTACATTCGATTCAGGAGCAGCAGTCCATACACCTACAAGTGGCCTAGAACTATTTACAGCTTACACGTGATTTTCGCCACAATGCTAATTGTTCCTTCGAACGTGGGCAAAATAATACCTACTGGAACTAAAATATTATTAATTTGTTCCCTTTGAGACCAGACCATTGTAGCGGTTCAGCCGACCTTTACCACAGTCGCCTCTTTGTGTCATTGTTCGCAGCTAGACAAATATGAGTTAAAACGAGTGCAGAGTTTATTGCGGTGTTGTGAATGACAGAGTTTAATGTTTGATGGTTTTCTTTGCCTTATTGTGGATGCATGTTTTATTCAACGACCTTTTTGGACTAAGTTAGCGTATCGGAAACGCGAACTGTAATTTGGGCTGATAATATATCGCTTGAGAGACTTTTAATAGGATAGTTAACACCACTAGTGAAATGATTTCATGAGCTGTTAAAACAAGACTCAAAGAAATATTTTTTTTATTTTTGTGATCGATGTGACCGCACAATATTGCTCTTATTGGTTTACGTAACGTCTACGCAATTGGTATGAATTGGATTTTATTGTTATATAAATTCAAAATTTAATTTTACTGTTTTATCCGATTCTGATACCCCAAACCAATATCACGAAATTCGCCGAAAGGCAGAATCGGAATATGGATGTAGGTATCGCACCTACGTGTAGGTATCGCTTTTCATTGAATCGTATTATACTGTTAATGGAATGCAGAGAAGTTATGATATTTTGAAAGAAAGAAAGAAAGAAAAAACATTTATTTGGTACCAAAAATTAAATTTTGTGTGTTTTGTCTGTAGAAACAAAAGGAATGTCACTTCTAAAAATAATCATTGACTTAAATACTTTTAAACAGGGGAGTTTAACATGATAAAAGTAACATAGTTATGGGTTTATTAACCTTTAACTGGTGACCTGAAGTCAACAGTGCGTATTTGGTGAGGTGACGTTTAAGAGACGTGAAAGAAAAACTAATGTACAAAAAAATTGGCTTACGTAAAATAAGTTTGAGGCCAAGAATTTAGTAACTTATATAGTTGTCCAAATAATATAAAAACATGGTTTAAAAAAACATTAGTTTTTTGTACAAAATCAGTCTTTATTTGAGCAAGGTACTTTTCATTTTAAAAAAAGTTAGACACCTAAAATGGGCATACTAGCCCCCAGAAATACACTTTGGGACCTTCCTAATCATCATTTTTAGATAGTTTAGATACTAATCAACAAAACTCAGCAGGTAAAGCTATCCTAAGATTAGTAATTAAAAAAACTACAATCATCAAACATCACTTACTAGAAAAGTTCACGTCTACAGACATCACAATTTTGCTTGCAGCAATTTAGGCACATAGGTTTATCATAATAAGTTCTAGTGAACCTAGTACATTTTATTACATGGCTAAGACAAATGGCACATGCTCTTTTAACCCCAGGATGGTTTTGGAACGAGGCAGAAGTCGGTCTAGGTGGTAATTCATCAACACCAACTGAACGCAGCTCGCGGGGTAGGGTAGTCATTATAAGCCACGAGTTTCAATTGAGGTATAACTAAAGAGCTATCCAATGATAATAAGAAGCTGCCCCTAGTTACCTTGTTAGTATTGTCGCAATCACTGTTTAAGATGTAAGAATTTATTCCTGAAACATATCGACTGAGCTAAGCTATAGAATATGATTATACATAGGCCAATAAGGATGTTGAATAGTTGAAACACTTTGTTCCATCTCATCCATCAACCCCTCCTATTTCGTCAGGACACTGTTATTCAATGGTGGAGGTGTTGATTTCATCTCCAGATTGCTCAGATTTGGTAACATGCAGACTTTCTACAACGAAGTCAGGATCGCCTATATCGTCGTCAAAACTACTACACTCGTCGTCGTTCTCTGTTAGAAGCTCCTGTATTATACCTCGCTGACTAAGAACCCTTCTTCTTTTGGCAGACCTCTTTTGTTTATCGTGAGACATTCTATAAAAGATAATAACAATACATTACCACCGCTGTGACGTCCCTCAAACACTATGAAGTTGTGTAAACTAACTGTGAGGTGACGAACAACAGACACATAGGTAAAATACACATTAGCACTGACCTGACGTCTGTGAGACGGCGAAAGCTCCACACAGGCAACACAGGAGACCCTGAGCTCGTGCGCCTCCTACTGAGCGAAGGTGTATGGCAAACGCGGAAGGTACCAAAACGCACGGGGNCACGACGGACACATGATTTCTGTCCAAAAGTAGACAATTTTGAATACCGCGAGTCGCGAATAAACTTAATTTCGATACGAATTGCTAGTAATTACGACTTTATTTAGCGCGAAAATTCATGCTTTCATCGTGTAGCTAATTGACAGCCTAACAGGCAGTTAGAGTGTTAAAGTACAGACATAAAAACAGATCTCGTTTCACCTCCTATTAGGTTTTTAATAAGAAGTGTATTATCATGCACATGTGTAAGGTCACACACACTCTAAAGATCCAAGTCTATAGTTCAGAAAACAGTTATGTAAAGAAAAATTTGATCAATGAAAAATAACTGCATTGAAACTAGGTTATTTATCGAAAAAATACCTACCTCAAGAACATTGCTATAAAATTATTTAGTGATGCTCTATGCTCACTGACTTGTAATAAAATACTTAAACTATTACACATAATATACATTCTTAAGATGCGTCTATAACTTTTAATCCTTCAAGCTCCGCGAATCTAGACGCAATAGATAATAATCAATTGTTATGACATTAATTAATGCCGTCTGGGACTCAATCGGTTAAGGTGAACAAAATGTTATTGAGCTTGTTTAGTTTCATCATATACTCTGTCATCCACCAAAACACTAATCTGAAAATGTTTCCCGCTCTCCAATCCGCGCCATTATTATCGTGATTACGAAACAATCCTCAGGCAGAGCAATCTGCGCGGGCAGTTGAACAATTGCCAACAGATGCAACCTTTTCATAATAATCTCTTGTTCATTTTTCTGCAGCCAACGTTTGAACAAACTTTGGCATGCGTTGAATGGGGCTGGACGAACTTTTTGCCAGATGGTAATATTGGATGCAAATTCGGGTTCGATGGAATACCTAATACTCAATAACTTGAAGATAACTATAAATGACGATATCGAAAGCTTAAGCAGCTTATGTAAAACAGCAAATACATTATAGATAACTAGCTTTCCGCCCGCGGCTTCGCCCGCGTGGAATTTTGTCTGTCACAGAAAAACTTTATCGCGCGCGTCCCTGTTTCAAAAACCGGGATAAAAACTATCCTATGTTCTTTCCCGGGACTCAAACTATCTCTATGCCAAATTTCATCAAAATCGGTTGCGAGGTTTAAGCGGGAAAGCGTAACAGACAGACAGACAGACAGACAGAGTTACTTTCGCATTTATAATATTATATAGTTGGGACTATGTAATACTATTACCCAACTAAATGTGATAGCATTTTGAGCGCAAGTTATTGTCATAATAAACTTAAATTATCTCTTGTGTTATCTCCCTCAATAGTTACATGGCAACGAATGTAAAAAGTGATATAACATGGTTAAACCCTTCAAGTACCTACCAGCGAATCGAGACACAATAGAAATCAAGTTACCGCGGTCTCATGTGACCGCTTAGGGTTCCATGAGTTACTAAAGCTGAGTTACTTTACTTACACCATGTTACTTTAACTTTACAAACGTCAAAAATCTGTCAAACTCCATACAAAAACACCGGTTATCGTTTTAATTACGGTCAAAGTTAGGTGCAACTCAGTCCAAGCAATATACCATTTCTCGATATTACTATTTAATCTGAGATTAATGTTTGATTTCCACATAAATAACGCTATTGGATTTGCCATGAACAAATTAATGGTGCGGGAACCTAATAAATTGCGAGCCACGTAAGGACAAAGGATTTATGTTCCGTCAATGCATAGCGTGAGAGATTGCTGTGCTCAAATGGTGTAGTTTCATGTAGTTCTATACTCATATACCTCTTTGCTTTGGCCATAAATATTGTGATAGTTTTGAACATAAAATGTGTATTGAATTATGCCATTAATGCACTAGATAAAGATATTTCTCAGTTGAGCAATTTACAAATGATTTGGCTTGATAGCCGTTTAAAACAGTGATTCGCCCTCGGCTGGTACTGTGATCAATGCCATTTGCATTCCACAAGAATTGATTATCTATTGTGAAACTTTTTTGATTTATTAACAACTTCTCATGTGACTATCTATCTGTACCTAGCTAGTTTTAGTAGCAGGCTTATGTATTATTAAAGGTTAGGCCAAACCGACGCGATCAGCCGGCGTGCAGCGATGGCATTCAGACTTAAATGGATTGATCGCCATCGCTGGACGCCGGCTGATCGCGTGTGATCGCTTTGGTTTGGCCGAACCTTAAAAGGAAGAAAACTAGACACAGGCACATCAAGTATAAAACTATATTATCTTAGGTGGCCTAATGCAGTTCGGGTAATATACCTACACCATAACCGCTGACCCACTGATGACTTTTGACATGTTGTCAAAAGTCACAAAAAGTATATTACAAGGTGTTAGCGGACATGTTGTGTAGAGTACTTGGATGCGATTTTTCAGCAAAAAAAATGTTCTAATGCTACTGCTGCCATACATCAGTCTTACCTCCCTGAAGACGGCATCGATTCATTAATCAACCAAAGATATTGTGCACAGGTTGAAAATATCATCCGTCAAAATGATTTATAGTATTTTCTGTGACACAATTTGAAGAAAATGCAATTGCGTGAATGCCATTTCTGTGACAGGGTCAAATTAATAAAAAAAGAATAATGCTTTTCTTGTGACAGAATTTTGGGTAGCAATTGGTTGAGTGTAATTATGCGACATAAAATAATACAGCTTGCTCTTAAAATTATAGAGACGAGATAACCCACGTATATGCAAAATTTCGACCGTTACATGACGTAAACTCAATTTAAAGCCGAAAGCATTCGCAAATAAAACTCCAAATGTATTCTGCAACATTTACTTCAGGACCATCGTTCATTGAGGGAATTTCTTTAATACTTTCTATACACTGCGGGCTACAAATCCAATTAGTGTTCAACAAAGTTTCTTCGTTGATTTTGGCCAGAATCCAAGCGTTTCAATCGTGCAGCCTGAGAAATACGGGGTTAATCCGAAAAACGTTGCCGAAGTTTCGAATGTTGCCATCCCTGTCACGTAAAGTGAGATGCCAGCATGAGCGATGGTGACAGATAGACCCGAAACTACATAAACAGCTTTCGGAGTGACTACCTTTAAGGGCTACCTTTTATTTTTTATTATTTACTATATTTTGACGTTCATAAGTGCCACTTTTGTGGTCTAAACGGAATAAGTATTTTTGATTTTGATTTTTGATTTTTACTCTGCTGAGAACTTCGCCTTTGACGGTCCATTGCTACTAGTACTCGTTTAAGGACGAAACACACCTATCAACCCGAAAACGGATCGAACCCTTATCAACTCAAGTCTGTCAGTCTGTATTCTTAGTATGAAACTGCATACTGCACTGTAATGTAAATGCCTCGCCTCGATTGACCGCGCGGCGAAACTGCGAAAGGCGATACTCTGTTGATCCCTGTCGGGGTTTATAAGTGTGCTATGACTTTTAGTTTGGTGTCGCGAGTCCAAAAACAAATATTTGACGATTGCTTAGCGATGCTCTAATTGCCCATTAAGCGATGGAAAGATAAATAAGACGCGAAGATAAATAAAAAGATTTGCTGCATTTATTTTTGTTTCTCGCTGCAGACTTAAACGGATTCTGAGATAATGGGCCAATAAAGCCATTGTCTTTAACATTTCAATTTCATTTTAGAAAGTAATTTCACGGCTCAAGGATGATTATTAGTACTTTAATTTTAATACGCTTTTAATAAACAGGATACAAGTCTAGACTTAGTATAATAATAAATAAGTTATTACTTATTATCACAAGCGATGTTGGTAATAAATACAAAATAATCTACGGGTATTTTGTAATCCCTTAACATCCGTCCGCGAACCTTTACTAATAAAATAGGATCATTTACAACCTCTTTAAAGTGGAAACTGTATTTAATCCCACTAGATTACGTAGGCATTTTAATCTCATACCTAATTAATTTTATCAATTTGAACTATTACAAAACGGAACGAAACAGAATTTAATTACAGTAAAGTCTTTTGTTTCACTAATATCAAATAATTTTGGGTTTTCATAACGAGCCACGAACAATAAGACTGCTTGTTCGACCATTTAATCTTTAGTAGGAATTTTTCAATTGCCTAAAGGTTGGGCAAAGGTGAAAGGTTATTACGCAAAATTTATTTCTTTTAAACTTGTTCCAACAAACACCAATTCATTAAAAACTTCTCATAGGTGCTTACTATGAGTTTATATTAGGTGTGCTCGCTAGGGACTGCGTAAAAAATACAAATTGTAACGTGCGCCTAGCGCTTACTTTCAAGAACCAAAATCTTTTCTTTAATTTTTGACGCACTCGTTTGCGATGACCTTTAATGTAAACTCATGGTATCTACTGATCACACTCGTCTTCAGTCAAATTAACTTCAAAATGTAGGCTTTGAACGCATAAACTCGTTTGTCTCGAAGCGCTGGTAGGGCCCAAAAGAAAAGGAGACATGTCAAGTGCCCCTTAAGGCTACATACGTGCCACCAGTGGTCAAAATTAAAAAAAATATTTTAGATTTTCATTTAGAAACGACATGGTATGTCAGCCGTAACCAACTAAAATCCGATAATGTAACACTTACCTCAACAGGTTCCGTTACTTCAATTCTATTTTACATATCGGTTTTCTACCTGGATGTGACGCAAACTACGACCCTATCCAAGCATCCTATAAACAATAACGTCTTATCGGAAGGTGAATGTTATGATTCCTCGCCAGCCCGCGTATCGGTTTTCGATAAACTCCGAAGCTTAGCGGTACTTTTTTGCGACAACTCAAGTAATCCTAAATGACTTTTCTTTGGGGTTCGAGTGGCATGAAAATGTCTTTATAATCGCAAGATGGATCATAGAATCGTGGAATTAATGGGAATTTATACTTACAGTCAATAATATAAATATTAACATTGACTCTACCTACTTTATACTTTTGAGTCTACAAACATTATCAAAATGACTAAGTTTCTTGCTTTGCTTCAGCACTGGCCCATTTAATGTCCCGAAGCAGTTGTAGGGTTAAAGTAATAGTGCGGCGTATAAAAGCGCTTTTTAAAAGCCTGTTTGTAGAAACTAAATGTCTTATGTGACCTTTAAAGCTTTACAAGCGTGACCTTGCAACAGGATCTTAACCTTTCCAATAACGTTTCTTGTTTCTACAGCCTTAACACGGCGGCCATATATCTTACATTCAATTCAGCTATCTACGACGTACACGTATTTATATTGTGTACGCCGAAACATTTCTGCTTGTCAAAAGCATTCCACGCACATGCCAGTCGCGTCTATGTGCTCCTTGTTGTAGGAACGTTTTGGTTCTTGTCAATATAACGCCATTTGACGACGATATTGAGCTCTATCTACAGTGCGGAGATAGAAAATATAAGTGGGTTTTTATAGGATTTCTCATGGTTTAAGGAAGAGACTTTATGCTCACGCTAAGGACCTCATGACCCATGACGAACTGAGGAGGTTTGGTATTAAAAAATGAGCTTTGAAGGATAGATTTCAAGGACATGCAGACGATAAAGATGTGGTAGACGAATTCTAACAACGCAACTGAATAATAAACATTGTAACAAAGCAAAGGTCAAACAACAATACTCTGTAGTATTTGCGCAGCGCTCTCCAGAACGGAGCTGTGTGTTTAGGCTTTCAAAACAGATGTCACAGCGCGGATTTTGTTTACCAATTGTTAAATTGCCGCACTATGGTTTCCTTTGTCCTACACCCGATTAAATTTAAGCGAGGCGGTGGCGGAACCCGGTTCGTTTCCTACCTTTATCCTATTTCCTTCCCAGTCGGGGGACGCCTTCCACCTCTGAGGCGCGTCTGCTCATGTGGAATCCAATACGAACCGCTTAGCTGCCTCCCACAGGAACATATTAACTATTAAAACCTCTTTCCGCAAACTGCAAAAGTAGAACTCGCCATGATTACGTTTTAACACACTAGTTCATGTGTTCCGATGAGGTAATCCCTCACTCTCTTCCGTTACTGGTGTGCGCATAACAACTTATGCACAAACTAGTACATATCCCAATCAAATACTAACCAATTTTTCCATTTACAGTAAAGTGATAAGTGTAACTCAAAGTATATTTTTGATGTAAAATTACCTATCAATTTCATTCCGTCGAAGTACAAAGTATACATTATAAAGTGTGGAAAGAATTATAATAGTAGTTAAAGTGAACTAAAAATAGACAATGTGTTGAAAAACTATAGTGGTACAATGAATTTAGTGAATGTGATAAAGGGACCGTTTTGTGTACAAAGTGTTTACTGTAAAACGATATGGGATGACTCATAGTGCAGAATGTTACGTGCAACCCACTGTTCGATCAGAAGATGATGCGCGATATCCACGACAATGCCGGGGCAGGTTCAAGCGGCGGGATGGAGGGAAGCGAGGGCGTCGGGAGTGGGGCTGCAGAGGTCGATATGGACGACTGCGGCTCCCTCGCCCTGCCGCCGGACCTGCCCCCATACTCCGGTGACTACATCATCAGCGACTACATGGAACGCCTCGGCACGCGCCTCAACATCCTCGAAACAGAACTCAAGTACGCCTGGCGCGCGCTCGACCTCCTCAGCCAGGAATACGTCAGAATGTGGGAGCGACTCGAAAGATTAGAGGCGTTATTAGCTGACCAACAGGGTGTAATATCAACGCTACTCGACTTCTACACGTGTCGCACTGCTGCTAGAGATCCGATGAGTCGACTAGAAGTGATCAGGGAAATATTAGGAAATGGCACAGTTGAAGATGGCATCGAAGAAGGCTTGGACATCGGAAGAACCTGTGTACTCGATACTCAAGAAGAAGTTATGGAATCTAATGAAGCCTTCTATAAAAGCTTGAATCAAGCGTATAGAGATGACCTTGTGTGTGAGGACACGTCGAGACCACCATCGCAACTAGACATGATCTGGGAAGCCCCAGAAGAACCAGATATTGAAATCATACCAGCAAATGCGAGGCAAATTTATAGTGCGAACGATTATAAGGATTATTGTGGACTACAAGGTGGACCCGGTATTAGCGAAAGAGATTTGGTGCATTTATCTACATTAAGTACAATAGATCAAATCACAGTAGATAAAATACATGAATTAGATAGGTTGACAACTCAATTACACAAAGATTCGAGAGAGTTAAAAGACTTGAAAACTAGACTTCTTAGCCCAGAAACAAAAATAACATCAAAGCATGATAGAGACATAGAAGCTAAGACGCTTGTCGAAGATGGAAATATTATAAACGAACAATTAAAAAGTGTCTACTCTGGTGGTGATAGTTGGGCTATAAATGACATGATGAAAAGTTTTGATGACTTCATATTAACGATGCCTAAAGATTCTATCTCTCGAGAAAAGTCACCATCAAGATTGTCACTCAACGATAGTAACATTCCTGATAGAACAATAGATTATTTACCACCAACTCTTTCACCTCGACGAAAATTTGTACCAGAACGCACTACGACAGAACCTTACACGACGGTAACTGGACGCTTGGCGTACAGTTCAGCGGTCGCTAATGCCGAAATTAATGCAGCGAAGGCAAATAAATCCCCAAGCGCATTATCACGAGAACGATTTGAGTATAGCCCTTCATACCAAATGGTTGAAAGTTCCAGGCCAACTTATTATACAAACAAAGGCTCACAACAACTGGGTGATGTTTACAAATCAAACACAGATCAGTCTTCACCTTTACATGTTCATGACATGTATAACGGAGCTATGGATGGTCGAGTTGATTTAAGTTATGATGAAAATAGATTACATAAATCTCCTAGCCCACCGCCTCCAGCCCCTCCAAATGGGGCCGATTTATTTCCTTCAATTGAAAATAATAATGATGGGCCTTTGTCTGGTCAATCTTCGATGCTCGCTACAGTACCTGCAGATACTCTACGTTTAAGTCCAAGATCACCAAAGTCTCCTAAAACCTCGCCTAAACATGTCAAAAGAGATACAACGAATATAGTAGCTGCTAAGTCAGATTCAGGATTGTCATCAATGAGTGGCTGGTCTAGTCTAGAAAAAAGTCCTGGCTCTCCAAAAACAGGCCGCGTCGCTCATGCGAGTCATGATACTCATAAAATGAGAATGTCGTCGCCACAATCAATACAAAGAATGTCATATGAAATTGATGCTAAACCATACATGGAAACATTAGTAGATTCTTACGCCTATGAGGCAAAACATTTAAAAAGTGATTACAATATAAGAAGATCTGAACATAGTATGGCTAAAGAAGCATCTATTCCACGAGATATGTCTAAATTTCAAGGAAAAGTTGATAGTTCTTATCTAAAAGGTGACATTCCATATTCAATGACCGGTCAAAGCAGTCAAATAAGTAGTATGTCAGAATATTATTACGGAAACGAAGCTCCGTCAATATATTCGGTAGCAGGAAATAGGCAACCAATATTTACTACTGTGTACAGTACGCCCCGTGGTATGTTATCCGATGACAAGAGTTTTTCCGAATTATTAGATAGAAATGAAATTGTTGAATCAGTTGCAAGACCTGCAATGGATTCTTACCCGCCAGAACCAAGTTATCATGCACAGACTGTTGTAATGTCAGCGGCGAATACTAGTAAAAGGTCAATGACTAGAGCAAATACAATGGGAGCAAACGATCCCCACTTTTACCAAAATGGTTATAAAGGAGCGGGACGCGGAGGATACCCACCTAGCAATCTTACCGACGCACTGTCTTACTATCCTACGTCTACCCGCTACGATTCACCAAAACAAACCTCATTAGAAGATCAATTATCATGGCAAGGAGGAAGTAGATCACCAACAAGCTCAATGGAAACGTCAAGTTTGAAATCACATTCTCTAAATATATCAGAGAGAAAACAATTTCAAAATCAGTTGCAGCAAGAATACTTCAAGCAACAACAATACGATCAACGTAACGGCAATATTATGTATGAAAACCAGGGATTTGAAAACCAAGCCGTTCCAGAACATTCAAAAATTAGAAAAGAACAGTATGTAGATTCAAGTGGTATACTTGTTTCTGAATCTGGTTACCTATCCATTGCAAGTAATCTCAAAGGGAAAACTCAAGACAAACAATTAAAAAAGCCAAAAAGAACTTCCTCACTGAAATCTGCTATGTCCTCGATGAGTCATTGGTTACCTGATTTGCATTTGCCTAAGAAACATAGATCGCATTCTCTGCCATCTGGAGTTGACAATGTGGAACAGCCACAACAAGAAAAGACTTTAAAAGAAAGAATACTCTCAGCTCAGAGAAGAAAAAAGAAATATCATTTAGTGGCATCTATGTCGGGTTTGTTACAAAAAGCACGGAGAAAGCATCAAGCAAGCCATCAGTCGCTATCAGATCCGGAAACATCTGAAACAGAATGGTCTGGTGGTAGATCAAGTGCTCAATCAGAGGACAGCGACAGCGTGTTTTCAGACTCTACTCATGAAAATAACTTATTCTCGAAAGTTCCTAATAAACCCAAACAAAGAAAAATGAATAACCAAGAAATTGTTGAACAACAGCAAATAATTCAAGAACTACAGCAGCAGGGACGAGAATTTCACGAAGATGATACAGAATGTATTCTAGAAGAAAATGAGAAGTATCAAATACCAAGGGATAAAAGTGATGACATTGATTTTCACTTTGCTCGCGTTAGTCAAATGAACAAAGATAATATTTCTGAACTAGAAAAACTAGACATCGATACCGACATTTCAAATGTGGATTTATTTGAAGAAGAAGAAAAAGAAGACAATCAATCTCCAGCATCACTGTTTGCTACGATTGGAGATGTTAAAAAGCAATCTACAGTCTCAGACGAAGGATTGAACGACAGTAATAAATCATACAGTGGAAGTTCTCAAGAATTTGCAGTATCTAGAGCCCTAGGAAAATATAGACTAAGAAAATCAACGTCAGTATCTGATGAACAAATTCCAGACAATGTATCGCCTCCAAAATCTGAGCCAGAAGGACCGCAGGAAGAACCTGCGGAAGAGTTTGTGAATCATAAAGAAAAACGAATTCGTAAACCAAGTACACCAGAAATTATTAATACAACTGTCTCGGAAGATACTACAACTTATCACGAAAGAAGTCCTTCTGTTCAAAGTACACGGGCTATTACAAATAAATTCCAACCTCGGCATCAACAGAGTTTAGAAATACCAAATAAACATGACGATGATGATAGTAGAAGTACCCATTCTTGGCGGAGTGGTTCTCGTGTATCATCAAGACGACAAAGTACGGAAGATAGCATAGACTCTGAAGATGAATGGTACTGTTATGAGTTGAGAAAACTAGAAGAGATGGAACACCAATCTCAAATAGAAGCTGAAAGGCAAAAGACGTTACCAGAAGAACCAGAGATCGAAGAAGAAATGGACGAGCCCAATGAGAATTTAAAAGAGAAAATGTCATTCGTTTTACGAGAGCTAAGGCTTAAAACGGCTACGATTAAAACCAAATGCGATACGACACCGGTTCAAGAAACTTGGAAAGATATCACTACCTTTCCTGTTATCGATGAACCTTCAGTCGATAAGGAGAGTGATAAAGAATATGACGACGACAAATCTTACGACGACTCTGGCTCTGGTGAAACTTCTGGGCCTGATAGTCCAGTCCAGAGTGGGGATGAGCTGGACGATGACTACGATATGCCTCAAATACACCAAGAGCCTGCCTCGGTGAAGGAGCCGCCGCCGCAACAAGATGCTCCAGTTGGTAGCAAGTGGAAGCTGCTGAAGGCGCTGAAGGACAGGAAGGCCGAAGAGAAGACGACGGAGACACCAGCGGCGACCACACCGTCTACGGAGAAAGACAAAGTTAGCGCAGGTGTAAGTTACCTTATGCAAAAATTTCATGAAATTAGAGTTAAGAGTTAAACTATAGAAACGAAACTTAGAATACTAATACTGGTGTCTTTTCATTATTTCCTGAGAGAAAACCGATAGTTAGACTGATATTACTCTTTATACTTCGCAAGAAATATTATAACCAGCTTTACATTAATTTCATAACAAAATTACTCGAATATAATTACCCATACTATTAAGTTAGATTTAGGATGTGTAATCGTTGTTATAGTCGTCCATTTTGAAAAGTTGCAGTGGTATTATTACGTTAGTTGCAGTGTTAGTACTAGCAACTGTAGCTGCGATTTCTACCTAAGTTGTTAAGGAAATAAGGGTAACAGTTTCACATTTGCAAATAAATGCTGCCTAAAATTTTTGCAATACCATTTTGTAAACTATTTTACTATGGTTGTGAATTCTTACCATATTGCAACCAAAGGTACTTATTTCTTTTTTGCTCTCCTGCTGCAGAGTTACTTCTGAAGATAGAATAGGGTGCTCATAAGAACAATATTATACAATTATTAATTACTCATTTACTAATAACTCAATTTCCATTTGTTAAGGCAATAAATAGAACTAACATGCGCAATAGAAAGTAAGAACTTTTTAACGTACCTATGTACATATTGGATTTTTATAAAGCTTAATGATATTCAAACAAAATGATGTTATACAATTTTTAATGATGTTTTACTTGCTTGATAATATTTATACCCTTGTAATACTCCTATACATTACTAAATACTTGTAATACTCCTATGTAAATGAGCAGTATTATTATAAAGTTTATTGCTTAAGCTGTATGATGGTTTGTTAATGTTAGCTGCTACATTGGACACCGCGTAGGGATTCTTAATCGTTACATCGATTCATATCATTCATAGAAATAGGCTTTGGGAACATAAACGTACAAAAGTCAGTCATAGTCATATCATATTCGTATCATAATATCTTAAAAAGAAGAAATCGTTTTCATATACACGTCGCTGAAAATAATTTTCTAAGCTCTATCCACTTTACTATTTTTCTCTTCGTGTGTTTTTCTCTTCAAAGAAGTACTATCAGTTGCCATCAGTACAAATATGAACTACTAACTATGTAGACAAAGTACCAGATATATTTATTCCGAATATATTAACCCCACTTTAGTAGATTTCCTTTTGATGCGACTCTCACATTACTATGTACATACATAAATATTTCATTGCGATATATTCATATTCATTAAGATATGTACTAGAGATCTCACGGCATAGATATTATAGCGACACACAAAAGATAGCTGGCACCTACGTATGTATTAAAATAAATATTTAGCGGAAGATTTTTAGATGTCAAATTATGTAGAAGTAATGATATGGCGGGCAATGGATGCTATATGATTCCTCAGATTTGAACATACTCATGAATATTTAGACTGGCAAAAATAGGTAAAATATAAATAAAAGTCATTGGTCCTTTCCGTAAAATTCATTGGTCCTTTCCGCGTAAGCTTTAGCTTTGCCCACCGCCCATCAAATTTTAAGCTGAATTTGTATCATGGATACGTACTATATCGGTCTAAAGCAAACTACGAGTGGATTCAAAATGCAAAATGGTGTTTCCGTGATCCAGTTTATCTATGATCTCGACAATATATCTTGCAACTTTGATATTTATTGCCAGGTAACGTGGCTAGCCTCACCATGAATTAACGATCTCACACAATCATATAACTGATACTACATTGATACGATGCTATTCAATTGCATTTAAACTTGCCCGAACATAAATTATTGTTAATTGCTATGCGTGCAATATGTTGTTAATTATTAATTCTCCATTCTATTTTAATAATGAGATTGTTGTATAATTAAAACCAAATTTTCATGAGGTTCGTAAATGAGTGTATTCTGGTTCGATTTGATTGCAATTCGATTGAAGTTATTGATAAATTGTTTGCGAGCTCATCAAAGTTTGGTTAAGAAAATATAAATTGTTAATTATTGTTGTTATGGTTTTTGAGAATAAATGTTAGCTTTTTATTTTGTTTTTTAGTTTAGGTTTTTAATTTCTTTTGTTTTTTTTTTTTTAGAATGGCTCTGGAGGATTCAACGAGCAAGGAGGCCGTGGAAATGGGTAAGTCACAAAATCAAAATCATATTACGATAAAGTTTTAATTCAAAGATTCAGTCGGAAGCATCTTTTGTTAATTAATATCTCACTTCAGGATACCACACGCAAATAAACGTTATTATCGTTGTTAGGTTTTCTCTAACAAAAACAAAATCTATCGTAGGAAAATATGGCCTAGATTCTGAATTGAGATTTTTAGCTTGAGCATGCTCAAGGTCATCTTCTAATCAAGTGTGAACTTTCATATTTTCATTTCTTCTTTGAGTAGAAGACGAGCACGTTCTAGCTGGAAATCTGAATTCAGAAACCAGCCCCTAATGTTATGGTATCTCTATCCTTTGAACAGCATATTTTGAATGTAAATCCTTTTATAGGCACCCGGGAGACAATCCTTTCTATAGCAACATCGACAGCATGCCCGATATCAGGCCTAGAAGGAAGTCCATACCACTCGTATCGGAGCTCGTAAGTATATTTCTGTTGTCTTTATTATCTTCTTAAAACATAATTATTAATGTAAATTCCGATGGAAGTATGCTCTCCTTGATTGACTAGTTTCAATGTATCTTTATTGCGGTTAAATAAGGTTCATTTTCTGAGTACTGACTTGGTGGTTTCAATAAATATTGGTGAAAAAAATTATACATTTCTATGACATTTTTACAAGTCTAATTGAGTCTTTTATCTTTCTTTATTAAATTTTACATTAGCAGTAGGTTGAGTAGTTAATAAGATAATACCCGTAAATGTCCACACAAAGGATATTATGTACTTGTAATGGGCTCTAATATCACTCAATTTTCAATAAAATTCAGCAAATTATAATAAACAAAGGAACGCGCGAGGTTATATATTTTAACTAGCTTTCCGCCCGCGGCTTCGCTCGCGTGGACTTTTGTCTGTCACAGAAAAACTTTGTCGCGCGCGCCCCTATTTCAAAAACCGGGATAAAAACTATCCTTTGTTCTTTCCCGGGACTCAAACTATCTCTATGCCAAATTTCATCAAAATCGGTTCAGTAGTTAGGCGTAAAAACGAGACAGATAGAAAGACAGACAGAGAGACAGAGTTACTTTCGCATTTATAATATTAGTAAGAAGTATAGATGTATTCGGTACAAAGTATCTTATATCCATATCCAAGAAAAATGGAATACCTATGTATGTAATGACATTAGAATTGATTAGGTACTGTTTTACGTTTCCGAATACTACGAGTACTAACATCTATTTGCACCAATATAGTCGCTGAGTCAGTACTAGAATTTGCGAAATGACGGTCTGGAGGGATATTTACGCTACTTTGCATATGGGAGGTAGATATTGAAACTGGTCGTAAATGTTTACAGCTGCATCGACGTGCTTCCTGAGGCTTAGTAATATTAGGCGCGTAATAAATGTTTTCTTCTCGGCGGAAATTTTCTATATTGTGTATACTATCAACAATTTATGAGGTTTCAGTCCTAATATCAATCTTAAAAGAAAAGCAGTTGTGCTCATTTTGCTTTGTTACATTAACAATAATGTGACGAGAAACTTCATGGATTGTTCAAACTTTGAAATAAGATACTTTTGAAAGTCATTCATACCTCTTTCTTAAATTCATTGATGTGTTTATGTTACCTTTTTGTGTTACCCTTCTATCTTTCACTAGATGGATTCAACCTACTCTTAGATGGCCTTCCAACTCCAAACTGTCCAGATTGTAATATTATTTAGGGGTCACCAGAGCAACATTTGCGGAACCATAACCTCAAGAATGATCTTATTCCTGACTAAAATTAATGATATCATTGCATTTTCCCCTCACCACGGATCCGCAGGTTCTCAAGGTATTTCTCTCCCAATACACTTTCTTATTCTATGCATGCAATTCTTGATGTGAGTGAAGAGGAATCAAAAGGCTCAGCCTTTAATCTCTTTTCGCTTACCTAACGTAGTTTGCTTGCATTTTATGTTTACGTTATTCTACATTGGCCTTTGCATGATCTGTCTATCCAATGTCATAAATAAGTAATGTGAGTTATGATACTTTGACGCCGAAGATTTTCAATTACCATATTACACAACATTGTCGCAATCGTGAATGAATGATTAATAAAACTGCAAAAATTGGATTCCAATATGCACGTGCTTGCCAATCCAGTTTTCATTGCGAAGCTTCAATATCACAGCAAATATTGTTTTTACGTATGAGAGGTATTTTCTGTTACTATCACGTCGTTTAACGGGCTATAACATTTTGATGTTATGCCTATATTTACACGCATTAAACACCCGAGTTTATTTTCGATTGTCACGCACTTGGAAGTTTTCGAAATTTATTTTGTTTACTGATTCATTTTGTACACAGTAGGTAGTCCAGGCAGATGTAAAATTCATTAGAAGTACTAATCTGAAGAATTTGATTCATTTTCAAATTGATTGAAGTTTCTAAAACGCTTAAAGAGCAGCACTATAGCATGCGTAGAACTAAAGGAAAACTTGTTGATTCATAAAATTTTCAACATTTTAGACATTTGACACTATTAAAGCAGTAGTCAGGTAGGTTAACTTCAGCTTTGATTAGAAATCAATAGCAATCAACAACCACTCAGTACTGTATACACACTGAGTCCAAAACCGATGTTTAGTCAGACAATAACGTTTGTTGTTGATGTTTAGACCATGGCTGCCACCAAGAGAAATGCGGGCTTGACGTCGGCGGTACATCGGGCGACGTTGAACGATGAGGAACTGGTAAGATTATTTCTAAGATTTAATACCATCCTAAACTGCATCCCACTTAACATCAGGTGCGATTGTGGTCAAATAATTGCCTTTTTATGCATAAAAAACAATAAAAAATATTGACACACATATTAGAAAAAATGTATTTGTGGTTGAATATTCATTTTTCCGTGTTGAAACTAGACTTATGTACCTAAGTAAACTTAAATCAGAAGATTTTTCAAGACAATATAAGATACTTAACAAAGGTAGATCTAATTGATGCTAAGTTAGTAGCATTGTAAGCTTTCTCATACTAAAGCTAATAACATAAAAGCATGATAAGTTTCAAAGCAGCTACAAAGGTAATATTAACAGTAACTGTATGACGCTACTCAGATGCTAATAACAGAATAATTGCAGAAAATGCACGTCTACAAGAAAACGCTGCAAGCGCTGATCTACCCGATATCTTCGACGACGCCGCACAACTTCGTGCTATGGACGGCGACTTCTCCAACGTACTGCTACGAATGCGAAGGCTTGCTTTGGGGCATCGCGAGACAAGGCGTAAGGTGTACAGAATGCGGGGTCAAATGCCACGAGAAATGCAAGGATCTGCTGAATGCTGACTGCTTGCAGAGTAAGTGGAGTCTGATGATGGTGTTGATGTAAATAATATTGAAGCAAGAATTGGTTTTACGTTTAGAGCTGTTAAATTAAAATCCCCTGGAGATCTAGATTAACTTATAGATAGAACATTCCTGAAGATAGCGTATAATTATGTAACTAAGACTATAATGAAATACTTTAATGTCCCCCCTTAGCTCGTTAAATACCTGTATTTTATTTTAACTGTCTAATCTATTTCTTTTTCTTCTAGAAATTATTGATGTAGCGCTCCAATTATTGTTAAAGACTGAAATATTACCAGTAAATCCAATTCTTACTATTAATGTGCTTATTTACCTATTTTGTCTGATGATTGAAAATGAGAGAAAATTGGATTCATTTATTTTGTACAGTAAATAATCCATTGTGGTTATTGATGTTTATTTATGCCACATCTTAAGTCTAATCACCACTTACGATGAGCGAGATTCATAACAACCGAACCCAATTAAAATTATGGGTCTTCTTTAAATATTTATTCTCACATTTTCAATGAATAACAAATGAACGCTATGGTATAATAATGGTAAGTTAACGACCCTGGATGAAATTCAAGAACCGTTGAAAAAGATCGTCCCTTCACCCAACATTCTTTTGACTTCGTAAAAAAATAACTCCAACTTAGACTTGGCTGGAAGCGCAGCTCCTTATTAAACTCGAGGGGAGTCAAGAGCTACTTCCCAGGTCACTCATTGAAGATAAGATCTTTGACATGAAGTAGTAGCACCAAATCAATACTTAATGCTTTGTCTCTGAGAGAATCCCATCAAATAAATACTTGCGGGACATCTTGTTATTTCTCCGCATTAAGATCGTTGAGGAAAATGTCTATCAAGTTAGTTGATTGCTTCGGATTGGTCTTGTATTTAGCCAGATTTAGCTCCACAACCTTTATTAAGTACACAGTACCTTTTACTGGAAGTATCTTTAGGTACTTGATAGTTTCTTTCAGACTATACTTTTCCTACTTTATTATCTAGTACAAACTAAGCAGATCTTGTACTATTGAATTCGAAAATACTTACCTACATTTTAATACATTATACGTCAATGATTTCAGGATTCAGATCCATAATTGCTGGACATAATTATATTCTTATGACATACAAAATAGTTGCTAACAAGTACAAGATAACTTATATAACGGACGTTCAAAGTGTGTCGCAACTCCTAAACAGGATGAGTTTCAATGACACTTAATGGAACACTACAGTTGCCAAGAGTTCTGCCCTTTGTGCCGCACTTAACCAACCCCTACACAGAGAATATATTAAAGTATCCTAGATTTACCATATTGTATTTTCTGTTAGCCATACAAAAATATAACTACAGCCCTCGTAATCCAATGCGGAAATGTGTGATCAAGTAATGGTACAAATAGTTACTTGTAATGGATTTTTAACGACTTCCTTAAGGGCTGTGATTTGTATAACGTTTGTTAAAGTTGCTGAAATCAAGTATGAAATGATGCTAGATGAAATCTAATAAAACTGTTATTTTGTTTCCTGAAACGTTGTAGGTATTTTCCTGTAATCATATTGGTGAAGTGACGATCTTAATATGTATCAGCTGTGATATTTCCAAGCTTTTTACTGTGTGATTTCTTAGATGATGCAATCTAGACGATAATATCTGTAAAAGGTAAACCGACAAACAAAAAGGTCGTAGTCTATGTAAAATTTAGATTTAAATGCATGTGTAAATTTTTGCATGTATCTGTCGTACATGGAATGTAAACATTTTCACAATCGAACATTGCCTAGCCAGGATCATCAGTAAGATAATGAACACTAGCGGCATTCTAAGGTTTCACTTAATTGAGACAAACATCGTTCCAACCGTTTATTTTTATTGGTGTTGTATCTTTATTTATTACTGTTGTGATTCTTTTTTTACCTTCTTTCAAAATTATGAACCTGACCTCATATAATAAAACGCATGAGATTTTTCTCTTCCGATTGATAATTTTGAACATTGCTTCGTCGGTGTGCATGGCTATCGGTTTACAATCGATACATTCTACATTATATTTTTCAAAATTTTATTGTTCCCATGATTCGGTTTTAGCGACATTTGCACGATCATATAGGTGCGCAGTCGTTAGGCGAGTGACCGCGGTAACACCATTTCAATTTAGTGGTCGACTGCACGCCACCTCATTGTCAGTCTACACTTTGAAAGCAGTTTTTCTATCCATTTACGTTGCCTACTATTTTACTCTTAACTTCAATTACTGTTAATTACGTTGATTTCCATTTCATATTCTTTATTACTTAATCGATAATTTCTATTGTTTGTGTAACTTTTATTTATATGTATCGTTTAAGTTTTATCTACACTATCTACATATTGTTTTGTTTGTTGAACTGTGTTTTATTTTTTATATATTTCAGTGACAATTTCATTTGCTGTATCTCGAGGTCTTTTATATTTGCAACAGTGGCTTTCGAAGTGTGGATTCAATAGATCACGTAGATAGGGATTCCGGTCTCGTCATTCGTCCATTACTTTCGGGTTGCCCCGCCCAGCGCCGAAACTTGTCAAAGCCCTTGTTGTACTTACTGTTTTACTTACGTTATACTTTTCTATACCCTACTTTACATTCTACACTATCTTACACAACTTTCCTATTAAATCGATATAGGAGCTTTAGTAACACATAACCCCCTGATAAACCCGACAAATCTATCACAATTTTGTAAAGATGTGCCTGTTAGCAGTGTCTGCACGCAATCCAATGTCTGTCCACTTCAATATTATATGTGGTCCATTAGTTATTATTGTTTTCATTGTTTATTTTCTAGACTTCCACTTTTCTGTGTTTATTTAACTGTTTTTATGTTACCGAATCCCTTAAGGACGTGTGAGCAGCTTTTGTTTACAGAAAGCAAACATGTGAAACAAGAACGGAATATATTCCATGGTGTTACTAAACCGAACATTACTGATACATACAAATACAAAGGGTATTTTAATGTAAATACAATCTTGACGCCCTGCGCTTCAGTGGTAGATTGTTGGATAAATGATCTAGCACTGAATTGTACCTTAAAATTTAATTATATTTTTCTAATGCGTGAGATTGTATTTTTGATTTGATCAACAGGCGCCGTGCTCGCGTTCGCCCCGACCAGCGCCGCTCGAGGTTAATGACCTGATCAGATCTGGCACCCGTTTGTCACCGCGTCAGATATATCCGAAGTTGGTTTCTCGTCAGGTCGTGGCCAAGAGTGGTTGTGGCGAGCGCGGGCGCGGGGCGGGGGGGCCGTCCCGGCGCAACCCGCGGCTGCCAGAACAGTCTTGGCACCGCCTGAGCAGTGTGTTTCGCAGGGGCTGCCGAAAAGTCTTCCAAACACGGAGCCGAAGACAAAGCCAATTCCATCATCACTGCCATGAAGGAACGTATGAAGCAGCGCGAAAGGGAAAAGCCTGAAATCTTCGAACTGATCAGGTACTGAAGATTTTAGTTTTGATTGTTTACTCTATATTAAAAGTGAAGTAATGTTTCAGAGTATCACAAGTACAGGTATTTTTATCGTTAATATTTTATCACAAAATGCTCTGCACTCTTTTCGAGAACCTAATTACAACATTGCACCAAATTAAGTTTGGTGAGCTTTTTGATTTTGTTTTTCATAAGACACAAATTAATAAAAAGACTCAAAATCAGAATTCTTCCAAAATTAATTTGTTTTTTACCAAACGGATACGCTGACACATGTGTGTATGTGACAGACGCGTGTTCAGCATCGAAGGGGAGCCACATTCAGCACACATGAGCACCGTGAAGCAGTCAGTCCTCGATGGAACGTCAAAATGGAGCGCCAAAATTGCTATCACAGGTTCGAAGATGCACCGTGGCACTAAAAGACCTTCCCCAACAGGTCTCCCAGGAGTCCCGGCTGGTTCAGCAGTGGAAGACACAACACACACTCAACACTAAATTGTTATCAATCTTTCGTTTCATGTGGCGACCAGGCGGACATTTAACGTCGACCCTGATACTCACATAGACAGTCTCGAACAAGCCGAGCAAATCACTATAGAAGGAACATCAAAATGGTCTTGCAAGATCGCCATTACAGGTTTGCCGTGGTCTTTTGCGGCTATGAACCGCACGCTCGCAGTTTTGATCTATTAGACAAAAACTCTTCGCCTATTCTATACTCCTTACTTTTTGACATCTGCTAATGATAACCTTTAACCCACTTTCTCTATCTCTCACTATCTGTATTTTCGATTTCCTATTATACTTTTTTAATTGGTCTTTTGAGTATGTTTCGAATAAACAAGTTATATGAAAACATATTAAAACTGACCAAATCCAACTTAATAGTTTTAGTTTAGACTTTTGAATTATTAGCAGATATCAAGAAAACACTCTATTACTACAAACCTAACTTCAAATACTAACCCAACCAAATCACGGTCGTTACTGCACCGCCTCAATCACCTCCATCGACAATTAATGTAGCTTGATTTTCATCAACACAAGGAAATTCCACGAATCTAACACTCTACACGGTCAAGGAACAATGATGATATCAATTTGATAATCAAGTCACGCACACGAATTTTGTATTCCCTAAACACCATATGACACGAATTAAAGCCACGTTTAATTAATAATGATTGCAAAACCACAACTCGGCAGCACGTCTGCTAAATTGACACAAATTGCATGAATTTCACAAATTATAAGTAAATTTTGCGTTAAACATTTTCAGACCTTCGGAAGCCTGCTTATTGCGATGCAAATTGAAAACGAACTGAATGTTTACTAACTAACCTATTTATAACTGATTAACTACTTTAGATACAAGTGAATGATAAATTAGATGGAATTGAGCATGGAGAATGAAGACCTTGAACACCAAATTGATTTACTCAAACTTATCCTCAGTTTCTTCACTACATTTCTCTGGCTGTCAATACTTTTTCCGATTCGTGAAAATTCTGAAACCATTAGATTTGATTCCCGCGCATATCTTCTCACTTCTTCTTCGAAACTTTCTTCTTGGTTGAAGTTTGCATTAGTGAATTCGAATTTGTAGGCGCTATGGTTACCTTGATTTAGACATGGAATTTCGGCATAGATAACAAGTTTGGTAGTGTTGAAGCTAGCGTCTTCTTCTTGATCCCAGCCCATTCTGCTCACACAACACCCTGTTAGACAACCACAGGTTCTAAATAGTTCTGAATGCTTGGTAAGTACTATACTCGTAGAAGGTATATGAGGTAAGCTAGTGTGTAATTAACATAATAACTCAGCACAAAATTTTCTAAAAGGTCTTTAAGAAACAGTCCAAATTCTAAATGATATAATCACTAAATGGATGTATATTTTTTTCCCAAGAGATTATCAGGGATACGTTTACCAGGATTTATTGAGGCGAGCCATTGGGTCGTCTTCAAAATGGTCCCTTATAACCTTTTTCTGAAACATATTTACTAAGACATCCGTTTGATGTTTTTTCTTTCAAGTCTCCCTCTTCTGAGGAATATTAATGTATTTGTTGTGAATTAATTATTGGATGAAAATGAATTTGAATTCTAAATAGGCCCTTTTGCGGGCAGTTATCTGTGCCCAAGGTTTGATCGCCAAGGATAAGAGCGGGACATCGGATCCGTACGTGACCGTCCAAGTGAGCAAAGTGAAGAAGAGAACAAGAACGATGCCCCAGGAGTTGAACCCTGTGTGGAACGAGAAATTTTACTTGTAAGTCCTAGTTCTTAAACGTTAATTAATAAGCGCTTGGTACTTTTCTGATGAAACTCATGATAATAATATCTTGCAGTGAATGTCACAACTCCTCCGATCGAATCAAAGTGCGAGTTTGGGATGAAGACAACGACCTGAAATCAAAACTGCGGCAAAAACTAACGAGAGAATCTGATGACTTCTTGGGGCAGACCATTATTGAGGTTTGTATTTACGTCACTATTTTATAAGTACCACCTACTAATAATAATTTACAGATTTTTATTAAAATGCAATAATGATGCCCTAGGGCATCGTGACTAGTCATCTAGACTAGAACATCGTATCTGAAATCATTGGAAGGTCACATTCAGACGATCAACCAAATATAGGTAATCCGATATGTCAAGTATAAATATTACAAAAAGCAGATTTAATAGGCTTACGCAGACAATTGGTTCTATGTTTGTCATAAGAAGTGTGCGAAAGCTTATAAAATCTTTTGTCTTGGTCCCATTATTGAAACAATTCTTTCAACAGGTCCGGACACTGTCCGGTGAGATGGACGTGTGGTACAACCTGGAGAAGAGGACGGACAAGTCAGCCGTGTCCGGGGCCATCAGACTGCACATCAACGTCGAGATCAAGGGCGAGGAGAAGGTGGCGCCGTATCATGTCCAGGTCAGTGGATATTTTGATTCCTGATAGGAACTTTGACGGTGAAGATTTTGGACAAGATTTATCGGTTCTTGATGAAGTTTCAGATAGTTGTTAGAAATCGCTTTCAGCGTAAAGTAATTTAATCTGACCTAATATAACGCACTCCAGCAAATACCTATAAGTTACTAGTTAATTAGATGACTTGGATCTCAACTTAAAAGCTATGTAACAAATTAAACTTTGCTGAGTGATTTGAGCCACATACTCGTATCTCTATCCGAAACCTGTGACAACAAAAGTCTTTAAATCCATCCTATCTAAATCGCATGTAAATTACCAGTGGGCTATCAGGGACTTTATCGGTAGGTGGCGAAACACGCTCTAAATGTTTTAATTTATCTCAATTTAACGGACTTGGCATCGTGTTTTATATCAGATATTGTGACTTTGTCAACAGAAGTATTATGTTTTTCCTCAGACTTGTTTATCGTGATTTCCACAACTCAAGTCTTCAGCGTTTATGAAGAAAAATAACATCTGAATTTTCCGGAAAATTACCTTATTTACTCGTAAATTTTGTTTTGGCTTACTTATTTTAACAACTTGCTAATTGACTTCTTAACACCTTATCGCCTTATTTAAACAATTACTAAATTGAAAAGCTTTTTCTTGATCAAATTCTCAGAAATGGTAATACTAAATATTTTTCATGTTAAATAAACAAAGTACTTACTCTGTGAGTGCTTTGAAATAATCCCAGCTGTTTATAAACATCAGTGGAAGTTTTATTATTATCCTTATCAAACTTTTAATATGGTATTGGGAACTTGATGAAATTCCCAGGAATATTTCAACGTTCCCCTTGTTGTTGTTCAAACACATTTTCATGCTCATTTTGGTTAATTTTATGATGTTCAAAATTTGTCTTTTGGAGAAAACACAACTTTGGAAAAGCACCATTTCGGTCTCGTAATACGTTTATGTATTTTTCTTTACAAAGAAGGGAATAATTAAACTAAAGCTATCTGACGCACGAATTGTGACCATCTCTTTCTTCTTCCCGCATTATAAATACACCTGGACAGGCACCATATCGTTTGTTGTTGAAGAAAAGTAGCGGAAAAATTTAGACACATTTGGCACACAGTTCGATTGTTTAAAAGTATAACTTCATGTGATTGTTTGATCATGTGCTTCTCCTCCTTTTATTTCATGTCCATTATGGGGAAGCAACAGGTCCAGTACATTGGCAATTGCTTGGACTCCTGCCAGCGTGGTCTCGTAATCAGTGTTGCTTGACAAATCCACAGGACAAATGTTGGTCGCGGTCACTAAACTCGCGATACTTGGCAAAGTCTTCGCATTGCTCGTTATTACTGCTAAGCGTTGTCACTGAAATGAACTTGTTAATAGTTGGATCAAATCATCACCAAAAAGATAAAAATGACCATCAAGCTGGCAAGATTTGACCCAATGCATGTACAGCTGCAGACGACTACAACCTAAACACTGTGGCTTTTTTGTTAGTTGTGATGTAAGTAATACGGGACCATTTTACTATCCTCTGTATACAAGCTTATCTCTGACCACAAAGTAAAATATATTTGGCATAGTCGTACTATATCTTCTTCAGTAGGTTTTTAATGTACCAAGACAAGAACACAATCATTTCGTTCCCGTAAATATCTGCATGATAAAATGATACTAACAAATCCATGTGTAATCCGTATTTGGATGTCGTAACTCTTGACCGATATTTGGCATGACATATTATTCTTCAGCATCAAGCTCAGCGTCTGGAAGTAGTATATCTCAATTTATAAACATGTGTTTCCTCTCCATTTCTTTTTCCGCCCCGATTATGTTATGGTGGAGCAACAAGTTTTATTCTTTGGCATTCAGCCAACTTGGCATACCTAATCATTGTTTCTCGCAATTACAGAAATCGTCAGTTCATAGATAAACGGCTGCTAAGCGACATAACGCTGTACTGGGAACGTGCCAGTGCGGAGAAAGGACCGTATGTTTTGGCAAGTGCTTATGCTGTGCTTGCACAAGCCATTGTAATGTTGACTAATGTTCACAAAGCAGTTTGCTACTTGGCATCTGTAATATCTGAGAGAAAGTCATTGTACGGAATTGTTTAAATTTCAGACATTACTTACTTCAAAAAATACTAGTTTATTTTTCTTTTAGTGTTTCCCTTTTACATAGGGAAGAGCATACCATTAAAAAAAAAACAAATTAAGCATACATTATTTTGTTTTTGCAATAAATAAATCTGCCTGACACATTGTTTATTAAAAGATAGAAATAAAGAAACAAAAAGTATTTATTTGATGCAAGTACATTATTAAAAAGCATTTCAAATAAAAAAAACAACTTACGGGTAAATAAAACTTTATAAATACCTAATTAAATTTTACATCGTAATTATAAAATGCATCGATACTTTCCTTACCAGATAAATTTAAATCGATCCATTAAAATTCCTTACTACGAGTCGTAAACTTCCGTGAGCACTCGGTCCAATCGGTATTTTATTGCCCCAATTTGAATCAAGGTAATCGTTCATGAGCGATTCATTCGGCACATTTGGACAACGGAATCGATTCAAACAATCGGTTCTGACAAATGCCCGAGAGCTGTTGATCATAGATTAGGAGGTTGTAGAAAGTCCACTCTCTTCTTTGTAGTTCATGTAGTAATTTTTGTTTTTCAAGCAAAACATTGACTTGATAGAGACTTGACGATATTCTTTGGGTCACAGTTTCGTTTAGTAATTTAATATTGAAATAATTTGTAAAAAATGATTATATAAAAGATATAATAAGCCAATCATTAAAAAGAGAAGAAAAGGTCAAATCAGAATTTCCATTAATTGTGATCAGTCTCCACATAGACCGTTTAAGCTAGGTTAATACAGTTCTACAGCGTTAGTACTATATACTATAGTTAATACTAGTAGGCCAATAGTCTAGATGTACAGAGTAACTAGTTTATCACACTACCTAATTCCAGAGATTTGTGCCTTTGATTGGACATGGACCTTCTGTACCTACCTAATTATGTCCCAGTCCAGATGCGGGCGGGAATGGGATAACTTGAGGAATAAATGTGAAAACTTTCCTGAGCTAACTAAGCGAAACTGTTAACTAATGTTAAAGTATAATTTCGTTCCCACGTAGCGGATAGTCTGCTGGATAGCTATGTTTTTAAATGAAGTACCTTAAAAGTACGACAACCAGTCGCTGTTGTATCTTATGCTAATTTAAATAGGTGCCATTTTGCAATAAACAGCTGATTTGCTGTCGATTGTACAATTTTCGTCTAATTAGTGCCGGTTTTGATATATTACGAATTCCAATAAGTCATAAACTTTGGGACTCTTTAGCTAAGGGACCTTATTAAGCGATCTTAACTTATTATCATTATCTTTTGCTTGATGAAACAAAGAAAATTTCAAGGAAATCCTAACCTAATAAATCAAAATTACTTCGACCTAATTTTAATTTTGATCAATAAATTGTGTAGGACAAATTCATATTAGGTTATTAAATATCTGATACCTACATATTAATCAAAGCGTTTCTTAATTGGAAACGGTTATTGGGCAATTGTCTAGAAACTAGACTCAATTGAGTTAATTGAGCCAGCTTTTATTAAGTGAACCCACGTAAATATAATGAAAGGCGTCGACATAGAGTGGAAATTGATTGAATTCTTTCATACATTATATTATTAAATGACAAGTGATTAAAACTATACGTGTCATATGAAGCGTAATTTTTACGATTAAATTAGTTCTATAGCTTTTGTAAGTTTGAGGAAGCAATAAAGCTGGCTGGATATACTTAGCAGTAGGTATCTTGAGAAAAAAAAAACATTTTTAATTATATACTCTTTATAATTAGGTGTAAATATATCTTTTCAGTTAACTCGTCGCGTACATTGAACGTGGCATTGAGTTCTTCTACCTTGACATAATATGTCAATAGTACAGTAAGGCTGGGTTGCATCATCTTACTTAACCTCAACCTTAACAAACGCCAAAAAGTTGTCAAACTCCATACAATAAACACCGGTTATGGTTATAGTTACGGTTAAAATAAGGTGGTGCAACTCAGCCTAAATAATTAAGAGAATTTCCCTTCAACACTAAGCAGGCCATTTTAACTTCGCTGTAGACTTGCAGAAATGTTGTTTAAATAAGTAAACCATGAAATTACTAGACCTAAAGCCGAATGCGGAATCCTCATTAGTTGGCTAGAGTTGTAGAGACTATCCAATTTCATGGTCCGGATTTTATTTCGGGTAAACGGTGAACGGTTAAAACATTGTTTCAATTCTTACTTACTTCAGGAAAAGATATTTTAATTGCACTCATACGGTGCTGTTTGGTTGGCTTTATCGGATTAACTTCTTTTGTTTGTGTTTTGTTTCTGGTTGAACAATGTGTTTTTTCTTTTGTTCTCTACAATTTATAATTTCTGTTTTGCCAGTGTTTCTTTTGTGAAACTGGTTGATAATGAAGGATTATTTTATACTTTTTTATAATTTTGGTCAATCAAAAAACCGAGATTAAAACTATTTAAAGTTTTACCAGGGCAGGTTTTTTTCTCAAGCTGTGTCTGTGCCTTTTTTCATCAGTGGTTTAGATGTGAAAAAATAACAGACAGACGTGAGTTACTTTCGCATAATTATAATATAAATATGGATGAACGTTATGGTTTTACTGTATAATTCACTGTCAAATTATTACTCTATTACTAATATAATAATTTGACAGTGAATTATACAGTAAAACCATAACGTTCTAAATGGTTACATTTACTGTAACCATTTAGAACTAACCGCCTCAGACTGTCTCTGCCATTTCTGCATAGCATTCAAACATTCAAGCGTTAAACAGCGAAGTGCAACTTTGGTGTAAATGTATTCACAAAGTTAACCTGAACTAGCAAGTTCGGGAGATGTACTAGACTGGACTGAGCTTACGATGTATAATTTAGTAGGGTAGGTCAGACTATGTATTTTTGTTACGTATAATAGTACTTACAACAGTATACTTACAACTATGTGGTCCATTCAGAGTAAATGCAGTAAATGGCTGGGATTGTCTCGCGCGCTTTGAATACTGACTTGGGAAAATTATTCTACATTTTTAACTTTTATTTCGGAGGTAAATCGTAGGGTTTTTAGAGGAACAATAAAGTTGGCTAGTTGGTTCGAATCTTGCCCTGATTTATAAATGTATAATCGCTAAACCTATCAATATTTAGCAAAAGTATACAGAAAATATTGAAATTAACATTACTGATACAATTTAGCTCGGAACCAAAAATATATACTTAAATACGTAGACATAAGACACAATACGAGTAACACAACTACCACATTGAAGATAAACATGTGAAAATCAAACTATGGGACCAGGTTTTTCTACACTATTCTTTACCAACTCATTAGTTAGCTTCTCTATCGGAAAGTATTAGATCCAGTTTTAGCCAAAGGCAATTATTTTCGCCCGAGCCATTTTCTTCCGCATCGACTATTATAGGAAAAATCGTTAAACTCCTATCTCGGTAGAGGTGGAAAGTTTTTACGAGCGAACATTCCGAAGATTTGCGTTTTATGAGGTGGTCCAAGTTAAGAAGCTATGGAATACTACTTCAAACCCCAGCGATTGAAAGTTGTGTGTTTTCCCCATAACTTCCCACAGTGAACGGGTTTGATTTTATGTGAATCTTATTCTAGTCGAAGTTTTTTTTACAAAAACCACTTTCCTTCTATAAAATGTTGGCTTTACTCGCTTAATCGATAGCTTAAAACATTTTTCAGGCTGGGATTTTATAGAAAAATAATGCTGTTTGGAATTATCTTAGTAGGTACTTATTAGCGAGATTGCACCAAAATACAAACCCAAAGTTGTCAAAGTTTTCTTTAGGTTTATTCCACACCATAATTACCAGAAAAAACTACTACCCGTAATACTAGTTACTTTCCTTACACGAGTATTGTATACTATTCTGAGACTGTCCAGACTAAATAACTTTTAACTTCCTTAATATACAAAGAAACCAAGCATCAATCATTTTTTTGTTCGCGAAATAAAAAAACACCATGAACCAACTTCGTCTGGCAGAGCTTAGCCATAGTCTGGTCAAATTCATAACAAAGTTTCGCGAACTTTGTATTCCAATATTAATACCGCGAGTTTCTCTCGTCTGAGCCGAGTAAATTTTCGAAATAACAAAAGTTTAGATTCATGAACTTTTTTGTCTAGGAAACTATCACTAATACTTAGTGAAATTTTTAAACAAGATATCAGTTGTAATCTTTTCAGGGTACTTATAAACGTACTTGTCCGTCTCAAAATCAAACGTCAAAATCCTCACTTAAAAAAACATACCTACACCCGAACATAATTATAACCTCCTCCTTTTTTGAAGTCGGTTAAAAACAGGTGCGGGTGCAGTCAAATACTTGTCTTGTTCTACATAAAAAAATATCTTACGCATATTTTCAGATTTCAGTCCAATTAATACATATTCAAAGAAAAAATAAAGAGTGAATCTACTATTCAGTGCAAAAAGAACCGCTTGTATGACGGCATATTCCACTAGGTTTAAAATTACTTTTGTAGCTTGTAACGTGCTTTTAAAGCATGTCTGCTTAGTATAATAAAATTTGAGCTTTCACAAGTAGATATTTTATTAACATACCTACAACTGCTAAAAGAGTAGTCAAAGCTGACCAAAGTAAGAAGGTTTCGTATTTCAATTTGCGTATATTAAGAATTTGTGATACAAAGCAAAAGAAAATGTGTCAATTTTATAAATTACACGAATATACACGTTGCATTTTAATGATTATGAGCTGTAGCAATTTGTTAGTTGGGTCGCGTCCCCAGGGTTGAGCAGTTTAATATGTTTTCGTTGGTCGTTCTTCGTTCGATAAGTGAAAATGTAATTTGGAAAATTACTAAAACGACAGCGGAAATAATTATTTGCTGGTTATCTTTTCCTTGCGTTTCTTATTTCTGATATCTGAACGGTCTGAAAGGAGAATTTAATTGAGTTGATACCTGAGTACCTATCCAGTAGGTAAGTGAAACAATAAATCGATATTGAAATGAAAGTTATCTTTCTAAATAATGTCAGTTTAACATTGGCATGACTGTGCTACAACAGTCATAACCTGTTTTTAAACCCATTATAGGTATGGGCTTGCTTTTGATATTAGTATCATTCAAATTTAATATGATTTGTTGCATAGCGTCTCCAAAAGATACTGCTGACTGCCCAAGTTTTGAATTTGTATGAATTCAGAAATAGTGTCGTAGCAAGAACTTCTTTAAAATAGAGATTTTTACCAAAGGTATTTTAAAAGTTGTATTTTTCAGCTCAGTTAATTTCCCATTCAGAACTTAGTTATACCTAGAAGTCATACTGATGTTTATAGTTAGTTCTGAACTTTGTAAATACCGTTGGGTCCCTTTAAAGAAATAACTGGATTATTCCCTTGATTATTCTTGTTAGCACAACTGTAGTTTTGTTCTGTTTTGCATAATATTTTAAATTCAAATTCAAAACGTTTATTTGCCAAAAACACAGTAATACAGGGTGACAATATTAAATAGGATCATGTGTTTAGTCTGCTCGCAGATCTAAAATAACTATGTCAGTGACATAATATACATTTGTTTGTTTTAAAACAAAGGTCGTCATACTAGGTGATATTTTTATTAGTTACGTGTTTATAATTGACTCTACTACAGTGATAATCAAGAGAATGACAAATAGAGCTTATTTGCGCTCTATTTAATTTAGCAGGGAACTGTTGAAACATTTTGTCAGTTTTTTATTGCCCTTATTACGTATTTGTAAACAAAAATTATCACACGACAATCAATACTCGACGAAATTATGGATCATTAAAGTCATATTAGATTGAAATTAAATCCACCCCTCGCATGGCATTTTGATATTTTTCAGTAAGTATATTCAAGTCAATTTACAGAAAAAAAAAAACATTCTAAAATTGTGTTTACAAAAAATCAGTATTAAAAATAGATTCTAGCCTCTAATAACAGACTAGAATAGAACAATTGGTCTAGACATCGAAATTTAACTAATCACAGTAATTAGAGTCGAATTTAGGGCTTCATTTCATGCCTATTAATAAAGTCTTAATAAAAATCACTAACACCCGTATTCACAAACATTACTATGAGGTCTTACAGTGCGCGTGGACGCACAGGGTCACACACGAACCAATCACGGAGCTCTATTCAACGCTGTGCGTTAGATTTGCTGCTTCACTTAAGCAAGCATCGTTTGTGAACACGGCTGTAACACAAAATTAATATCCTAGCTCAAACAGGATAATAATAGTTCTCCTTAATTGCGTATTTAGCTACAAATATTTCACTGCAGATATTTAAAATAATTTCAACATTGATGTTCGACATGCGACCTAAGTTTAATCGTTACAAGTGAACAGACAACAGCACGTTAAGCTAAATACTGTGGAATCTTATGTAGTTATAATGGGGCCTATTTTGCAATAAAAATATAATCTGATGTGCTGGAGTCCGTGTTTTGAAAATATTTCAGCGCTGCTAGCGACTGAAGCGTTTTGCGTAATAGTTCGCTTTTTTAGCAATTTTATGCCCCGTGACTATGAAATAGGAAACTGGCTAATTTTCCTGGAACCAGCCATTCGTGCCTGTAACTTTATTAACTCTCAGCCTGACAATGAACGTTTGTTTACGAACTGTAAATTGCGCAGTTTTTGTTGTACAAAAAATAAGTTCACAAATTTTTCCTATTTTACAAGTGGTTTGACTTTATTACTGCTAAGGCGTCTAAAATTCGGAGTGATGGACCATATCATTGGTATCAGCATGCTTGAGCCCACTGTTGGGCGTAGAACTCTCATGATCTTCTCACTCACAATGATCTTCTTCTATCTTATACATCTTGCTGGATTAGAACATTGTCACTTCAGTTCACATATTTTCCAAAAAGTATTTTGACATAAAATATAGGTAATAGGTACCTATGTCCAAATGTCGTATTGAATCCAACTCCAACTTTAGATTTTGATCATGCTCTTGACATTATGCTAAAAAGACGAATAGAAAAAAAATAAAGATAGGAAGAGAGGACGCTACGAAATGCGTTAATCTTGTTTTAAGAAATGTCTCTCAAACTCGGTTCAACCTTAAACAGAATATTGCAATATTTAGGCGTATAATCCTTCATTACGCAGACTCTTTTCACAAAGTTCTATAAAGCTGTTTTTTAAAAACACCAGTCATTCTAGCGCGATCCACGTTGTCAAGAAAAGACGTAGACGCGGGGCCAACTTTATATTCGAAGGAGCTGTCTATCAAAGTTACTTCCAGCTCATTTCCCTGGATCTAAAATTAAATAGGCTAGCCGTGAACGATGACAAACGAGCTATAAGCATAGGGTGTGTTCATATTGTTCATACTTATGCGGTGGTTAGCTTGAGTTGAATAAGGCATTGTGTGGGCAAAATAAAAAAAAAATCCGATTTTCAGTTACTTGTTTCTTCACATTGTCATAATATTATAAGATGTAAACTAGTGCTCTTAAATAATGTGCTTATTAGGCATGTTCTGAAAAGCCTTCGTGGTAGAGTTTCATTGGCACATTTGAGAACAGAACCATAAATATTGTCATGGTGTTGATGGTGTTACCTAATTCAGTCTACACACCATACCCGTCGACATGGATCGTCGATATGAGACTTTTTATTAAAAGTCAAAGAGTGTAGATACAAGATTCTTTTAAAAATAAAGCCGCCGACACCAAGCCTTGGTGTGTAGAGTCCGTAAACGACATTTTATATCACTACTTAGTAGGTACACTAAAAAAATGTGACAGAAAATACTAAACTAGCTCTACCCTGTTTTATGAATGCGGTCTTTTGCAAATTCATTAGTGCCTAAATATTGAGGATAAAATGTCTGAGCAGCTGCTTTTAAGGTTTTTAGTTACAAACTTTTTGTAAACAAGTCTGACATATTTCCAAGTTAATCTAGATTATTTTTTAAACGAGAAACGCTCATAATGTTTTCTCTAAAGACTAAAGTTCTTTAATAAGTATTAACGAGCTCTGTCCTGAGATTTTTTGGACTAAATCTACAAGGATACTTATGATGAGCACCAAGTAATCAACCGCTGTTTAATGGTACTATAACTTTTTTTGTTTGTTTTTGTAAGCAGGATTACGCTATAGAAATGTTGTAGTATATTGCTACACACTATGACTTAATTTTGGATGATTATAAATTATAAATTATAATGTATCATAGTATCTTTGACAAATATCTTTACAATGCAATTAGGCTTTAATAACTGCCGCAAGGCTCTATAACGTATTATCAATGTTACAACTTGTAAATGTGCACACTGGCTCACCGTCACACCAAGCGTCTCACTGCGGCACGTCCGTACTCGTCGGCGTCTGCCGTACGACTGACTCGTCCCACTCGTAACGACGTCACGTGACTGCCTATCACTTGTGTACGTGAGACAGCGTATTGTATCTATCTAGTACGTAGATACAAACACTACATCCCTTCCTTGTTAATAAATTTTAATGAAAGTTTTTGTCAAGTAAATGTAAGGTTAATTATTGTAATAGAAGTATGGAAAAGATCGCTATACCGCGATAACACCGACTGAATTATTGTACTCATACGTCTCACTCTCTTTTTTTTTTTCTTTAATATCTATTTTACATTACTTTAATAAACATCCAATTTCAGTTACGTTCAATTAATGCAAATAAGTTAATTTGAATTTAGTAAACAACAAGGCTACCTAACAGATCCGGGTTACATCCCATTTAAAGGGTATCAGTTGCCTGAAAAAAAGGTCTGATTACTTTTCTTTTTATTTATTTTTATTTTATTTTGTTTTGGCCGACTTCTGCTGAATACTTATTTATTTCTAATATCGCTACTTATTATCACCAATCACTTTATTGCTATTTTCAAGCTGATAATAAGTATGTATTTCTAATAAAATCTGATTTTATAATGATAAAAACCAAAATGTTTTCGCCTGCTAACTTGACTATTCTCATACAACAAAATAATTATGCCCTTTCCAAAGCAGAATAATCGTTATTTTATCCATAAATCGATGAAATCAGACACATTACTGAACTTTAATTATTATGGCAGGTTTGTTACAAATTAATTATTATTTCAAAATTATGTATTTTACTGAGCTTTTATTTTCCTTATTTTCCAAAAAATGTGTATTTATCCTCGTCGCCACTTGTAAATGTGCACACTGGCTCACCGTCACACCAAGCGTCTCACTGCGGCACGTCCGTACTCGTCGGCGTCTGCCGTACGACTGACTCGTCCCACTCGTAACGACGTCACGTGACTGCCTATCACTTGTGTACGTGAGACAGCGTATTGTATCTATCTAGTACGTAGATACAAACACTACACAACTGATAATGACGTTAATATGCCATGCCATATTGATTACGAGTTAATGTACCTGTCAAGAGATTCTCTTTATGTCATAATTATAACCAATTGGTCATTCGTACTACTCGTATGACACGTAATTTTTTCAATCACCTTTTACTGATATTAGAAATACTAAAAGAAATGCCGTTTAACTAGCAATACTAAACGAAAAGTTGCTTACCTTTTACAAGAATATCATAAACTTATTCGTAACGATGTTCTGCGTTTAGTTTGAGTGTGAACCTGCCTTTATCATATTTCATATTCAGCCTTTTAATAACTATTAACACATGGCAACGTAATACGGGTGTTAGTAAAAATACGATATTTGCCTAAAAGCTTCGGGATTAATAATAGTGGAATCTCGTTAAATAAATGGAAATATTTGAAGCTGTGATTTAGATACGTTAGTCATCTTTGATGTTTGTAGAGGATTATTATGTCGACGGAATAATAGTTTAGATAGAAAATGTTTATATCACGTGTAGACTTTATTAGGTCCTTGTACTTTCATCATCATCATCATTTCAGCCACAAGACGTCCACTGTCGAATATAGGCCTCCCCCAATGATTTCCATATCGCCCGGTTGGTAGCGGCCTGCATCCAGCGCCTTTCTGCTACCTTTATGAGGTTGTGCTTGGACGTCCTCCTCGTAATTTGCTAAAAATACGCTAAATTAAACAAATACACAAAGGACTGTTAACAGAAATGTACAATCAACCTATCTAACACCATGAACAAAGAAATTAAGCTTTAAAACCATCTTATCATCTGTCTAACCCAAAAAATTCGCTTAGCAACAGTCCCAAAATAACTTTAAAGTAACAAAGATTAAAGGGTCATGTACGTAGATGTACGTTCATGACCGTAATGTATGCAAACGGGACGTCACTGAATTCGGGTCCGTATATTTTGGGACCCTTAAAGTATGAAATTCGCCCTAACGTATGGAGGAGAATGTAATGCAATTAAAAGTTAGCGAGTAAAGAGTTTAATGGGCGGGGTGACCTAGTAAGTTCTGAGACTTCACATTGCAACGACCGAGACGTTCGGATGAATATTTAGGTGTAGTGTATCTAACTATCTAATTTTCTATACATGTTTTACCTAAGTTCTTACTCAGAGCACTTAAGTGCTTTTTAAGTCTGTTTAAAGAACAAAAAAACACTTGTATCACTTTTAGAGTAAAGTTGATCTTCATCTATTTAATTACGACTTAACTTAGCTAATATAAAAGATGACATAATCATTTATGTAACTTGATGTGAAGTCATATCTAACACTCACGAATAGGGCCTTTATACGAGTATGTTTAAGTAAAGTTTATGAAGGAATTCCAAAATTTTACAAGCAAATAGAAGGAAAATTTTATTCACAGCAAATCTTAACCAAAAATTTAAGAAGCTGCATTAATAAACGTTTCAATTTCCAAACTTCGCCTTCGCTAAGAGATGATAGGCTAGNTTAATATCAAAAAATATTGGACACGTATATTTTTATTTGTCAATCTAACAAATAATTACATAGTTATGGTGCGTTGAAGTTGCGCACGACGTCACAACGTGCGGCATTTTTAAGCAAGCGTTGACGTCACGGGCCTCTTCTTATGAACTTTGGGGCGCTTTATCTCTTTAAATTTTCATTAGTTTGAAAAAGTGAAAAATACGTGTAGAGTATTTTTTGATAAGTTAACTGACGGACTAATTAAAACTCTTGCTTTTTGACCCAGGCAACATCCCCATTATAAAAATCCCAAGAACTGACAAAGTCAATGTTCCGTCGCCGTCCTATTTATTCGGAGCAAGGCTTTCTTCTTTTACTTTTCAAAGTCTGTTACGAAGTTGTATCCACTTTAGCTTGGAAGTTGGGGCTAAATCTAAACCGGCTCGACGGTTATCGATTGGGCCAATTTTAAGCGTGCATGATGTCCAAAAGTGACCTTTATGGTTTCAGTCTCTCGTAATTTAAAAAAAAACATAAAATGATTACTGGTTTATTTACACAGGAATAGCAGCTGGGAACGTGAGGTGGGAATAGTCCCATTTTTTGTTTACCACAAGCTAGTTACATGACCATTGATAAGATACCTTATGTGATGCTCTTACGCCTGTTAAATTGCTATTTTCTCAAAATAATAACGCACGGCATTGATTTGCAAAGTTACAATAGCAACTTCTACAATCATCTAGATCAACATGACAGCAGTAAAGTGAAAACAGTCATACAACCGTTATAACTGAAATGTCAGAGCGGTCAAATTCGTAATCCTTGAACACAATGGTCATAATCTTGCAAGAGATCAAAAAATCCCCTGATCCCCATCAGCGCGCTCATAATGGCGGAGGAAATTGTTCCATTCCAATGACAATAGTAGTTGTAATTAACGAGGGTTCTACATCAGTCGAGCGATTCAATAATACCCCTTAATAGCATGCGATTTATTCCCGCTTAGACGCTCTACGTAGCTTATGTAGGACTCTTTTAAAATCTGTTTATTGGTACTTTTATTAGACTATTCGGGATGTTTTTTAAGCTTTCAACCAAACTGTGTGTGGAAGTACATAATATAAGTTGAAGTCAAATAAATTAAAATAAATGGAATTGAACTTTTTTCTTTGTAAATACTCAGAAGGGAATAAAATGAAACAGCGGTAATATAGAAAGCCGAACGAATGGAATGGAAACATTTTCGAAACGTAAACGCTCGCATAATAAATGTTTTGACTTTGAAGTCGTTCCCAGAAAATTCAATGTTCACTTTCCCTTATCAAATACGCGGAAGCGTGAAATTCGCGGGTCTACTCTGGAAAGCTATATCGACATCAAATCTCGATGTTTCTCTCGATAACACTTTCCAATCTCTAGCGAGTGAGAAGGACGGAGATAACCGAATAAGTCAATTGAATTGATTTGTTCGACGAAGGGTCCTACTACCCTTTAGTCCAATATTGAATGAGAAAAATAAAAAATGTTTGCTTTGATATCAATTGCAGGGATGGGTTCGTATTTAACTTTTATTCGCGTCTTTTGAAACGTGTAAGTATAATTTGGACATGAAAGAAACTTTTTTGTGGATTGATTTTCAAATTTGAGTGTAGGACAAATCCTACATTTGCTGGTAAATTAGATAGAGTTTTCCACCTGTAGTACAGACTGATCATAATGATGATTTTCAAATCAGTGAAATCTTGTGTGAGTGAGATCCACGTTCACCTCAATGTCTATTATGATGAAACTCTAAATTGGGTTTATTCCAAAGTAATTAGTTTCTAAGTATCAAAAATAATGAGTATTTCATACCCCCTACGCTCGCGATAATTGATTTTATATTATGTATGGTTACGCGTGTGGCCTAATTTTGGACGAAACGCTCATCTTTTATTAAACGAGACTTTTGAACCGTGCTACTTCATAACAATGTGTTTAGTATCAATTAATATGATAACACAATTAAGACAGTATAATGTAGTAAGTAGTTATTTACTAAAATTGCTTAATTGAATTATTCTCTTTTAATTGTACCTAAAGTAATTTTTTTACGCCCGTATTCACAAACGATGCTTGCTTATGTGAAGTAGCGAATCGAACGCACAGCGTTGAATATAAATCTGTTATTGGTTCATGTGTCACCCTGTGCGTCCACGCGCACTGTGATACCTCATAGTAATGTTTGTGAATACGGGCGTTAATGTCTCATTAATAAAACCATTTATTTGACTTTATAACTGTTTTAATCGACAAATCATTGAAGAAACTTTTTACCCACACTTCAACATCTCTCTCCGTTAATCGAAGCCTTTTTCTCTAAATATTAACAAACATTATAAAATACTAAATAAACAACCTCTTCGTTGTCCTCTTGTATATTTAATAAAACAAATCCAAGGGATGGAAGACCCAGCTGCCCTCTAGTTATTACAGATTCCATGTACGCGTAAGAATTTAGCGAATAACGGAATAATGGTACTCGTTACGCCACACACCCTTCGGACAACAAAAGATACATACAAAGATATAATAACAATGGAGCGTGCACCACGCACAAAAAGAGTGCCGAAACTCAAAGAAAAATCACATTTCCTCTGTCTCTGCAAAAACGCGGTCAAGCGTGAACTGATTATGAGTTGGAATTGTTGTAATATCTCTTTGGAGTGGATTTTGGTTGAGGATATGCGGTTTGTTTTAATTAAGTATAATACAATAATGTATACTTTTTACTGGTCATTATCTTATCACAAACTTGCCCTGGACTGATTGAGTTTTTATTGGCGGTCAATCTGTAGATCTTAGCTTCATAGAACTTGCAGCGGTGGGAACAAGAGGTGGAAATAGTCCTGTTTGGTCATTATCGCAAACAATGCCAATAAAAAACATTTATGTTCTTTTAAGTAATATGTCATAATATTACATTGTTGAAGTTACAAGTGCAATTTTATCCAGCCAATATTGCTTGAAATTTTTCTTTCACACACCTTTATGTGTGTAAAAGTTTACATCGCAGAAAATATAATATAAACATCAAAAGTGTTTATTTAATACAATACATTTCCCCAAAAAAAATCCATCATACAACTATGTACGAGTACCTAGTCGAATAGTGAGTGCTTTGTAGTTCTTTGCCCTGTGAAAGGTATTGCTTTGTTGAGGTTATCAAATAGCGACTATACCTTTGTCCCCTGAACGCAACGAAGGTATTTCCCGAATGAATTTGGTCATATTTAAGGATCTGCCCCTGTCACTTCCAGACGTTAAGTAATACCTCTTTGTCGTACCCTACTTACAGATATCGGATCTGCAGCGACGAATAAACTAACAATATTATTATGTAGGTATTCGAGCGTGACCTTTTCTGACCTAAAGTTAACCTTTAAAATTGTGTTCAATTGCTTTATTCCAATTTTGTCACATTACAAATGAGTCATATTTATTTCGTTTATTGTTTTACTTATGTAAATTTGACACTACTATTATTATTTGGTTGTGGTGATAGGGCGGCCCAATTTACAGTTTACCTGAGAAAAGAGGATTTCAAGAAATAAAAGAAAGGATTAAAGGAATTTTTATAACCATAATATTACGTGTCCCAGTGTGTATTTCTACGTACCTAATCGTTTACCAATACAATACTTTATATTTTTTGTACTAAAGATGTCCCACTATTAATATTATTTTCCTGCGGGTCTCTAAACCAGCTCGTGGTTCGGGACAAATGTAGTAATTGTCAGTCTTCCAACACAAATTCTCATAAAGGGCCGACCCTAATTTCTTTTATGTGGTGTTCAAACGAAGAAGAAACGTACGATATCAGGCCCGCGAGTGTACTTGGACATTGTTGTTCTGATTGACTTTAACTTTTTGTACTATATGACTTACTTGACTTGGCAAGGTTCCTTTTATGATTTGTACAGAAAAAACCTGTTTATTACTCAAATCGCTCGAGTCTCATTATCTACGAGTAATGTATATTAGTATAACTCAAAGGTGACTGACTGACTGACATAGTGATCTATCAACGCATAGCCCAAACCACTGGACGGATCGGGCTGAATTTTTGCATGCAGGTAGATGTTATGACGTAGGCATCCGCTAAGAATGGATTTTACGAAACTCCACCCCTAAGGGGATAAAACGGGATCCACGCGTACGAAGTCGCGGGCGGCCGCTAGTTTTTTACATAAAGTCAAGTTCACGTTTGACCTCTATCTCATTTGATGGTAAGATCATAACGATGAGATCTAATAATATCATTGACTCATGCACGATTAAGATACTGAAACTGTCAATGTGCCACCAAGAGTTATTCTCGGATAAAAGTTTGGTCGCAAACGCTGGAATTCCACTGCTCATTTTGTGTGAAAATCATTTAGAAAATCATTTCTCATTCATCGATTGATTGCTATTTCCTTTATGTTTTTACATTTGGCCAAGTGCACACTGCACGCACACTACAGTTACCTATATGACTTTTCATAATAGTTTCTCGATTAAATTATTCAAATCTCATTGGTACATCGAATTGGAATCGATTTTATATAAATAGACCCAGCGGACGTTTGGGCATCCAACCTTCGGGGTTTATTATAAATGTATGGAGCCCTTTCAGTGGCATTGTAAGCAAACAAACAGATATCGATCTATGTTACACTACATGTATCTATATGTACAGGTGACAATTTCGTCGAACAGCTAAACGAACTCAATTCGCATCTGTCAAACTGTGAGAGTGCCCGTTTCCATTTATTTGATCTCGGGACGAAAAAACATGCCCGGCCTTTATTGTAGGTCGCGCAATAATAAATGTTGAATATTTATTGTCTGGATAGCTATTTTTTCTTTACTAGCTTTCCGCCCGCGGCTTCGCCCGCGTGGAATTTTGTCTGTCACAGAAAAACTTTATCGCGCGCGTCCCTGTTTCAAAAACCGGGATATAAACTATCCTATGTTCTTTCCCGGGACTCAAACTATCTCTATGCCAAATTTCATCAAAATCGGTTGCGAGGTTTAAGCGGGAAAGCGTAACAGACAGACAGACAGACAGACAGACAGACAGACAGACAGACAGAGTTACTTTCGCATTTATAATATTAGTTGGGATTGCAAACCGAAGGAGACGAGAGGTCACCATCGATTTATGTTCTGTAACGAGAGGGAGTTTTTACAGCCATCCACAAGATTTCTGCCCTAGAATATGTTTCGAGGCGCTAACACCCGTATTCACAAATGATGCTTGCTTAAGTGAAGCAGCAAATCGAACGCACAGGGTCAAATAGAGCTCTGTGACTGGTTCATGTGTGACCCTGTGCGACGACGCGTACTGTGAAACCTCATAGTAATGTTTGTGAATAGGGGCGTCAATGTTGAATTTTCAAGTAAAGAATATTTAGGTACTGCTAGGTTTATCAACCTTGAAGTGACTGAAATTTCTCAGTATTTCGCTCACAATTCTCTATGACATGACCATGGCGTGTTCCCAGAATTCCTCTTAATGGGGTATTTGAGACTCACCGTCTTGTAACCCCACGGGGCAGGAATGATGCAATATTAATGCTGATCGATACCACTTTCCTCACAATAGAAATTCGAGAGCGATTTTGATACCCAAGATGGGTGAAATTTACAAATTACCTCATAAAATTTGTAACAATAAATAGATGACTTATCTATGTACTTGTAAATAAGTTAACACAACAAAAATCTGTTACCAAAAGTTATTTTCTTTAAAACTGTGATGATACTACAGTTTAGTCTTTATCGGTGAAGAGTAATAAAACTATTTTACTGCATTTTATAGTTAAATTGAACGAAAGCGATAAAAATGTATCCATTTTCGTAATGTACTAGGATTGCACTAGACTTGTATAGAGACGACACAGTTGCGTCTCTGAAATAGACTAAATATGTATTATTATAAAGACCCTCATGGTTGATGCCGTATGCACAATTGCACATACTTACACAATCACTATCAAAAGATTAACTAATATATAATATAATATAATATAATATCACAAAGCTTGTCAAGGGTTAAGTGAGCTTAAAAGAAGTGTGATTACTTGTATTTTTTTTTTGTTTTAAATTATCCACTCAATACTAATATGCTGGGTCTCGTTCACATTTTACATAAAGATCTTGGATTCGGATTGTATTCATTAAGAGCACTGACTGTGGCAAAGTTAGTAAGTTCATTTTGCTATCTCCGAAATGCAACCATGAAGTAACGAAAAGTCACATTCATTTACATGATATGTTAATAGATGTCAACCCTATCGCCCACACTTGTCTTGATTCCCTTTTTTTATTCCACCAAAAAATAATTACTAAGGCTGGGTTGCACCATCTTACTTTAACTTTGACAAACGTCAAAAATCTGTCAAACTCCATACAAAAAGCACCGGTTATCGTCAAAGTTAATTGGTGCAACTCAGCCTTACAAGTACATACAAGTACACAAAAGATTCCATTTCTAAAATTACAAAGGCTATTCCAATGACACTGACAGTTCCTGGCGGTTATTAGTTCGAGGCTGATGGCATGATAGCATAAGTCGGTCACGCCCAAAAGGGTCACCAATACTATAAATAATATCCTTGTTTCAGCCTGTTACAGTTGAGTGAGAAGGGGACGGAATGGATGGAGTTTGTTTTATTATCAAATTTTCTAAATATGACTTTGGAGGTTTTACGCTGCGCCCATCTAGGCTCAAACTAATCAAAGGTGGTACACATTAGTATTTTTTACTGATTTTGTGTCAGTGTTTGCTAATATAAGATTTATCCACCTAATCTGGGCGCCAGATAGGTGATAACGTAGTTATTTTTAACCGACGAAAAACTGAGGAGGATCTCACTAGTTGAAGAGTATTAATTTATTTCCATACATAAAAACAAACATAAACTACGAGTAGTTACTTGATGGCTGGTGAAAATACGTTTCTATTTTCCTCGTCTTCGAAATTAATATGAAGCATTAGTTGGCGATAGCAAGAAATCAAACTCCATACTTAACGCACCATCGAAGTTCCTAAAACATATTCAAACTTACTCGCAAATAATTTCCCTCTGAGTTATTTCGGGTCTATTTTGTCCCTGTCACTCATGCAAACATCTCGATAAGAGTGAGAGAGATGAATGTATCTCAAAATACGGAACCGCGGGAGTTGTCCCACTGATTTGGCAATATGATACGAATTTGTTCGTTCCTTATTAAAAGTTTCGTGTAATGAGCAAAGTACGCATGATCAAGAAATATATCGTTACATATTTATAATTAATATTCTAAATATAACATTAAAGTTGTAAGTACGTATCAGATTTCAATTATCATCAGCGTCGTAGTAACAAAATAAAATCAGGCAATTACAGAATTTTGAACTATCGTTGAAATAAAAATGAAAAGAATTCAATAATGAATTAAATTATATGGTTTTTAAAAGGTGAAACAAACTGAAACCTTAGGACTCTTTCCCAGTGAGACATCGCGTTTTTTGGAGTGTTTTTTTAGTAGTATACGTGGTTTAATATTAACATTGGCACGCATATCCCGTTTGCAGTGTCCCGCAAAAAACCGTTTCGTTCGAATTTGGAATTTTAATTTCACACACTTGTTTATTCCCACAATCCAGTTTTGCTGGATTGCCGTGGAAATGAATCCTTACGTGTGAATATAACATTGGGTGTCATACTAAGGTAGGTAATTGCTTTTCGCCAAAATTGAGCTTTATTAGCGAAATCTAAAAGTCTAGTACGCTTATTGGCGACAAAACTTACGGCTCATAAAACGCGAGCTATAAATAAGAAAGGAACGATTCAATAAAATCTCGCTGTTTGGGCACAATAGGTTTTCCACTAAGGAACTCGATAGTGAGTAGTAAAATCACAAAAGCAATGGCATATGGATAAACTGGTGAGATAAAATCTACCTTCTGGACTATTATTTGCTGCTACATTGTATATGCAGACAAAGGCATCCTTGTATGTGACTTTTTTAACAAAAACATGCAAATTTTTGTATAGTTTAACATCTATTTAGTTTCTACTGCACGAACACGACTCTCTCGAATTTACCAGAACCTAAGGAGAAAAGAAGGATTTGACCTATACACTCCCCACGCAGCGCTGGCCAGATGGGTTGGGGCCTACCTTTAAAACATCCACAATATGACTTTGTCATTTTACAAATTTAAACTTTTATTTTGTTAATTTTTAAAGGCTGTTTTTATGAAGGTAACGAGTATTGCTCTTTTTATTAAAAGCGTTACCTCAATAGGTATTTTACTTACTCATTTCCGTGTGCTATAACTCGAATTAAAATTTAATACACAATATACGTTGTTGTACGAGTATTAATATCGCCGACGCGTGTTAAATATTACTTAATGCCAGTCAAGGGCTGCTTAAATATGTAACCCAAATTTCGGAGGGCGAAGTTTTTAGGGCGCGCACAGATGATTCATTATGTTTTTTAAATGTTTGCTTTGAATTACGCATTACGATAAAAGGTGGGTGTGATTGTTGATTAAGTTGTTTTGCTTTATTTGACTTTTTAGACGAAAAGTTACACCTTAGTTAAGTAGAGAAATGCACTACTTTTTGACAAAAAGTTCATAGGGTTAATTAGGTGCATAGAGAAATTTTATGACATCAACAATACCCACGATTATCAATGATTTGCTCGAAACTTTGTGAATGCAGTAGTAGCTTAGGTCTTACATCCAAAGTAAGTAAATATTACTAGGCTGATCTCCTTTCATATTCATATCAGTCAAAATCATTATTAATTTAAATTTTGTAAAATTGTTTAATTAAACCCATTCGTAATGTCATTAGAACCCAAAATACGTTTAATGCAGCAATTCGTTCCACGGGGCCATTTCTCTTCAAATTCGTTTCGTGCCCAAAAATCCTTTAGCTTGGTTTCCCAAACGGTAAATAACGTGGCGTGAGTTGTTCCGACGTTTTTTCTTGTGAATTTTGTTAATGAACCACGTAGAGTTGCTGCAAATTGTGGGCCAAGTGATGATAATAATAAATCCGACGTGAAGTTACCCTTGTCATCTACCTAGACTAGCGAATTAGAGATACGGCACGATTTAAGAGAAATATTTTTGCAACTCGTCAGTAAAATGACTAGGTAGGTACTGTGATTGTTCTTACCGAATGCAACATAAAATATATGCGTTTAAGATACAAATGTACCTACAATGTTAATGTGTTCTAATGATAATAATATTATTATTACGTAGGTAGATATTATTTTAATGAAGTGTGTATAATTCTTTCATATTAAACTTCGACCATAAATGTCATCTAGGATAGACTACACAAACACCAAAACTGAATAGGTAAATAAACTTTCAGAGTTTTATATTTAACTGATTACGCCAGATAGAGGGTTATATTTTTTACCAAAACAGTTTTTTTTTTTATTTTTCCGTAACTCAATCAAAAGCCTAAATCCGATTGAGTCACAGAAAATCGCTTTGCCGAATGGCGTTGATCAAACCTTAGATAGGCAAGCAATTTCAGCCCACATTCGAATGTCAATACATTATTTAATTTTAACCTGGGCATTATGTAGTGTTATGTACAAAGCCTGTCCACAATATAATCTTCTGCATAACACAGGCAATCGGTCGGCAAGCGTCCCTCATTTAGCCTCTTTGTTGGAGTGACAGTGAAATATAAGGGAGGGATCAGGTGCGGTCAGCAATGTAGTTCTGTGATTCAATTTTTATCTTATCTCACGCATGATATAGGGTGGGTTTTCTATTAAATGTTCCCTATTTTCCCGGAATTATCGCGGCGCGTACGTGTTTTGCGTGACAGTGCGCGACGTGAGATCTGTCATATACTCATCGTAGTCATAGTATAAAAATATGTAAAAGTTGCTTCAATTTGCTACGGAAAACTTTTTTCAGTTACCACAATAGCGCCAGTCCAGAGAATAATAATTTTAGTAAATTTATCTCGTCCATGTGTCAGATAGTGAGCAGTGTGAGAGAGCTTTTACAGAGCCAATTTAATGAAAATAATTAATTTTATTGATTTCAGTAAACTCTTCAATAAATTGTATTGTAGAAATAAAAGCTACATTCACACGCTAGGCTACACTTACACCCACTTTATATAAAACCTACCATGGTTATTGCCAGTTTTAAAAGTGAATAAATTTTCATCAACATTAAATTCAATTACGGTTCCTAAAGGGCCATTTAGTTGTGTAATTACAGAAAGTTCATTGAACCCTTAACTTTACATCAAATTAAAGGCATTATACATAAATTCCTAGGCTCATTAGGTCAAGTAACAAACTGTAAGTGCTATAAGCCTGTACTAATTCTTTATGCTCATTCAAATTGCCCATTTACCTTTACCTTGTTGTACCCGCTAAACCAATTTATCTTGCCTTGATTTATTAAGGGTGCCTTAATTAAATGGAGTCCAAAATATCAGCGGAACCGTTCTAAGCAAATTATATAAGGGTTCGGTAAGTGTCGTATGTAAATTTTTAGACGTTCCTTTAAGGCCGTACCTATTTCATGTTGGCAGTTAATAAGCATAGCATTATTATTTAATGAGCTCAACTCTGACGATATAATATTATATTTAAACTTTCATGGTCACTAACATAATTATTTACGGGACTGCTACCATGTACATTAAATTTGAGTTTTCGGATATTTTTTATGCATTGTTGCAAGCAATACAATAACAATACAATGAGAGAAGAACAATAGTGTCTAGACAAACCTAAAAAGGATTTAGGACGCTACTTGGATCAAATATGTAATTGCTCAATAATGAATAATAAATAAATAAAATAAATAAATAAATAAAATAAGCGCGGTCACGGAGTAACCGTAATATCCGAAAACTCAAAATTAAGGTAAATGGTAACAATCCCGTAAATAATAATTACTCGTAACTCTGACGTGACGATGTTTATGTAGACAGTTTTATGATCATAACCTATAACCGTCATATTAAATTTAAAACGGTTTCTGCAAAGTATTACGGAGTCAATATTGTATCCACTTTCCTGTTAATAAATTACAATGCACTCTGCTGGTAGATTTGCATTTTTAATACTATTTTCTAGCAAAGACCTGAATAACTCGAACCGTTCAACCGTTGCTCGAAACGGAATAATGGACTTTGAGTCTATTTTTAATGTTATTCTATTTTAAAGAAGGTTTTAACTGAAGTTACAATAAAAATACTTTCTGAGGAAATTCTGTCGACGAAATAGTACAAACCAAGTTAATTTTATGAGGATATACAGTGATTTTGCGTTTAAACACCAATAAATGTAGAATTCTGATAACTTTTTTTATTCAAATTGTATTTGTTTATATCTGTCCTTCTTTGAAAATTTAGATTTAGTAGCAAACAGTTTTTTTCTAGAAGACTACTCTGTTCATGAAAAGCAAGCAAATTGATTGTTGATTAATTATAAAACAGTCTGTTGTAAATTAGACAAAATATATATCAATGTGAATTCAACTATCTTCAAACTGTTTAAAACTCTGCTCTATATACTATTTACGGGCGTGAGTCTACCTTCATAACCTTATACCATTTTTATTGCCAAAGAAAATATTCTGCCAAACTTTCATTTTAGCCGATGATGGATTCGGCTTGTTACAACCATATTCAATCTAAACGAGGAAAATATTCCAACTTCCGAGCCTTTATCAATTTGCATCAAATCTTTCCCTTTAGTCCCACGGGAGAAAACACGAAACATTAACGGGAATCCTGAATATTCCTAATTTACGATCCTTGGTGGAACTTTCTCAAAAATAATTATGGAAGTATGAAGCTAGTGGCCGCCGAAGAACGAACAATTTCCGTAGCTCTGTCTTTTTCGTTCTTAGGAGAATACGGTGTGAGTGAAAGAGAGGAGTGGTTTTGCTCTGTGACGAAGGGAAAGGGCTGACCAAATAAATAATTTCCGATTTAAATGAAAGGAAGTTTAGAGAATCCTCTCCCGGGATTTATATTATCCTGACGTCCCAATTGATGGATACCTCAGGCGGTGGCTTTTGAATAGTCAATTATAATTTTGTGGTTTTAAACAGTTGGATGTAACGATTCAATTAAATTTTCGTAAGGATTATTTTCAGTGTTTATTTAAATTAATGATACGCACTCTACGGATGAAAACCGTAGCAACGTAGTACTGGTAATTAATACATTTATGGCGAAAAAATTAACTAATGTAAAGTCAACTAAGAAAAAGTACCTTTAATAATGATTTATAATTTAGTTAAATTACTATTTAGTCTGATATAATTATCACCATTTCCTCGGTGACATCATTTAAGTCCGTGACGTCACATCGTATATTGTGATTAATTAAAACGTTGTACCTACGATCCGCGTATTCTCTGATATTTCATTTGTTAATTATTTAATGAAGCCATCTTGGTTTTAATAACAAGTGTGTTACGAGACCGTAAGGGGAGGATTCATGTTACAAATATTTGATGTTATTATTACTGATATGAAAATTTAGTTAAAATTCTAGCTGTGTAAAATAATTTTGTCTCAAGAAACATGTGCAAATTAAGTAAGCACGGACGACAGCACGTCAGACTATACCTGTTTGTTGCAAAGAATAGCTTTCACTTATAAAAATAACTAGCCTGAAAAGACAAAACTGAAGCCCAGCTCAGAGCAAAAAGTAGGTGAAAATTAAACGTACACTTTTATAGTTCATTAATTATGTTCCCATAGACGAAGAGAAGTTAGAACGTAAATTTTATATAAAAATCTATTAAAAAAAACCTTAGAGAAAAATGTAGGACACCCTTAGAACTCTCCGGCGCAGTAATAACATCTCGCAGATACCGCAATTAATTAAAATGCCGGCAGCAACCGCTCACTCTTATAGGGTTGCCAGGTCTAAGCCGAAAAGCCGGACAGATCAGCTATCCGGACATAAAAGCCGGACAGCTGGTTTAGCCAGAAAAAAAGGGTAAAGAAACTCGAAGCGACGTAGAGTGGCGTGAAGATACGGGACTAGTTCCACTTCTCGTTCCTACCGCTGAAACTCCTGTGTCGATCACCAATGGAATACCAACCAGTGAAGGCCAAGTTAATGTCTCGGAAAAGTTAAACTATCATTGGACTCGCCACGAATTTAATCAGAAGATGAAAAATGTAAAAGAATTGGCCAAATTTTAAGAAACCGTCTACTATGACCGCATACGTCACCAAAAACTCGATTGTGTCAGACAGCCCGACACCATCGTGGCCGGACACGACTTTGGCCGGCTCTATCCGGACGCCTGGCAACGCTACTCCCGACGGCTGTAAGACTCCATTTGTTAATTTATTAATTAAGCTTCCAACCGCCGTTAAAATATTTTTATAAGTCAACTTGGAAACGAATATCGAAATTCTCAACTCGTTAATTGTAAGAGATTATCATCAAATAGTTGATAACATTTTGATAATCTTTCGTGGAATTGGTTAAAAAGTGAAAACTTTGTTATTATTTTAATTTTGTTGGATCACCAACAAGGTGACATTGGCTAGCATTCACAAAAGGTACCACACATGTCAATTATTTAACTATCATCATAAAATATCTGCTCTCTCAAATCCAGATATTTCATTTTAACAGCCAAAAATATACTCGTATAATGTTCCCGTTATCTTTTCAGCTTTATTCAGACTAAAAATAACTATGTGACAGAAAAATATCGTCGATTCTCCTCAGAAAGGAAGTGTGGAATGTTAACACACGCCTTCTTTACGTTTGCGAACAATTTATTGCTGATGAGAACCCACTTTTATAACGTTTTTAGTGCTGCATAAAATTAGGACGTGATAGGAGCCTTGCTTGAGATATTAAATTGCAGCATGTTTTATATTGCAGGTCACGAAATAATGTAGTATATTATTTTTGAGCGAAGAATCTAGAGTCATGCAAAGCAAGTGTTATGAACATCGGAAAATAATAACCTATTAGTAGCAATAATGTGTATACCAAATAAGAAAGTAAGAAAAAATAGTTTTACCTACCTGCCTTGTTCTGCATATTAATAAATATAGAAAACAAAATTACTGAACTAACATTTCATCTAAATCTAAAAATGTAATATTGATCATATTTGAAGAGATAGGCTGGGTTGCACCATCTTACTTTAACTTTGACAAACGTCAAAAATCTGACAAACTCCATACAAAAAACACTGGTTAACGTTGTAGTTACGGTCAAAGTTAGGTGGTGTAACTCAGCATCAAAGTTTAAAAACATCACGCCATTGAACTGTTACAGCGCGTTTCGTGTTCAGCTAAAAGGGTTTTCATCAACACGTGCCAATCTTTTTCGAATCATAATCGAATACGCACTGTCAAAAATTGCCTCCACCATATTCCAACGGTCCAATTTATTTTCGGTCCCAATCTGAATAGCAACGAACATCTGATGCCCGCTCGGCTTTTGTTTAGAAATCCAATAATAAAAACAAAAATGCATTTTTGAAGGCAATTTAAAAATGGAACGGCTGCAGCCGTTTTTGGAAAAAAGTTCACACAATATTTTTGGTTCAAAAACCATTACATCGTAATATCTCGAAACTCGAACACCATAATTCTCGTCAAACGTTAGCACGATTTTATTTAGTTAAACATCATGGACTCATGAATGATATTTTCAAATACATACAAGTGTTTACATTTTTTAATTAATTAATTATGTTTAGTATATTTTTGTCGCGCAACGTTTTAAAACCTCTGGAACTGTGATGGCAAAAAGTTATAAAGTTGTTATTTAATAATAATAATAATAAATACACTTTATTGCACACCAAAGATAAGAACAGAAATAAAAGGAACACACAAGGTACAACTAGGCGGTCTTATCGCTATTAAGCGATCTCTTCCAGACAACCTATGGTGAGGACAGTTACTTAAAAAAAAATATGAAGGGGAAGGCGGTGTCGACACTAAAGAAATAAATGTAAACAAAAGGCATAAAATTTAAACCAAAATAATACATACAAATAATACACAAAAATATATTAATATATACATAATTATATAAAATTTAATATATACCTACATACATAAAATATAATATATACCTACATACACATACAATTTTTGATACGAACCAAAGATAGAACTAGATAGCCAGCAGAAAATAGGTGGGAATTTTAAGAAGCTAAAAGCAATACAGATGTTGGGAAATTAAGGTAGTAGCGTGAGGAAGTGAGATTTGAGTCTTTTCTTAAAAGTAGGAAGTGACTCAGATTTCCGAATAGACATCGGCAAGGCGTTCCATAGACGGATAGCTTGAACAGTGAAAGATCGCGTATAGGAATGTGAGGTGTGAGAAGGAAAATTAAGATGGAGTTTTTTTGACGACCGCATTTCGTGACCCAGGGCCGACATTTACATTTTCTATTGTTTTATATTATTTCCGTTATTTACATTTTCTATGTTACAAAAAAAAAAACCGACTCCAAAAAACCTACACTAAAAAGTAGAAAAATAATTACTAATTACTTATATTAGGACCAATTAATATTAATGTATACCTACCATGATTGATACTTCTGGAGTCGGTGCCAAGATTATGAAACGTGTGAAGTTTTCCTGCACCGACTCCAAAAGTATCAATCATGGTAGGTATACATTAATATTAATTGGTCCTAATATAAGTAATTAGTAATTATTTTTCTACTTTTTAGTGTAGGTTTTTTGGAGTCGGTTTTATTTTTTTAAATAAAAATTAACTTATTTCTTGCTTTTTAGTTAACTAATTATTACCTTGATGTTACCACTGAAAGTAGGCAGTACATTGAGACTATATTCTTGATGTCAAGTATAAAATAATATTCCCTACAAAATACAGGTTACCATATCGGCAACCTAAAAAGACCCTAAACCGTCAGCCCACCCTAACATGAAAGAATACAACTGTTGGTCTATTTGTACCTATAATATTTAAAAAAATATCCTCCAACTCCTAAGCGTTAAGGAGTTGTACCTACCATGACCAGTTCATCATGATGAGATGATGACTATCTGATCCAAACACTTGAATAAATTTAGAAACTATACTTATCTATAAAATTAAAAGAATTATCCTCCAACTCCTAAGCATTAAGGAGTTTTACCTTATATCATCAGCTCATCAATATGAGCTGATGATTTCCAGGAGCAAATACTTGAATAACTTAAGAAAAAGTTTGAAAAATGATATACGTGCCTATAAAATTTGAGGGTTGCCCTCGATTTCCCTAGGATCCCATCATCAGATCCTGACTTGGTGACAATGGGACCACCTCAGAAGTGTACCCTATCGAACAAAAAAAGAATTTTGAAAATCGGTCCACAATTGACGGAGTAATCGGTGAACATACATAGAAAAAAAAAAACATACATACAGTCGAACATAATATAACCTCCTCCTTTTTTGAAGTCGGTTAAAAATATGTATAATGCAAATTACCTGACTTATTGTTGGGAAATAAATAATACGATATATAAATAAAATCGTAACTATTTGCTGTGTCCCATCCCATTTAACGTCAACTTCAAATTGTATAGTAGGTAAAATACCTAAACCACAGCAATACAAAGTTTGGTTTTATTGCGAGCATTCGTGTAAATAAATGACGCACTAAATTAAGCTCATCTGTTTAGTGCAGACCGCATTGAAATAAATAATTAGATTTAACTGTTAAAAGCCAAGTTAAAACTGTTTTATTAAGGTCAATTAATGTGAAATAATTAAACGATTAACCACAAATGTGTAGCTGATTATACATTCAGATTGTGGTAATTTAGGTAATTTGTATAACACTAGAGCCTTTAAAAGGTACTATCATAATATATCTCCTGGGAGCTTTGCATTTTCCAGGGTTGAAAGGTAGCTCTTGGCACTGGGGAATAAAACAAAGAATTTGTAGATAGTAAGCAATGTTAGGACTATTAACATGAATGTACCAAGATTTCGTAATGTTGAAAATGATTAGTTACGTATTATTTTTGAAAGCTAGGCTCAGTGCTGCTTATAAGGAAGGCAGACTTGGTAATGATTCTACTAAGTAGGTAGTTATCGACGGTGAAGTGACAATACCTCCTAACTGGATTTATTTTTTGGTTTTCAGGAGTTAGATAAAATACGTAAATATTACTTGCGCATTAAGCAGCTATTTCCACAAAGTTTTATTGCTATCTAAAAAGAACTATCAGTTAGGAGAAAGATTTCGAATGGAAAAAGTTCACGCGAAATTAAATTTTAAGAAAATCGACTTCTTAAGAAATGTTAGTTATGTATTGTCATTCACCGTCGTTATAATATGTCGGGGGGATTTTGGTGAAGTTTGTTATGACCTCACATAGGTTTTCCGTTCAATTTTTACGAGTATGTGGCATTTTTAAGGAAATAAATTAAATTATTTGCTTCCACTCTCAAATATAGCGTACCTATTAATAAGCAAAACATGTTTAGTGATGTTAGCTCTTGTCCTGCATCTCACTTGATAGAAAGTAATCAAGTCAAATGTCAAAAAAAGCTTGACCCGGAATCCTCAACCACATATTCAACTGGCTCTCTTACATTTCTTACGTTCCCCCGGGACAAACTTGACCTTTACTGGTTGGGTTTTATTGGCGGTCAAGCTGTAGATCCTACACAGGAGTTGCAGTGGTGGGAAAGAGAGGTGGGAATAGTCCCGTTTGGTTCTCTTACAATAAATACTAAATTAAAATATTCCTCCACAGTACACCTGTCTCCACGAGAATCTGTTCCACTACCTTTGCGAGGAGAATGGAGGGGCTGTCACTTTACCAGCGGCTAGGGGAGATGATGCCTGGAAGGTCTACTTCAACGAGAACCCTGAGGAGATCGTGGACGAGTTCGCCATGAGATACGGGATCGAAGCCATCTATCAGGCTATGACGTAAGTCTTCATTTGTTTACTTATGTTTCTCAGGACATTTTAGATGCAGTAGGTAGGTATCTTTTTTCTACCAGTCAAGCGTCTGATGAATTTTGTAGCTGATCCAATGACCTTGCCCCTGGGACAAACTTGGATTTCAATGATTGGGTTTTTTTTGGTAGTTATGATGTAAATCTTGGCTATGATGAAACGAGAGGTCGGAATAGTTTCGGGCCAGTAAATCATCATTCGGGGATACCCCCTTACATTCAATTAATTCTTCATCAAAACATATTTTCTTAAAGTCGAATCGTAAACAACGCCTTTAATACATAATAGGCCAGTCATATGAATAACTAATGCATAATTGAATTTGAATGTAGTTTTAAGCATTATTTCTTAATAATCTAAGACTATGACGTAGGCAAGTAAAGGTACATACAAGTATGTTGTGCTTACATAAGCCTCTACCACACTCAAATGTGTTTGTACAAGATTTTGCAACACCATTTTGGAATTTAGCTCACACTAAGTTCGCGCTATAAGCCGAAAATCCAATCTTAGCCAATTACCAAGTACGCAGTAACTATGTTATAGGTATGCTTAGTTCCACCTCATATTATTAAGCAAAATCCGCCCACATTTGCATAGAAAACGGCATATTGTCTCACTGTACAAACAGCTTCGCTAAATAAGCGCAAATTAGGACGTACCCTAATTAGGGCACACGTTTCCCGCACCAATTAAGGGCACAAAAATGTAATCTCGCGGGGGGTGGTTTTCTTTGAAAGGGTATACCTATCTTTATCTTCTAATCCGAAACGCGTGAATGTCGAAGGTTGGGCGGACGGTATACAAAACGACTTCGTCTCCCAAATGGGCGGTAAACAGCCTGTGTAAACAGACTTAAGTTAACGGTCTTACGTTCGATGTGGTGGCTTACATAATGAAGATTTTTACCAAGACCTAATTTCGCAGTATCAAAATAGCAATTTAACTGGGTTTCTGATGACTTGTATTTTTTTGACCCATACAAATCGTTTCAATCAATAATGCAGGTCAAATTTATTCAAGTTGAAACCAAAAAGATGTATCACAAAATTGAATAAGTCATAAATCTAGGGTGATTTATTTAACGGTCTTCTAAAAAAGGCGAATCTAAATGGCGTATAACTATCATATTTAACAAAAAATAAGAGAGGAGGTAAGTAGGCATTACTCTTGTTTCTTAGTTCCAAACAAGACTACGTGGTATGATTCAGGAAGGCGTTTCAGCTAAGCTTGCTTTAACCGTGACTTAAATGGGTTACCTTCATGAATACTTATTAAATAAAGTATAGGTTACCTGCCATATCATAATCCAGACCAAATCCACTTCATACGTTTCGTGTCGTGGTTTCGAAAAAGATCGATAAACAATACTTTTTACGTGAGACCGTAACGCCCGTATTCACAAACGATGCTTCAAATTCAAATTCAAAATATTTTGCTTAATATGTGCACAACGTTGAATAGAGCTCTGTGATTGGTTCGTGTCACCCTGTGCGTCCACGCGACTGTGAGACCTCATAGTAATGTTTGTGAATACGGGCGCAAATGTCACTTACGATGCATACTTAAGTAAATGCCTACGCAAACGGCGTTTTCATGACGGCAACACAAAAGAGTCTGGGACAACTTAAAATTGATTTTCTGTCGAGTGTGGTTAAGTTCGATTTTGCTTGTGAATTTATGACCGAATTGGCTCGTGTTAGATTTATGTTGACGTTGACGGCATTATGGTGAACAACACGGTATTATATTTTAGCAAAAATATTGGTGTGGCTAAAATTTTAAGGCTGATGGTAAATCATTTAACTTTGGCAAAAGGTATTTAGATGCTTTAGTGTTTCATGAAAGTTTATACAATGACCATATTATACACTTTTGTGAATTCACTATAACATGTACAAAGAAGACAAAGTCCCTGGACAATTTTTCCCTTCTTTTTCTGGGCTAGATTTTTAGGTTCTATAGTTGGATGGTGGAATATTGATCAATGATTTTTAGGCTGGGTTGCACCATCATACTTTAACTTTGACAAACGTCAAAAATCTGTCAAATACAAAAAGCACCGGTTATCGTCATAGTTACCGTTAAAGTTGGTTGGTGCAACTCAGCCTTAATATCCACTTCAATAAATCCTTATACTAGGTAGAGACTGACTTTTGAACCTATAAAATTCACATGTTATGAATCTTGTACTGATGACTTTGTATTAGATTTTTGTAATTTTTAAGTATTAATTTGTTTTATATGGTGACTTGATTGGTGTTAGGAGATTGGTGGTTATTAAAATACTAGCTTTCCGCCCGCGGCTTCGCCCGCTTGGAATTTTGTCTGTCACAGAAAAACTTTATCGCGCACGTCCCTGTTTCAAAAACCGGGATAAAAACTATCCTATGTCCTTTCCCGGGACTCAAACAATCTCTATGCCAAATTTCATCAAAATCGGTTCAGTGGTTTAGGCGTGAAAGAGAGACAGACAGACAAATAGACAGACAGAGTTACTTTCCCATTTATAATATTAGTATGGATACAGAATTAGAGGTTAATGAGCGCTTATGTGTATTCTTTTCCAGACACTTCCACTGCCTATCCACGAAGTACCTTTGCGCGGGAGTGCCTGCCGTGATGTCGACGTTGTTGGCCAACATCAACGCGTACTACGCTCATACCACGGCGTCGTCTGCCGTCTCCGCCTCAGACCGGTTCGCTGCTTCTAACTTTGGGGTAAGCATCTCAAAATGTTTCCGTTTGTCATGATGTTGAGGAAATTGAAAAATAATAATTTTACGTTAGTCGTAAGTACCTCAGCGTGTATATTGCAGTTTGCGTATTGTTTGAATTATGTTTCCGGCTAATATAAATATTATTTTATTTAATAATAAAAATAAAAATTCATTCTATACTTACCTACTCTAATTTAATTTTACTTTTCTCATGAAACGCGATCACTGAAAAACTTAATAAAGAAGGTGTTAAAAAGAAAGTAAAGTAGAGTTAATTTGGTAGCTACAAAAATAACAAACGTGAAACGAGGGACAAATCTTAATTTTACTAAGGGCTGATTTTTCAATCGTCAGGTATCTTTTTTTTTTTATGGCAACCAAACCTCTCTGGGAGGTTTATTTCTGCCAATGTCGAGTGAAAATTGACATAGTTATCAATAGAACGTGGGTGTTTCAGTTCTATTGATTTTTCATGGATTCCGTGGAGTTAAGTATGCCCGTAAGCAGGTTTCAAGACGCCACCGGGTCCAAAGCGGGTTGTTCATACGACAACCCACTCGACACTCGATGCGCGCTCAAACTCGAAGTAGGTATTGAAATGTTTTTTATAATTTACCACTTCACTGCACTTTAGAACACAAAATAACACCAAATTTGTACACTAAAGTCCATTAAATAATAAATTGAAACCATTAAAACAGATCGACCATGCTTCCCGTTCAACTACCCTCCATGGGATCCCCAGGTATCTTTTATCTGAGTCTTGTCATTTTGAAATATTTCCTATACTGAAACTGTCAATGCGCCAAACTTATTCTTTGGTTAAAAGTTATCCGACGAATTAAAAATCAGCCTAAACAAAAGAGAGTCACCGAAAAAACAAACGAAGAGTAACATCATGATTCTAATTTTAAAATCACCAAAATTGTCTCCATATCAGTGACCCACACGAAACTCCTTATATCCTTCTCCGCAGAAAGAGAAGTTCGTCAAACTCCTGGACCAGCTGCACAACTCACTGCGTATAGACCTGTCGATGTACAGGAACAACTTCCCAGCGTCCAGCGCGGAGAAGCTCATGGACCTCAAGTCCACCGTGGACCTGCTTACCAGCATCACGTTCTTCAGGATGAAGGTAATGCTATTCAAGAAGACTATCGCAATGGTTTTAAACTGTTTAGATCGTTTCATCCACGAAGACGCGCCCCACCATTCTTCCGCTAATGTTTTAAGCGGCCCCGAGACGATCAATCGCGATTGTCAATTTTACGTGATTGACAATTGACATTATTGATCGTTTACAAAAGGCATCGAAGTGATTGTCAATTGAATTTACGTTATTGAAGCAAATTGATGATAATTTCAATTGAAGCCCAATTGACGGGTGCCATTGAAGCTAATATGCGTTTCTGTTACAGGTCCAAGAGCTAAGCAGTCCACCACGCGCCAGCACCGTTGTCAAAGACTGTGTGAAGGCTTGCCTTAGATCTACATATCAGTTTCTATTTGAGAATTGTTACGAACTCTACAACAGGGAATTCCAGGTACGAACCTTTTTCATAATTTAATAACTAAACCAGCCAGAAATGTTTCGTACGCCTTAAAATATAAAAAAATGAACGTCGAGCTCTCTTGTTTTTATTTTTCTTTGTTCAATTTCAAACTTTTTAAATATCGAATGATTAGCACCAATTAACTTGGCAGTATGGCGTGTGCCTTTGCCTTTCGTACGAAAGGAAAGAATCAAAGCAATAAAAAAATAACCTTGCATCATATTTTTTAAATCGTTCTATTTTCAAATCAGGTGGATCCAAACGAGGCGAAGCGTGACCCATCAGACCACGGGCCTCAGCTGGACTCAGTGGACTTCTGGCACAAACTCATTGCTCTCATCGTATCTGTGATAGAAGAGGACAGGAATAGCTATGCGCCCGTTCTCAACCAGTTCCCGCAGGAATTGAATATTGGACAGGTAATAAAATACATATAGCACGCTGTCATAAACACAAAAAGTTTAATGATTATGACTATGACTTTTCTTAGACAGTTATTAGATTACATAAAATTTTGAACTGTTCTACGAGTATCATGTATTTTGATTTATTGTCTTATTTACAGTTATCTGCTGCGACAATGTGGTCGTTATTCGCAGTGGATATGAAGTATGCTCTAGAAGAACATGAACAGCATCGGCTCTGCAAGTCTTCCGCTTACATGAATTTACACTTCAAGGTGAGATATCTGTAGTTCTCCAATGAGGTAAAAAAAAAAAAATTGCACACTTACTTTTTCTCAACTCTGGGAACCCTGGCCACTTAACGGGCAACCAAATAATTCAAAAGAAAAAATTAAAATTACAAATCACTTTTTTAAATCAACGCTGGCCACTTTTAACACATTCACCAGTCACAATTAAAAAGTTAAATGCGAATAATAATAAAAACAAATGACGCTCAGGAAAATACATTGACGTGAATTTCTGCATAATTTTGTGATATTTGATTTTACGATTATTTGCATCAATTACCTAACACAGTTTAATTGGAAATTGGTAAAAAGCTCATAATTATGTTAATCTTAGTAGATTTCCCAACTTTGTAAAACAAGTTATCGATTTACATACTCTTTTGATTTATTAAGTTAAATGAAACTTACTTCTTCCAACGTACAAAATTAAACAGTCTTTGGCTTTAACATTATTCTACCCTATTTCATCGAATATTTGCCTAAATATCCCCATCATTCCAGGTCAAATGGCTCCACACAAACTACGTCAAAGACGTGCCGCCATACTGCGGTGCTGTACCAGAGTATCCAGCGTGGTTCGAGCCCTTCGTGATGCAGTGGTTAAATGAGAACGATGACGTATCGTTAGAATACTTGAATGGGGCCTTCAACAGGGACAAGAGAGACGGGGTAAGCATTTACTTATTTAGATAGCTACAAGACTTAACATAAGTATACAAAATGTATAATTCAAAGACTCATGATAAAATTAGCCTTTAATTTTTAAGCTAACTTCCTGGCCCAACAGATTAAATTCTGTCAAAGATTAGGATAGGAAAAATAACATTAAAAATTTTCGTCATTCCCGGCAATTTATTCATTGTTTTCTTCATTAGATTCTTCTTGACTTCTTCTTCTTTGTTAATTGAAAACAATAGAACAAAAAAGTGGTTCAAAACTTTTAAATTCATTAGTAGATGCAGGTGGTAGATGGAAGTCTACATTTTAAATCACTCCATGTCACTTACACTTGCAGTGGAGTAGTTTATACCGTTCAAGATGTACCTGCGATTCTAAATTTAGCATCAAATCTGTCATTCTTCTTCGCGATTTTCATTAATTCTTTCTTTCATTCCAGTTCCAAAAATCCAGCGAGCATGCTCTCTTCAGCAACTCAGTAGTAGACGTGTTTACCCAACTGACGCAATGCTTCGACGTGGTCTCCAAGCTGGAGTGTCCCGACCCTGAGATTTGGAAGCGGTATATGAAGAGGTTCGCGAAGACCATCGTCAAAGTGCTGGTGGCGTACGCCGATATCGTGAAGAAGGAGTTCCCTGAGCATTTGAAGGAGGAGAGAGTGGTAAGTTTTTTAGGAAAAAATAATTATGGATAGAAAATTTAGTAGGTAGAAGTACACGCATTTTCCCTATAGTACTACAGTCCATTTCTATTCTAGCTGTGGGTCTAGACAAAGTGCAAATTATAATCGCAAACCAGTCGAAAAATGGTCGAAAAGCCCTTTTTTTGTATGGAGTTTTGACGGATTCGATTTTCGATTCGATCAAAAAGTGCGTTTTGTCTAGGGGGGCTGGGTATTTTGATTTGTCACTTGATTCGTCTCGTTACAGAATATTTTTGAGGCCAAAGATGACAATTTATGTGAATTAATATCACTTTCGCATTTCCAAGAAACAGTGTAGTTTTAGTAGTTAAAGGACATTGTCAGAAACCGCCTAAAAAACCGCCAAAAAACATTAACCCATCATAATTATTTTCTATTTTTTTTAATACATTAAGCACCCTTTCGTTCTAATGGACACTTAAGCATTGAAAAATTAAATAAATAAGTCTTTTAACGTTTATTCTATAATACTATTACAACTTCCGGACGTTTTGGTGCGTGGCATGGTCTAAAACCTATCAAGTTCCATAATTTTTGCCGATAAAATCTGTACGAGGCATTACCGTACTTTATTGCTGGGAGTCCATGTATAGTGATGTTCCTGCGGCCATCATAGACAATAAAATATCGATTTGAGTGATCTCCAAAACCCATTCTATTATTATATACGATTCGGCTTCGATATCTATAATACAATAGGAGTTTATTTCATGTGTCAGATGACAAGGGTGGAAACAACCTACGATTCATGTTGTTTATTTACGTGCAATATGTGGGCATATTATAAAAGTGGAATGCCGAGTTGTATTTCTAAAACTTGTTCTATTATTTTATACTATTTGGCTGCGACTCGGCGTGACGACAATACAAAACATTTTTCGCGAATCGGTGTTCATACATTCACTTAATACATTAGACGCCATGTTGTCATAAACGACATATTATAAAATCGCTGTGATTTAATATTCTTAATCATTAATTTTATGGCAAGTGTCCATCAGGAATCATTGTTCTTACACACAGAATCGTATTATTTCGCTTTCGGGTAGTAATATGTCAAAATTGTTGGTTCTTAGGCGAACAATGTATGGAGAACGAACATTGTCCTTTGCTTTTTCAGTAGGTATAGTCATCAAAAGACCAAATAAAATATTTTGGTAAAAATTCGTCCATAATGAAGCTACTTTTACGACCTCATAGAGGTAGCAGGAAGGCGCTGGATGCAGGCCACTACCAACCATTGGGGGAGTTCTAGGCCTATGTTCTGCAGTGGACGTCCTATGGCGAATATGTTGATGATGATGAACAAAGCTACATTAAAAAGTTTAGTTTTTAATTGCTACTTTTTCTCTCAGGCATGCATCCTCATGAACAACATCCAACAACTCCGAGTGCAACTAGAAAAGATGTTTGAAGCAATGGGCGGGCCAAAGCTGGAGCGCGACGCGGCGGACATCTTGAACGACTTACAACAGAGCTTGAATAACACTCTGGATGAGCTCGCATCCATGTTCGCTATCAGGTAAGGAGAACGCTAGGAGAAATGTTGCATAGCGCCGTTAACTCACAAAACTGCAGTTGTACCGAAATAAACGCTTGCGAAGTTCGCGAAAGCTACACGCGTGTACCTATTTGCACCAGTGGGTTGAGTGTGAGTTTACATCAAACGTCCTCACTAACGGGACTATTCCCACCTCTCGTTCCCACCACTGCAACTCCTGTGTAGCCAGGATCTACAGCTTGACCGCCACAAAAACCCAACCAATGAAGGTCAAGTTTGTCCCGGGGGAAAGTTAAACTGTCATTGGACCCGCAACGAAATTAATCAGAAGAACAGGAGGAGTTCGAAATTAAGGTTCGACTTCCCTCCATTCCAAAGCGGATGACAGCTGACAAACAAAGGTTTAAAACCTTTAAGAAAAGATTATGCACCACGGACAATAAATTAAATTAAGGGGGCCTATCTTATGAGCAATTAGCAACTACCTGCCAATAATATTTTTCACAAAATCGCTTAAAAGCACGGAAATTTTTCCTTGTCGCGACAAGATCGGTGTAATAAATTGCGGAAACAGAATATGTATGTTGTATTGAATTAAGCATTATATCACGTTCATGTTTCCAAAGATCACACTCCCACAAGATATGATGGGCAGACTGCTCATGACTGACATCATCAGTGGAACACTCGCAAAAAGGAGACGGAACTAGTTTGAATTCGTGAAGTCAAACGTCCTCACTAGTGAGCGCGTTAGAAAAGCGTATGAAAATTTTAGTTCTTGAACGTTTCCGCTAAGGGTGCTGTGCAATCCGTCATACATTTAATGTACCTAATTTTTTTACGCGCTCACTAGTGAGCGCGTTTGATAAAAACTCACACTTGGGCCATCTGATCTACACGCTATATCTCTCCTATTCCGTGATTATAGAGTCAATCAAAGTCATGAACTTCATAAAGAAAGGAAGAGGGAGACAAAATCTCAACGGTGTTGCACTACCGATTCGAGACTCGAAGGACGCTATTTCGGTTGTTATTATGGTGAACTCACTCCTTGTATTTGACTTGGCTGGAAGAGATTAGTTTACGATTAAGGACTTTCATCACTGTGTACATAGCAAACTAGATTTATGGGTAATTTATACATAAATATTATGTTTACAGCTTAGAGACACGAATCACAGCGAGTGTAAAAGAACTAGGCGAGTTGTTACAAAAGGTCGGAGGTGGTGGTGCCCCCGGTGCCCCTCAACCGCCGGCGCACCACGAAGCTGATGAGGTGTTGAGGCCACTTATGGATATATTGGTAAGTGCACTTTATATCCCTCATCATCATTAGCGTCCACTTCCGAAATCGTTATCCCACTAGCTGTCAAATATGTAAACATCAAGGGATGTCCCTGTCACGCAAAGTAATACAGTGGGTCTAGACAAAGTGCAAATTATAATCGCAAACCAGTCGAAAAGTGGTCGAAAAGCCCCTTTTTTGTATGGACTTTTGACGGATTCGATTTTCTATTCGATCAGAAAGTGCGTTTTGTCTAGGGGGGCAGCATGACGACAAGTTGCCATGCATGGTCATTTAGTCAGTATTGCACTTTTGAGACTCGTGCTACACGGGTCTATAATTTAGCAGATGCAAATGGTTTTTGGCTACACTCTTCACGATGATCAGACGGGTTAAGGTGGCTTAATGCTCACATATTTATTTATTCCTTGGTAGCCTTTAATAAAATTCACGGGAAGATTGGGAGTCTACCCTTCTACCAGAAACACACTGCAAACCAGCTTCTACTCGTACTACCCAAAAAAAAAATTCTCCTAGTATAATAATTGGAGGATCGACGAAGGCTAACGAATCTGAAATAGAGACTACGTAGACGTAGTCTACTCAAATCATTAGAATCTGCTCGATGGATCCATCAGATAGTAGTGGCTGGACTAAAAAACCTACTTTTCTTTTCTAGGATGGTTCCCTAACAATGTACGCCGAGTCCTGCGAAAAGACTGTTCTCAAGCGACTGCTCAAGGAATTGTGGAAGATTGTGATGAAGATTCTAGAGAAGACTGTTGTACTGCCGCCTATGACTGACAAAACGGTTAGTAAATAATGTTTTTGCTTTAACCCTTAAAACCAGGCTTTGGTACAGAGCCCACATCAATTTGAACTTTTTGCTGTGAAGATACGGTTGGAAACCTGGTTAAGGGTCAATATAACAATGTAACAGATAATAAAATTGTGTCTCCGTGACTCATTTAAAATCGTGTTGAAATAGGCAATACAAATCATGGTTATGGTGATTAGTGTCAAAGCCTGTATAAACTTACCTAGTTTATTCAGATGAATATTTTTGTTTTAATTTATGATGAAGCCACAGAAAACTTTTTAAATGATTCTAAAATAGGTACTTGAATTCTCCAAGACAATCCAATCGTAGACGTCAATGAATGACGCCATACGAAACTAACGCCCGTATTCATAAACATTTATTTATTTATTTATTTACACTTTTGCACATACAATTGTACAGTGGCGGACTTAATGCCAGGTGGCATTATCTGCCAGTCATCCACAGGTCGAGTAGAGAGACTAAGGCGGTGCAATAAATAAGACGTTTAATTAATATACTTACATAGCATTAGATAAAATAAATAACATAAGAATACATATTAATATAATAGACATACACCTAGATACATAAACATAATAATAATATTGGCGTACACAAAACACATGTCAGAGATAAGAAAAAAGTTTTAGTCTTTAAAATAATTAATAAAACATTACTATGAGGTCTCACAGTGCGCGTGGACGCACAGGGTCACACACAAACCAACCACAGAGCTCTATTTAAAGCTGTGCGTTCGATTTGCTGCTTCACATTAAGCAAGCATCGTTTGTGAATACGAGTGTTAAACTCAACAGAAAATACTAAAATGCACTGTTTTCCGCAGATGATGTTGAAGAACTTGACGAACAACGCAAAGAACTTAGCAGCGAACGCGAAGATCGAGGATATGACGCAGCTGTTCAAGAGCACCGTGGGTAAGCAAGACGTCAAACACGCGTTGTCAGGCGTCATGGACATCTCGAAAGAGGTAAGGAATCACTTGTCATTTCACTAATTGTATAAAGAGGAAAGATTTGATTGTTTATTTGTATTAAATAGGCTCAGAAACTAGGGAACCGATTTGAAAAAATCTTTCATCATTAGAATCCTACACAATTTTTATGGACATTACGAAGTACGTCGGGTCAGCTAGTCCTTTTATAATGGAGTTGTAAGAATTGAGATTTAACTCTTGATGTCATCAATCAAAATGTATGAGACTACTCTTTAAATAAGGTTGATGGTTTAATCTTACAAAAGCTTACCATTTGGTTATTTATTCTTGATGGGAAAAATAAAGGTTTCCCAAAAGTATAAAGGCATCTATCTAACTCTGCTGTCACTGGTAAATAGCCCGGTCAATGTTAAAAAAGTCCGGTCAAGTATCAAATAAATGATCAATGATTTTTTTTCTCTTCCATATTTTTCTTAAATTATTCGGTTCCTTCTCTTCTTTTCCTCCTTCCTTTTTATCGCGTGGGTTGTAAAATATGACCAGAACCTTATTGTCCTTCTGTAAGTGTAATACCTTTCATGATATCTTACTGAAATCAACGTTTTTCTTCCAGCATCTATCAGCAGAGAAGAGTTTAACACCCAAGCAGTGTGCAGTCTTAGACGCAGCGCTGGATACCATCAAGTTGTACTTCCACGCGGGTGGAAACGGTCTGAAGAAGACCTTCCTAGAGAAGAGTCCAGAACTGCAATCATTGAGATACGCGCTCAGCTTGTATACTCAGACCACTGACACGCTGATCAGGACGTTTGTGACCAGTCAGCAGAATCAAGGTAAGATCAACAACAAAAATGAATACTTGAAAATCATCAAGCTGTAGTTCCACGTGGATGGAAACGGTCTGAAGAAAACCTTCCTGAAGAAGAATCCAGAACTGCAGTCCTTGAGATATTCGCTGAGTTTGTACACGAAAACCAATGACACGCTGATCCGGACGTTTGTGGTGGACAGGGTGGCTGACAATCTTTGATAAGGAAGTCGAACCTTAACTTCGAACTCCTCCTATGTTCTTCTGATTAATTTTGTTGCGGATCCAATGACAGTTTTACCGAGACAAACTGAATCTTCACTGGTTTGGTTTTTATTGGTGGTCAAGTTTTTATTATCCTGGCCACACAGAAGTTGCAGCGGTGGGAACGAAAGGTGGGAATAGTCCCGTTACAAGGAACTAATTTTGAACTAAGCAGCATGATCATTGATTTTTAGTTTTTACTCTCAGGCAATTCCAGACCATAATAATTAAGTTCCTATGTTCTTTACCTTCAAAAAGAAACTAACCCACTTACTTCAAAGTGTGATTACCTACTTATGAAATTGTTACCAACAGATGCAGCAGTAGCGGAAGAAGGTAGCGTCGGTGAAGTGTCGCTGCAAGTGGACCTGTTTACGCATCCTGGCACCGGCGAACACAAAATCACCGTCAAAGGTTTTTCACTTTATCATAATTACACTGTCTTTATGTGTGTGATTTTACTCACAGACTGAATTTTTTAGGTGAGATAAGTAAGAGTTAGCTTTGATGAGTATCAGTATTCCTTATTATGTTTTGTTTTCAAGGTACACTTTAGCAAACGCGCGAGCGATAAAGATGGTTAGTTAGGGGTCATTGGACAAAATTCTACGTGCTCACAGACCGGGCTTTAGTAGACGTAATATTTATTGTATGCAGAAACTGTCTTTAGGGCATTATAAATAACTTGAAAAAATCGAACTGCCTAAGGCGGGAATTGAACCCATGACCTTCCGCTTGCCGGGCGACTGCTCTTCTTGCTCTTCTTTCTTTAGGGCAGTAACTCAAGATGTTTAAAAGATTTCATCCGAAGAATCCCACTTTCATTACTCTCATCGCCTACTCTTGACGTTTGGATTTTATTCGCCACGTTTACAGACAGATTCAAGTGCTCTGAAAAAACCTCACATAAATAATTCGAGTTTGTTTTAACTCTTATCTATTCTAATTCCAGTGGTAGCCGCCAACGACCTCAAGTGGGTGATAGCGAGCGGCATGTTCCGTCCATTCATCGAGGTCAACCTCATCGGGCCCCACCTCGCCGACAAGAAGAGGAAGTTCGCCACCAAGTCCAAGAGCAACAACTGGAGCCCCAAGTTCAATGAGACTTTCCACTTGTGAGTTTATTATTAGCATTATATCGTTACTAAAGAATGTACAACTATTTACCCTACTGCTCCAGAAGAGTTATGTTTTTGTATAGTCGGGTTTAGTAGAGTGTAAGCAGGTATTGGCTTGGAAAATAGTAAATTTTTAATAGCCTCATTAGTCTACGTAAGTCTACCTGCTTCAAACTCAGAGGTTCCGAGTCGATTCAAAATAGGGGCAGATTTTTGTATTCGGTTTGGTTGATTTGGAAATTGACCATTTTTAACCACCTCTGTGGTCTAGAGGTAAGACCACCTGTTGTAGATTCAGAGGTCCCGGGTTCGATTCCTAGTAGGGGCAGATTTTTCTGTTCTGTTTTATTTGGGTGATAGCGAGCGGCATGTTCCGTCCATTCATCGAGGTCAACCTCATCGGGCCCCACCTCGCCGACAAGAAGAGGAAGTTCGCCATAAAGTCCAAGAGCAACAACTGGAGCCCCAAGTTCAATGAGACTTTCCACTTGTGAGTTTATTAATAGCTTTATTCGTTACTAAAGAATGTACGACTATTAACCCTACTGCTCCAGAAGGAGGGTTGTGTTTTTTGTATAGTCGGGTTTAGTAGAGTGTAAGCAGGTATTGGCTTGGAAAATAGTAAATTTTTAATAGCCTCATTAGTCTACGTAAGTCTACCTGCTTCAAACTCAGAGGTTCCGAGTCGATTCAAAATAGGGGCAGATTTTTGTATTCGGTTTGGTTGATTTGGAAATTGACCATTTTTAACCACCTCTGTGGTCTAGAGGTAAGACCACCTGCTGTAGATTCAGAGGTCCCGGGATCGATTCCCATTGGGGGCAGATTTCTCTGCTCTATTTGGTTTGGATGATAGCGAGCGGCATGTTCCTTCCATTCATCGAGGTCAACCTCATCGGGCCCCACCTCGCCGACAAGAAGAGGAAGTTCGCCACCAAGTCTAAAAGCAACAACTGGAGCCCCAAGTTCAATGAGACTTTCCACTTGTGAGTTTATTAATAGCTTTATATCGTTACTAAAGAATGTACCTACGACTACTTGTACAGTCGAGTTTATTATTACTGTAAGTATTGGCTTGGAAAATTTTTAACCGCCTCTGAGGTCTACGTAAGTCTGCTTCAGACTCAGAGGTTCCGGGTCGATTCCCAGTGGAGGCAGATTTTTGTATTCGGATTGGTTGATTTGGAAATTGACCATTTTTAACCATCTCTGTGGTCTAGAGGTAAGACCACCTGCTGTAAATTCAGAGGTCTCGGGTTCGATTCCCATTGGGGGCAGATTTCTCTGCTCAATTTGGTTTAGGTGATAGCAAGCGATATGTTCCGTCCATTCATCGAGGTCAACCTCATCGGGCCCCACCTCGCCGACAAGAAGAGGAAGTTCGCCACCAAGTCCAAGAGCAACAACTGGAGCCCCAAGTTCAATGAGACTTTCCACTTGTGAGTTTATTATTAGCTTTTCATTGAGGAATGTGTACAGTCTGCGGGTTGGTTTGAAAAATAGTAAAATTATTACGACGACTTACGATGCTACAATGTAGTGTTCATTTGATGTTCTGTCGCTCAATGCAAGGCACAGGGGAAAAAAGTATCAGGAAGGTACGTGTCCGTATCATATCATCCTTATGCGACCGCACGAGCTTTTTATTATTCATCAGGCATTTTCGATGAAAAATTGCATTTATTATTATAGTGTTGTCTTTTTTGTACATTTTTCTTCAGCAACTTGTAGCTAAGATATTGACAGGTCTCTACCAGCGATTGCAAAATAACATCTCGACATCATCATCATCATTCAGTTTCCACTACCAGAGGACGACAATAATTTACCAGTTACAAATGGAGAATTTGACCTTTACCACCCCTGTTAGACAAATTGGGGCCGGGCGGCCTGACGTTTGCATGTTTCTCCCTTAGCCGCCTTTTACGACATCCTCGGAAAGAGTGAGGTTTCTGCTATGCCGATATCAACGGCTAAAATTCGTCTGGTTTTATAGTGGGGGTGTAGATTTTTCGAGGGATATTAACGATGTTTCGTTTATTTCAGCCAAATGACGTCCACTGCTGGACAAAGGCCTCCCCCAAGGTTTTCCACAATGAACGGTCCTGCGCTGCCCGCATCCAGGCTCTTCCCGCGACCTTTACCAGATCGTCGGTCCACCTAGTAGGAGGCCTGCCCACGCTACGTCTTCCAGCCCGTGGTCGCCACTCGAGAACTTTCCTGCCCCAACGGCCATCGTCTCTACGAGCTATGTGCCCCGCCCACTGCCACTTGATTTTAGCAATTCTGTGAGCTATGTCGGTTACTTTGGTTCTCCTGCGGATCTCCTCATTTCTGATTCGATCACGCAGGGAAACTCCGAGCGTATATAACGATGTTTACTGACGAAATACGATTTCCTTTCCAGCATGGTGAGCGCGACAGAACAGCTGGAGCTGTTTGAACTGCATGTGTGCGTACGGGACTACTGCTTCGCGCGCGAGGACCGGCTTGTAGGCGTGGCAGTTATGCGGCTGGCTGATATCGCTGAGCAGGTACGTAGTAAATCCACCATTAAATCTGTTTTTATGTATAATATTTTGACAATAATTAGAAGTATTTTCCCCAACAGCCAGACAGTTTTGACAGTTCCAACAGTTTTTTTAGGGTAGCTCCCAAAGCCACGATGACCCAAACTTCATAATTCAGCAACATTATATTCTATATTGGGAGCATACGCTGACAAACTTTCAGCTTTTGTAAAATGACGTAGGTCTGGCGTTCACTAGCTCTTAATCTATGGGGGATGGCAGGTTATTTCACTTCACAGGTTTTCCCACTAAAATCTTGAAAATACCTGAGGTGTTGCCTCCGTTACTTAGGAGACGACGCCACGGGTCCTAGCAAATACCAAGTTGACTTGCGTTCCATGCTATACGGGACTGACCGATACGACTCCTCAATGGGGTTCATTTAGCGGCTTCCTTATACAGAGATATTTATTTATTTATAATTCAATGCCAAAATATTGACATTAGGCGAACTTAATGCCATAAGGCATTCTCATCCAGTTTACCTTCGGGTTATGCAGGAAAAATAGTTTAGTTTAGATATTATTACAGCTAGTGTCACTCTGCAACGTGCGTGGGAGACTCGTACTTCACGTCCAAAGACTGACTCTATCTTCTTATTATTCATGTGGTTGTTACTGTTACTTTCTCTAACTAAGGCTGGGTTGCACCATCTTAACTTTAACTTTCATAAACGTCAAAAATCTGTCAAACTCCATACAAAAAACACCGGTTATCGTTATAATTACGGTCAAAGTTAGGTGGTGCAACTCAGCCTATGAGTTTTCTGATAGAATTCGACAACTCTTGAATATTAAATTATGTCCATTTATATGTACAGGGCACATGCGCGTGTTGGCTACCACTCGGCACCCGGGTCAAGATGGACGAGACGGGATGGACCATCCTTCGGATACTCTCGCAACGGCACAGCGACGAGGTGGCCCGCGAGTTCGTCAAGCTCAAGTCGGAGATGAGGACCGAAGCGCCCGCGGGCCAGGGCCCCTCGTGAGACCCCCGGGACCCCGGACCCCGTGCCACCCACGCCCGCTCCACGGCCTGAAACGGCCCCCTGGACCCCTGGAACCCTGGACCCCCGGACCCCCGGACCCCCGGACACCCGGACCCCCGGACCCCCGGAAACCCGGACCCCCGGACCCCCGGACCTCCGGACCCCCGGACCCCCAAGGGAGGAATCAAGCCCTGTGACGTATCTCGCGGAGGAGATCCAACTCCGACGCTCCGGCGGTACCCGGTCAGTGCTCTATTTAATTTCGTACCTCGTCGATGGCGTTTGTAAATAGTAAATTACTGTGTTAAGTTACGCGGATAGTAGAATATTTTGCACAAATTTCGTAAACATTAGCAGAAAAGACTGACCGTAGGCGGCCGCGGGCGTCGCGGCGTCCACACCGTTTAGGACTTCAGCGCGGCACACGATTATTTTAATCTACTTCTGTGAAACCAATCGCACACGTCTTCTTTAGAAAGACTGATTCGTTTGTTAGATTACGTCACGAGTACAACACGTAGCGGGCTACACTTGCGTGCAAGGAATTCGCTCTCCAAATAATTAAAATTTTGTATTCCTTAGATTTTGTATACGAGTTTTATTCTAATGCGTGGTTTTATAATGAAATTTTATTTTTGGTTTCATAGGAGTTTTTGTATTACACGGACGCGGTTTACGTTTTTGCAAGCGCGCTGAACGCCTAAAGAGTCGGACGTATCGAAAACACGATTATTGTAATATTTATATGGACCAAACGTAAATACGGATGCATAAATCCATAACCCTTATTATAATGCAACATTATTTATCTAATTAATCATCTACTCGTTATGCGTGTACAGTAAATAATATTATGGCCTTATGTAAATTATTTCCTATGTTCGTTTGTATCCTTGCTTCTCGTCGAGTTAGTCGGAGTATAATGTTGTTAAGGGTCTATTGAGTGTTACTACATTCTGGAATGGCGCGTGATTTTTTCCTTTGTTACTGCGTGGTGTATAGGATTAATGCGAAGTACGTAAAGCATGTTCGTTAGGTGATGAGTGTTCTAAAATGGAATTAATATAGGTATAGCTATGATTTCTAATAACGTGTACGGTCTTGTCATCTTTTATATTTAAAAGCTCTCTTTTTTTGTCCCGTTTTGTGTGATCTACAATGTACAATGTGGTCCATATTGTTTCAGTATTTTACTGACTTGTAAATAACAACAAAAATGTTAAATATGTATATCACATCTTTGCTCTTACTTTTAATATGCTTGGCCTGTTTAACATGTAATCAAAATCTCCTATGTCTTTTATTGTATATTATTGAAAATTGTGATATTGTTATAAAATGAGGTACTTACATCATTAACTGTCGTGAATATTTATGTAATACTGTTTTAGCTGATAAATTCATGGATCAGATGTTAACTGTTTTTATTATTGTATTCGTACCTTTTTAATATTTTATTTTTTGAAGTTATTATCAGGGCACTGACATTTTAAATTAAATAAATTTTAATATTTTACTCGTTAACCTTACACGTTGTGTACCTAACTCAATACTTGGATCGTTTTATATTTGTTTACCGAGACTGTACTATAACTATCAGTGCTCAAAACTTATTTGTTAAGGCTATAATTAAATAAAACAATAATAATTGTTGATTTAAAAGAGCAAAATTGATATCAAATAAATTAATAAAAATAAAAACTTTAAACTATCACAGTCCAAATCAAAACACAGTTTGAAGCATCACATAAATTTTAGTGTGTATATTTTCATTTCCACAACGACTTTGATATTTAAAATTAATTGCGACTTTTAACTTATAAAATCTTTTAATAATCATTTGTTGATAATAAACTTACTAAAATAGTGCATATTTCTACGAATTGCCAGTCCCAGTATGTATTTGATCTAAAAAATTCATTTGCGTGCAAAATAAATGGCACAAAGTAAAAACAGTTTTCGTGGTAATGAAAATATACGCGATGTGTAGCGGAGCACATCACTACAGACACGGGAGTTAGATTTTCTATATATTAGCATTTATCATGGATTACATATCTGTAGATAGAGAATGTGGTTTGTCTAGTCCAAATCTCAATAATATTATTATAATTATATATTTACTCATCTTTACTAATGAAAACTTTTTTATGTTATATTTCTGAGTCGACTGAATCTATGTAAAATAGAGTTATAGAAAAATTGCCACTTAAATGAAATAAAAGTAGTTTTCTGTTACAAAATTTGTGTAGTATTCTATTCAATGTATTAACGTTTTCAATCTATTATCGCATTTGTAATAGTTTAAAAATTTGAATTAGATATATTACATTCTTTGTCCATTGAAATAAAATTATATAAACGCAAATTAACTATACTATTTAATCGGGCATTAATGCATTGAATGGAGTGTTATTTGTTAAAAGTAGCAAAAATATAACTAGCATCAGTTTTGATAAAATTGATATGTTTTAATTTATCTATCCAATTGTCAGCAAAATTGTCAAAAATAGTTAATGACGTTAATGAGCTCGCATTTGATCATCCATTTGTAAATACCTACTTACAAATCGTACTTCCATCGTATTGTGAAAGGGATGCTAAAGTTTTGATGGGATCGTGTGATATCTACATAAACAAATCAGTATTAATTTGGATGTATATTAATTTTACAAGTACGTGTACGCGTTGCTAAGTTATGCCACGTTTATGAAGGTATTACGATTCGAGTTAGTTTAAAATTGAAGCGCACATAAAAATCATCGTCTCATCAAAATGACAAATCGTGTTGACACATAACCTTACCATTTGACAATACTTGGTAAATATTATTTTGTAAGTGTAAAATGTGACGTCACACATGCATTGGCATCATGAGTCTGTTACGCTCCAATTTTAGTATTAAAATCACTAAACATTGCATTATATCTTTGTATAAATGCATATATGTAAATGTTACATGTTTAACACATTATTGAATTTAGAATTTTTATGAAAAAATAAATAAATATCCGTATTTCAAATATATTTTGTTTTGTTTCATTATTGGTTGTTTTTATAGCTCTATTATTTTCCCCTTTTCTATTTACATAACTGAACGTTTCAAGAGACAAAACTTTTCTCTAGCTAGCAAATATCTTAAACATGATGGAGTATCTACAAATAAAATAAAATGTCAACAAATTCTCATTCAACAACAACAGGATTTCAACTGAAACGCCTCTAATATTCGTGCTTACAGTTCTCCCAAGAAACTGATTCAGATTTTTCGGAAGCAGCTGATTTCGATGCGGTCTATTTAGGTAACAATCGTATTGGAACGTAGACGTCCAACATACCATCGCTTACGTTATAGTTACATGTGGTGGGGATGCTATTTAAAGACGTCACTCATTCATAAAATAATGCACCACTTGGGAACTGACCGCCGTCGCGTACGCACGTTCGCCAACTCTCGCGCTCTATTTATAACGAATTCCGTTCTTGAAGTTTGACGTTTTGTGTTTGTGGATTTTTAACAGTGAAAATGAGCGGCAATTTTCTGACGATTCCAGGCGACGACCCCATACAAAGGCGGTCGAGGGTAAGGCTTCCCTCTGTGTTATGTTACTCATGCAAATAGAATGCAAATCGTATTAGATACTGATGAACACTTATGCAACTCAATTAAGCTTCAGCACAATAAACTGCTTGTCACCGGTTTTCTGCATTTGTTTTTCTTGTCGTGAAAAACAAAAGTTTGCAAAAATATCGTGAAAAGTAATTTGGCGCCAAACAGAATTATTGTTATCTGTGTTGTTTTGTGCGTGTCAAGCTTATAAAGAAACTCAACACTGTCATGCCAGTATGTGGTAACAGTGCCTAATTTGACTCTTTATACGAAATCACAATCGATCGCTTCATTTTGTTTTTTACAATCTTAGCTAGATTATTATCGAACAAAAATCCATTAAGAATGTAACATTGTCGCAGACAATCATTAATAGATTAAATCATGTGATCTCTACGCAGCGTCCCTGAAACATTTTGCAGAGAAAAGTAGCCGAGTAGAAATTAGTGCCATAGTATAATCATCATCATCGTCATCAACATCAACAGCCCTTTACAGTCCACTGCTTGACTATGAGCCTCCTCCACTATAGTTTTGCCATAATCCCCAAGCTTGGCAGGCGGGTTGGAGATCGCAGTTTAGAAGATTAATGTTTTTCAGAGAGCGCTGCTGCCCGTTCTCTGTTAGATGTGTAGTCCCTAAATCGCCATAGTATAATAATGAGTACTAATTATAGTGCTCTAAATCGAAATTATAATTAAGATAGTCACAGTGTGCCGAGTCTAATCACAAGGCACTGTTGTCTCGAGTCTGGATAATGTCACGTCAAGGTTGGTTTACACGTATTAAGTTGGTAACTAATTTTTAACTTAATTTTAAGAGATTAAATTGCAAACACAAGTTGAAAGTTAAGTTGCAAGTTGCTACTAAATTCTGTTTACATGCAATCAATCACTTAAAATTAAGTTAAAATTTAACTGCTTAATACATGTAAATAATAAAAAAAAAAATCAGCCTTTAGTGATTGTTTCAATGTCATGATGGCTTCTCTACAACTTTATCGAATTGAAATCTATTGCAGTAATTATTCTGTAGAGCCTAGTCAATGTACGAGTATGATTAGTGACAAATTCAATTTCGTGTTGCTTTGCTTTAACTTTTACGCCCGTATTCATAAACATTACTATGAGGTCTCACAGTGCGCGTGGACGCACAGGGTGAAACACGAACCAATCACAGAGCTCTATTCAACGCTGTGCATTCGATTTGCTGCTTCACTTAAGCAAGCATCCTTTGTGAATACCTACGGGCGTTAACTGCATCTTTGTGACAGTTTTAATACTGAAATTGCTATGCTCTACATTTTTTTGTCCAAAACTACGAAACGTGAAGGGATTGCAAAATTGAATCTATCACGATTGTGTCAATCAAAACAAAAATGGTACAAAAGTAAATAGCTCCGACAAATCAACATAAATGCATAGAATCAACAATGGATGGAGTCAACAAACACTACAAGATTAGATCTTAGTTTTATTCATTACTTGCCCAAGCTTGTCCACTACGATCATTGTAGAGTACTAATTACATCAGCTCAGTACAATTGTGAACACGTTAAAATGGTTTCACTAAGTTGTTAGTTTATGTGAGAGTAATGTTAATATTAATTTTATTACCCCTGGGCCACACACATGGCGATAATCCGACGATTCACGCCATGGCCATGTGTGTAGCCAAGTATTCCCTTAAACTTTGGTGGTATTTTGCTAAGTCACACACAAACAAGCCTTCGCTCTATTGTTGCCCGAATGTTCTCGCAATGTGTGTGACCCAGGGGTTATTGTCATAACTTCAGCATTCCGCAGATCAGTTTCATTTTATTTGATTCTATTCATTACCCTGAGTCGCTGACATCTTATATCTTATCTCTTCTATTATATAAAAGAAAGTCGTGTTAGTTACTCCACTTATAACTCAAGAACGGCTGAACCGATTTAGCTGAAAATTGTCAGGAAGGTAGTTTAGAGCCAGGAAAAGGACATAGGATACTTTTTATCCCGTTATTGATTGCCATTAAGGCGGAACAAAGTTCGCCGGGTCAGCTAGTAAAAGATAAAAGATGAATTTAATAAAGCTTATACATTGAGGATGTTTGACGGCCACTTGACTCATCACAACGTCAGCTTCCGTTGTGGGTTCAAATTCCGTTGAGTGCAAAATAAATAGTGAACATTAAGTCTTATACATACAGGTTGGAATTCTGTAATGCCACTTGGAGGGAAAGTACTCTTAATACCTACTTACTGTAGTTAGAAAATATTACCTAAAGAAAAAACATCCCTTTATTTAAATAAAATTGCATTCAAATATTTCCAAAAATTTGCTCACCCTAGAATCAAACCAACTAAAATCTATTAAAAATTACACCCTGTATTTTTATTGCATCAATCGTTAAGGATGAAATCTCTCTAACAAACTTGATAAATCGAATGAAAGGAAATCTTAAAATACGTGAATCTAATAAACATGCCACCATGCCACCATATTATTATCATAATCTGTAAAAGATATGAACTTAGAGCATTTTTCCGAAACTATCTTACCGAACGTGAAAACTAGTGTAGGTATGTCATCTCAAATCGTCGCGTCAATTACGAGTACAAAGAAAGATACCTAATTTATTTAGTTCATAAGACAGTAACAATAATTGCAATTAGTCGTCATTCTAAGTTTTATTTATAATGAGCTAGGTTATGAGGGCACTAGTTGAGACAATCTTATCTCACGAATAAGTTAATTAACATTATATTAATTAGCATACTTAGCAATGATTAATTAGAATTCGCTTTTAAAATTAATTACAATTAAACATTTCATTCAAAAGGACAATAACCTTTCACATTGCCATGTCTACAGATCTAAACAATATGAAAAAATGTAAATATTATTTTCCTGTCGGTAAGGTTACTTTTTACCATCAAAGGTTTTTATATTCTTCAAACCTTTTTACCTTAAATACGAAATTTAATATTTTTTGCATTAAAAAGTTAATAAACAACAAAAAATACTTTATGATTACTATTCCGCACTTATTTACCTTAAATATTTAGTTTAATCGAGTTTTTAAAGTACTGTAGGCCTTTGAGAATTTAACAAATAAATAATATTTTTAGTTACCATCAGGCTTTTTCTTTGACGTCCAAAAAAGTGATTGTATCATTGGTTTCATCAAGCATGATAACCAAAATAAATACATAGAATGCATACATTACATTAATTACAATACATTACATAATATTATACTTAGTAGCAGCAGTCGTTTGTATTATACTGGCGACATGCACTTTTTTGTAGAGACAATCAAATAATCAATAATCTCATTTACTCGTATTATGTACCTACATTGTTTTTTTTTGTTATATTTTCTCAAACGCTTTACCCGCGAAGAAACAGAGCTTATTTCGTACTCCGACCTCAATCCTCATTTACTATGAAGTTTTCCTTTATATTTTTTACAAAATGATTAGTCCATTACTCCGAAATCTAGTAGATAAGCCTTAAAATACTTACATTAACTTAAGGCGACAATTTCAGCGTAGCTCAATGAATCTTTCATTATGGAAAGAAGTTCTAGGAATTTCATAGCGGTTTGCCCAAAAAAAAGAGATTGTGAATGACTGCAATAAAAAGAAAAAATAAATCTGTAACAGTTTGAAAAGAAATTGTGAAAATAATACGTCAAAAGTACTTTTCATCAGTTCTTTAGTTTTGGAATTTGTGGAATTGGGATGATGACTGGGTAATGAAATCGAAATATGTATCTGTCTGACGGACAAATAATTGTAATTTTTTCATCTAGCCTAACTATGAATGAGTACCTATGTTTTTATAAGTATTAAAAAGTGACTCAAAAAGACGTGATTATAAGTAAGCTGAGAAAACAATTATTGTTTTGGCAAAGGCGATCTGGTGATCCAGAAGTGGAAGCACCTGGATTAGGAGCAGCGTAGGACCAATCATTGTGATAATCTTTGGGAGAGGCCTTTGCTGGTGAGATAAGCCGCGCTGTACCTTGTTGTATTACCTTGTCTTGGTGAATAAACAATCTTATAATCTTTTGTCCAGCAGTAGCCGCCTTTGGCTGAAATGGTAATGATGACGTATGGTCTCAAGATCAAAATCATAAATTAATTACCTTTATAACAGCTTGAATAGGTCATGGTGAACGTTAACAATAGGTATATCGTTTATTGACAGATCGTGAAGTTTACCTAGCAATACCAATCACGTGTATTCATTTAGTAGTTTCTAATAAACCACGTAGTTCTGGGAAACTTGTAGGTACCTACCAACATAGAATCCGTGGAAAATTAATTTGGCCAATTTCTGTTATTCATTGATTGATTGCTTTTGGTATGAATGGATGATTGCTTTTGGTATGAATGGATAAATTTAATTTCATAGGTGTATGTACAAAATTACTCGTTCATTGAAATTAAATTCATTTACTATAGCAAAGTTGTTTTTTATGAAACACTTTTACACATTAGGTAGACCTTTACCTCGTAACTTGCCTAAATACCTACATGCTTCACCAGAAGCAAAGTTTATGTCACAAATAAAAAAAATGTTTATATCATCTCACAGATTGTTACACAACCAGAAAAGGATTATGCAAAACCTTTTACTAAAAGATTGACGCCCGTATTCACAAACGATGCTTGCTTAAGTGAAACAGCAAATCGAACGCACAGCGTTGATAGAGCTCTGTGATTGGTTCGTGTATCACCCTGTGCGTCCACGCGCACTGTGAGACCTCATAGTAATGTTTGTGAATACGGGCGTGAGTATTTCTGTGGAAGCTCGATCAATGCTAACCAATGGAATTTTCCGCATTCGAGCGAACACAATCACTTTTGAAAACGATTTTGAAATGAAAACTGTCACGAATTTTACTTTAATCTAGGCCCTGGACAGCATGTCTAGTGCTACAGTCAGCATGAAATAGCTCGTGACAACCTGAGTAGTCCTTGTTACAATGGAAATAAGGTTGTGTTGGCAACTTTTTGGCCACTTTGGGTGTCACGAATTATTTGATGCTGAAGTACACAGAAGTCTGTATACCGCACATTTGTCACATCCAGGTGAATGACAGCGGTGAGTTACGCCTTGGCGGCGGGCCGGCCTTGTTACGCTGACGGATCGTTGTTTTGACGCGTGCACGCAACTGACTCACTCTTCCGTCAGCGAAGAATGTGAATGCGCGGGAGCAAAGATGGCGACAGTACAAAGTAGCATAAATATATAAAATAAATGTATTTATTTCAGACAACTAAGATTCATAGAGTATTAGTAAAAGCTTATTGACTACGTTAATACTTTATTACCAAAATTGATTTATTATATTAATCATTGGCCGATATGTGGACAATCCCTGCCTGTCAGTTATGATGGTTATCTTCCTCAGTAAGTATACTGTGACAGCTGCCGCGTAATCTGTACAAAAATAACGCACAGTTATAATTCGCATATTCGAGTGTTTTTTCAAAGACGAAACATTTCCGAATTTTTTTGAGATTCATCACCATACATACATTTTTTATTAAATAATTAAAATAATTTAAGACTTCATGGTTTTCCTTTCATTTGATTAATCAAGTTTGTTAGAGAGACTTTATCTTACGATCCCTTATGATCGATGCAATGAAAATTGCATTGTAATTTTTGACAGATTTTATTGGTTCGATTCCCGGGTTTAGCATCAAATCTAAACGCAGTTCTATTTCTCTTAAAAAATAAAGGAATGTTTTATTTTTGTAAAATTTTCTATTAACAGTATTAAGAGTACTTTCCCCCCTAGTGGCATTACAAAATTCCACCCTGTATAGCCTAAAGTCTTCTTCGATAAATGGGCTATACAACACAAAAACATTTTAACAAATCGGAACAAACAAACAAAAAACTTCAGCATTATAATATTAGTATAGATTTGTAAAATAAGCTTGCCAACTAGCATTCTAATACGTTAAAATGTCTATCTCGTCGTCAGTTAAATTGAGTTGACTGTGTTACATGTGTAAATAAAACAGTCTACTAAAATTAACTTGATTTATAAACAGTTATTTTGTCTGTTAACATGTAGAATATTGTAATTCCGTTATAAGTAGTTAATTCGTATTGGAACATAACATTTTCTTACTCAATGATTTCATCAATTCGGAATAGATACTTGCTTAGTTCTTGATGATTACGAGTGTGATTGATGTAATAGTACTTTAAACACGTACCTTAAGTACTAGACATATACTTACCTATGTTCAAATTGTACAACCGTACCATATTATCTGAGAAAAATATAATGTTTTGTTGTACCTATAAGCCGTAGATGGCGTACTGAGTAAAAGCAATAATGATAGTAAAATTCGTTCAATATAGGGACCAATTTATTAGTTATCGTTTATATTTAGAAGTTAAATCCAATAATTCAATAAAATGCTGATCTTATATTATGAGAATTATCAAATACGATGCTATTTAATAAAAGCGATATAAGGAAATTCTTATCTGAGCCTTGACAAGATAATAAATTGAGGAATATTAATAACCAAAATGGAATGTGACAAAAATAAAATTTTAGTATCAGCAAAATGAAATCAAATCCATCATCTCATTATACCATCTTCAAATATAATGAAATAACATGATAAATAAATAGACTTAATAATTGTGATTAATGACAATCATTAGGTAGTTATCTATGTATGTACCTATAATCTTCGTTCGTTTCAGCCAAATGACGTCCACTGCTTATCTTACTAATATTATAAATGCGAAAGTTTGGATATCTGTATGTTTGTTACTCTTTTACGCAAAAACTACTGAACGGATTTTTATGAAACTTTACAGTATTATTGTTTATAACCCAGAATAACATATAGGCTATAATATATGACGATCTGTGACAAACTAAATTTCACGCGGGTGAAGCCCCGGGCAGATTTTATTATAGGTAAATGCAAAAGTAACTATAAGTTATTTGTTTGTTGTGTATTGAGTGAATTTTGTTTTTTATACAAATACACCTGTCTATAATGTGTGGTAGATTCCATTTAGGAAAATTCCAGCATGAATAAGGTTAATGTTATGACGATTATTACGTTCATACTTTTTGTAACAAATCGAAAAATAATATTGACATATCAATAACCAGCAAAATAACATACTTATTCGTTATTTATGGAAAAAGATACAGCTAAATATTATTCAACAACGGTTAAATTGCAGATTTTATAAGGCTTGAAATCGAGATCTTAAATACATTTTAATTGTGAATATGCAAGTTTCAGCACCTTTAAGGCCCACAACAGACGGTGAGACGCAACTGCAACTTTGAAATGATTCTGATGAATGAAACTGAAAGTTTCAAATTGGTCGCGTCATATGTGGTTTCTCAACGGACGCTATGGCAGAAACTTAGATGCAACTCAAAAGTAACTAGCAGTTGCAGTTTCGTTGCAGTTGCGTTTCACCGTCTGTTATGGGCCTAAATAGCTTCAAAAGTTACATGTCAAAAACCCAAAGCACTTCTGTATACTTTTAGTATGTTTAGTTGTTTACTTTAGTTCTAGTACCTATACATAAAATGTGTTAGTATACTATTCTGAACAAAATTTTGCACCAATTTTGTAGAGTCGCGACAACGGCAGGTGTTGGCAATCCATCAGATGCGAGTATATCTAGATTCATTTATTTAGGATACAAAAACTACTCACTGCAACGTGACATATTTACACATAGAAAACCGTATAAATTACGTGAGTCTTCGGTGATTCATCCGAGCGTATTATGACATTTTTATGAAGCGCAAATGCATCTAAAACGTTTTGGCAAATGGTGTTACGGGGCATTTGCCTTGTGCATTATCAGTTAGGTATTTCATAATATTATTTGTACAAATTCAATTTAGGTACACATGAATCTGTGATAATGTAGCTCATTTGGTATGTTAATAAATGAAATGAATAGTAATTTTGGTTTATGCCAAAATTACTGTTAATGAACTGAATACGAACAATACAATAAAATTCATTATTTTGTATAATTTAAACCTATTCATTAAATACTCGTAAAATGGTCGTGGTAAGATAGATAGATAGGTATAATGAATTATTTTATTTTCGAAATGATTTAATTTGATCAAATATCTCGAGACCTAGACCTTGCAAACCTAAAGTACAAAATAGTTTTCTTTTTTTCTCGAACAAACGATTAATGTTATAAAAATATCTCAATAACAAATTACAATCAAACTTTCAAGTACCTACGTCAAACATCAAATGTTAGACCAAACAGAATTCGTACAAATAAACACCGTCTGACCTTAGGCGAACTACGTAAACACTCATTCATTGGCCAGAATGCTACAAGTTTCAAATTCAAAACAATACGGAAAATCTCTTGAATTTGATTCTTTCATGTTAGAACTCGATGTTAACGCGTTAGCAATTCGCAAAGTATGCGGCACAGCTGTTGTTTACATTTCTTTGTGAGACTAAATATTTCTTGAAATAGACTTGTACAAGTTGGTGTAAATGTTTTGCGTACAATGTAATGCTCATTGAGTTGTTTTTCGATTATAATTCGCGATAATTTAATTACTTTGAGTACTGCCTGGTGGATCGCGTACCGACTATAATGTGTTAGATACATAAGCATTATGAGTACCTATAAATCCTTCTTAGAGTAATAGTGTACAATTTATCTCCGGGGTATGGGTGTAATAAGGGTGATGTAAATTCGAATTACCTACGTTTGTTATCTAATTATTATATCCGTTTCTTGTTTACTCCCTTCAAGCCCCTGGTTAAATGTTGATAAGATTATCTTGCAACTCACGAAGGCGAGTGAGCTTAACTTGTGTGTGTACGTGTACATGCACATAACGATAGTGTAATGTCTGTCAAAACATTTGAAAAACGAACATTAGCGAGCCATCAATAACGTCTCTACTTAGTACAAGCACTTAAGATGCTTTAGTCACTAAAGCACTAAAGTTTAGTGTAATTGGCATAATATGACGTCATCTTACTTCAAAAGCTATCATTTAAATATATCTAAATATGTATCTACTAACATCGTTTGTATTAACGCATTTTAAGACGAAATAAATCGAAATCGTTTGCCTATATCAAAGTCATTCATTCTTAATACGCATTTGCGTATTACATAATGCTAAATCGAACTATCAATTTGATGCTTCTTTGTATAACTATTATTACTTTCTTCAGTGATAAATTATTCTGAAGGTAAAAAATTATCATCCGTCCATTAGCACTATACGAGTAAGCCAGGTCTTTGTTACAAAACAACAAGGGCTATTTCCGTCCAGCCATATCCATACCCAATGCAGACGGGGCAAGACACAGTATTTTAAGATGTGTCTTCGAAAACACTGCCAACTTTTATTGATCTACTTTGATGTAGACAAAATCGTCCGTACTATATTAAAACGTGGCACAGGTCTTGAGCGAAAAAAAGTTGGAACGCTTTATCTAATTTTTTTGGTAATTGAATGGGTACTACCAAAATTCCCACTGTACAGGGTGGAAACGATAAGTGATCTCACTTGATTATTTCTACACTATACAAGATATCATAAAACTAGTTAGTACTGATCCTGAAAGTGTTTCATGAGATCTATCAAACGGTGTCAATAATAGGTTACAGAATAAACTGGATCCATCCGAAAATTTAATGTTTCCAGCTTCCATACATTTAGTACTGTAATGGCACCACATGCAAACCTTCGTCTTGAATCACTCTATTTATTAAAAAAAAACACCGCATCAAAATCCGTTGCGTAGTTTTAAGGATCTAATGCCCGTTTTCACCATCAATTCTTAATTTTTAAGCGACCCCTATGGTAACACATGACAGGAATTTTGTTTTCAAGGAGTCACTTAAAAAATTGGGATTGATGGTGAAAACGGGCATAAGCCTACTTACATATAGGGACACAGACATCGAAGCTACTTTTTTAGTGATAATAATTATAAAGCTGAAGAGTATGTTTGGTTGAGATTAATAATTTTGTTATGACTAAGCTGTCTGGTCTGGTCCATATACTCGTACGTAGGTATCTATTTTGCTAATGGAAAATCCATCACGAATCTTACCGCATACTCTCAGCGCTAAAGCGAAACATAAATTATTTTGTCGGTGAAGATCAGGACTGTACTTACATAAAACAACGACGCGTGTTCAAATTTGTATCGATTCGAATCAATTTTGCTGATTGCTGATTTATTCGGATACATTGGAGATGTTTCTTTGAGAAGCGACAATATTTAGATTATGTTGAGGACAGATAGACATAAAGATTCTTTTAAATCGAATGCTAAAGGAGATTGAGCTTTATTACTTTTAGTATTTTTTGTTTTATATGGAGATTAAGAAAAAACCTGACATGATGAACCGGCAGGTGTTATCACCTCCAACCAACCTGTATTTCATAGAGTGTTATGCAAGATAACTGTCTAAAAGTTTATCAGAAACCTAGCTAGTAATTTAATAGCTTAATTAGCTACCTACGCGTATGCAGATGCCACAATCAATGCTAGCATGACAATGAATTGAGTGTTACTAGGCTAATTTGCCTACATTGAGTGTTATTTTAAGCATTATTAATTTATGACACTAATTACATGAATCACACTCATCCTCGCTTTTCATCATTTTCAATAGCAATTGTAGTCCATACTAAATTAAACCTACGCAACGAGATTTGCATACGTGATCAGTGTCTCAATGGCACAGAACATATATTATTCATCATCATCATTTAAGCCCTAGAACGTCCACTGCTGAACATAGGCCTCGCCCAGTGATTACACAACTTTTATTGTTGCAATATTGCTCTCATTTACAACTGTTTAAGGCTCAGGACAGTAAAATTAGTTTTCATTCTTTTTTTTAATGTCATGAATCATCGCAGCTTTTGTAGTGTATGTTATAAGAGCATCTAGAAACTCAGTAAAAATCACGAAGTCGAATCTATTGCGATTGTTACATTGTCTAAGATCTTCAGTTGACTCATTATCGCGTATTTTATTAGACAGATATTTTATTTCTTACTCCTCGAAGCAAACTACCAGGTACCAGAATACTAGAATGCTTGCAGCTGTATAATTTTATGTAGAAATGTAACAATGGAAAATTTTCATGCAATCTGAAAACTCATTATCACCGCAGTGAAATTATTATGCCAAGTGGAATGGCCAAACAATTAACTTGTCAAATAAATCGGCTGTGTTAAATAACACACAACGCAAATCGACCGAAATATGTGTTGGCAAAAAAGAATGATTAGATTTTATAGGTACATTTCAATCGACGCCTTTTAGTTTCATTGTGAAGATTTATGTGAAGCAAATTAGTTATTTTTGTTTAAATTTATTAACCTCCCTATTGACAGCTGCACTATCTAATCATCTAACCGTAATTTATAACGATAATCGGTGTATTTTTTGTATGGAGTTTGACATTATTTTTTACGTTTGCTAAAGTTAAAGTAAGATGGTGCAACCCAGGATAAGCAGTAAAAAATAGGGTTCATCACAAAAGTCCATCGTTCGGCGAGGATCGAACTAGCGTTAGCAACTCAATGTCGAAATTATTAGGCCACCTATATTGTTTTGAAGAAAACTACATTACTCTCTACTATAATCCAGTTTTTTGTTTCAGAGTTCATCGCTAACAGATTTAATATCGGCGTTCGACACAAAAGCACAGACGCACAGCGACTTACAGAAAGTTACAGCCTTCAGCGGACACTTTGACAAAAACCACAAACCCACATTCTCAAAGGATGAGTATGGCAAGTAAGTAATATCTGATTGTATATTTAGAATGTCATACCAGTGGGTCTAGACAAAGTGCAAATTATAATCGCAAACCAGTCGAAAAGTGGTCGAAAAGCCCCTTTTTTGTATGGAGTTTTGACGGATTCGATTTTCGATTCGATCAAAAAGTGCGTTTTGTCTAGGGGGGCAGGCCTGTTCATCTCCGCAAGTTTACATCGAAAACAAAACAAACACGCACGATGGCACCTTACAGGATTACTATTTGACAAGGCCTCACATACGATCGAGCATTGACTCACGCACGCGTATTCTTGTGTATGATGGAAAAAAAATAAAAATATGGTGTACTAAATACTGTGCAGTATTTAACTGCCTAAATAATAATAAAAACACAGAATGTACTTTTTTAAGTTGCCTGAAGACACTGAGAGGTAAATAAGTAGTTAAGGCGATTACATGGCCGAACGACCTTGAGCATTAGAGCGAGACAACGCGCCTCCCGCCGCGCGCCCGCGCTTCTGCCCGATATCAAAGAGCGCTCAGAATACAGATGCGAAGCGCTGCCAATTCTAATATAACTGCCTACGGGAATGTTGACTCGATTTTAATTTACGCAGATCGAAAAACATTGCGATGCTTATTTTGTTTCAAAACAGAATTAAAAAATATAAAAAATAATAATAATTCTCGTCAGCATAATCTTCAAACTAAAACAAAATTAAATTATTGAAATATAATGATTATATTTCAATTAGTACATCATTATACTTCGATAAGTACCATAACAACGAAAAATAAACAATTATTTCCTCTTGTAAAGTTTGCTCAAAGGGACAGCTCAGTTTGAAAGTTAGGCTGACGATATTCATGTGTCTAAGTGAGCTTCTAAACAGTTTTTAAGCGTGTGTACCTTCTTACCTAAATGTAAGTGTCTGTCTGTGCAGGTATTCAAAATATTGGTCAACATATTTTTGATCATTGAATACAATTTTTGACTTTACTTTCTCTGTTATTATTTTTTGGTAAAATCGAGGAATTTTTTGATACATACATTTGGCTATTATAATCCTGATAGTAATGATGAAATATAAGATTTTCGTTTAGCGTTCTATTTCAACTAAAATAGATAAACACGGATTGAGCGACATTTTTATATGAGTTACATGTCAAGCACGAATACGAATACTGTGTGTCGAGGTAACGCCACTATAGTGTAACAATGACAATAAGAGGGTAGTTTAAAATATTTACGGCTTTTTTTTTTGCTATTTTATTACTGCCAGTCTGCTTGTGATCACGGCAGCCGAAAAATCAAACCGCATACAAAAAAATCTTTTTTTTCTATGCGGTTATTATTTTTGATTTGATTTTGAAATAAATCACATAAAATTATCAGGGATAGAAATAGGTGGTATCAATTTAATTTACCTAACCTTATTTGCGACGAGACGATTGAGCTAGATAACTTAATCGAAAATTCCCCAGGAATAATTCCGATTTTTTGTGGGGTCAATGAGATAAAAAAACTCATACCTGCAAAACTAATGGACCAACGGGGTACCTTGTAAATGGGGAATNAAATTCTTTATAGAAAAACAAAGGAGCGGAGCGGGCCGACATGCGACACAGCCTCCCCGTGCGAACGCTAGTGAAAGACTGAGCTCCCGCATTCGAGCGGCCCGCGTGAGGAAATTACAGGGTATTTTGAATGTATGACACGTAATACATGATTTTTGAAAAAAAATGAACATCAATTTTTTAGATCATAAAATTTTCTATCATTTGGTGAAAGAATCATTAAAATCGCTTCAGCCGTTTAGGAGTAGTAGGAAATTACTTTGGTGAAATTAGAAGAAAGTTAAGAATTTTTTCTGTCAAAACTAATAGTTGTAACAAAAAAAACGAACAACAATTTTTTAGTTTAAGATATTATACATCTCACACATATTTTTTTTTCTTGTTTGGGTCATCCATTTCGGAGGAGTAGGGATTCAAAGAGAGGTCTATTTTGCAGTTTTGCCTCACCTATCGCCTTAATATTAATCATGCTAAATCATGTATTTCCACCGCCATTTTCTGCAGTTTGGCACCTCACGTCACATCATTTTACCGAAGTCAGCCCTATAGCTTCGGCGCAGTACCGATCACTGACGTTTGTCAACAAAATGGTGCTTGACTCTTGAGACGAGCTAAATTACACCATATTGTTAATGACATTGAGCATACATTTTTTTAAATACCTTCGCGAAGTAACACTTCTCCTAGTACTTATTATTATTCTGTGGCATACTCAGAATCATTCGACAGAAGACCAAACTAAATTGGCGTAGTAAAAAAAATGCGCAAGCACACGTGCAGTGGGCCGGCCGTCTGCCGTAGAACCGATGAAATGTGAAAAACTGCTCGACGGACCATATTCATCACAAAGCTCAAAGTAGATAGACAGAGGAAATTCCTGCTTTAGTAAAATTTTAGGCTCACCTTTGATATTGCCGAAATTTTCCGGCAAACTTAAGAGTGTTGTTGTAATTCAATAGCTACAAGTACATGAGGAGACACCCTTTCTCTATAGAAAGTGTGTCTCCTCCTCCTCCTCATCTCTCTATAGAGATGTTTTAATAAATTAAAGTTTTAACACAAAATAACCGAACACAAATTCCTTTGCTAAGCCAGAGCTTATTGTATTAAAATTTAATCATCGATAGTAATTTTTTGACAAAGTTACTATCAATATTAATTTATTAATCGAATTAATAAAATGTGAACAATTTTAATATTTTATCAGCGATTGAAAATCAAAGCTGAAAATCGAGCAACAACATTACTTTAGGTGTCAAAAAGCATTAAGAACACACAAACTTTTAATGGCATCCGTTAAACTTCTGCTAATTAATTAACTTCAAACTTAAAACTGATTAAGGCCAGGTAGGCCTGCTGGTGAAGCGTCGAAAAGTTTTCAAATTTACTTTTAACTATAGGAGTAGGTATTAGGTATAAGGCGTACGAGTAAAACCTTAAAACCGCAGTGAGAAAGACGGTCGCGGTGGGCGGAAGTTTGAATCATGCGGTTTACACAGCTTATGACCGCAGTCTGTGGAGGAACACTATCTGTGTTCGCTATCCTCATCAGTGAGGGACCGAGGAAGAAGAAGAAAACCTTGAAAAAGCTTTCACTATATCTTCCGGTCTGTGGTCGCTACTAGAGAACTTTCTGCCTAAAAAGCCACCCGTTCTACAAGCTAATGTGCCACACTGATGTTATTAAAGTTTGATAAATTCTGCGGGCTATGTCGGTTATTTTGGTTCTCAGGTACTCCTAATTTCTAATTCTATAACTTAGGGAAACTCCGAACATAGCAGACTTCAATATCTGTATCGAAATATCTTTCAAGTATAAGGACTTCGCCACGTTTCACGCGGTAGTACTTACCTACTTAGGAAGGATAAGCTGCCCTTAACTGAAGTTAAACTAAACTTTTCGGGATACTCTTTGATTGATGTTGTTTCGCGCCTGAATCGCATCAATATCGAAGCAAAGACAATGCTTGTTGTATGGTAACTAGATAATAAAATAACATTATACATGACATGGTCATGTAGGGAAAAAACATCGGGCTCATTACCCCTTGAACTGCGTATTATCGTATTATTTTGAAATAAAATACTGTTAAGGTTACTAAAACCGTTCAATTTTAGTTGGTTTTTGTTTATTTCAAGAAAAGGTACTTACTAAATAATTTTGGCGCAGATTTAACCTGCGTAGGCCACATTATCTATACTTATAATAAATCTGTAGAGAGGTCAATTCTGTACATGAAATATATTTTCAAAATAACTATCAGGGGGTGATTAGTGATCGATACTGATGCCAAAAATGCAATCAGTAAAATTTTTGTCTGTCTGTCTGTCTGTCTGTCTGTCTGTCTGTCTGTATGTTCTTTATAGAAACAAAAACTACTCGACGGATTTTAACGAAACTTGGCACAATTATTCTTCATACTCCTGGGCAGGTTATAGGATACTTAGGAATACCCACGGGAACGGGCATTAGCGAGAAAAAACATTTATATGAAAAATCTAAACCGCTTAAGATAGACGCTTGACATTTGGCATGCAGGTACCTTAGTAAACTTAAAGCTTAGTTACAACAGGATATTGCAAAATTCCCACGGGAACTGGAATTAGCGGGAAATCCCTTTTGTATGACTGACTCACTGACATACCCACGCACAGCCTAAACGGCTAAACGTAGGCACTTGAAATTTATAAGGGACGTAGCTTAGGTACCGTAGACGTGCACTAAGAAAGGAATTCCCGAAATTCCCACAGGAACAGGAATTACCAGGAAAATCCTTTTGTATGAAAAATTTAAACCGCTTAAGTTAGACGCTTGAAATTTGGCATGCAGGTCCCTTAGTAAACTTAAAGCTTAGTTACAACAGGATATTGCGAAATTCCAACGGGAACGGGAGTTAGCGGGAAAAAACATTTGTATGAAAAAATCTAAACTGCGTAAGATAGATAAAGTGGGTAAAACGGGATCCACGCGTACGAAGTCGCGGGCGGCCGCTAGTTATGAATAAATCATTACCAAATACAACTACTTTTAATATTTTTTCATAAGGTCTAAATTTGATATTAATCTAGAGATGCCCTAGATACCTAAAAATATCGATATTAGTTTTTTTAACAAAAATATCGTAAAATATAAATATGTAGGTATTCGAAAATTAATGATTGCAGCTCTAGAATTTAATTTCAATACTATATTAAAAGTTAAATTAAGCGTATCAATTGAAAACATAGACAAGGTATTCGCGGACAACTAAATATCGATATGTTACGGCTAAAGATAGGTATGAACATAAACTTAAGATTAGCCGGCTAAACTTAAGTTTATCTTCGACGAGGTGTTAATGTTAGTTTCTTCTATCTTTAGCCGGCTAAACTTAAGTGTAACCGCAGGCCCTTGGCTAAAAATGTAAAAGAAAATGGAAAAGGAAACAATGTAATAATGTTTACTATCTTGACACGAAAACTTTATTAAAAAATAATCACTTTCATTACACATACTTTTATGTACCTATGTAGGTATTCAAAATTACAATTATTACAATAACAAAATATTAATTACTTAAAATAATATCTACCTAATCATTAAAATAAAATAATAAGGAACCATTTGGTTATTGCAGGATCTTCTGTAGGTATTTCAAATTACAAAATGCGCGTTGTCTCCCCACCGCCCCCTCAAGCCCTCCGCCGGCCTGGCGCGCCCATCGAATACATTTTTAGCCGTTTCGTTTTGACTAATGTGCACATTAGCCGGCTAAAGATGGAATATCACGACACAAACTAACATGTTATCGAACTTTAGCTGCTTCTCGAAGATAAACTTAAGTTTAGCCGGCTAATCTTAAGTTTATGTTCACAACTATCTTTAGCCGTAACAGATATATTAACGATCAAATATCGATATTGTTAACAAACCTATCCTAATCTGAGCGTAGGTTTAGTCTAAAACGTTTCGACTGATTGGGCCTGCCTATTTGTTTTTATAGGTCTGACTTTTTTGGGCTTTTAAAGGCTTAACATTATTAAATCACGGCACGTGAAAGTAGTTACCACCTACATATAAAATCGGTGATAGAGTCAGGAGTAAGGTTGAAAATTGCAAAACATACATTTCGTTTGTTTCGAAACTTTGTATCTTTCCTGTAAAATACATGTATTTAAAAAAAAACAAATGCCAGGTTCGTCAGAAAAATACAATCATACTCGTTTCTACGTGTATTATACGAGTATGATTGTATTAAACATCACGTTTAAGTTTTAAGACTGTATTCTTCATATTTTAACAATCAAAGGGGGACAATCTTGCTTATTATTAAAAATTGAATATAAGTAATTGTAGGTAATTGGTAATGCAATTGAATCAATATCTCGTTTAAACATTGGTTTAGATGTGGTCATATGCAATCATATCATTCAAAATAAATTGGAACTAAAATATGCGGAATTAACTACCCAAATAAATATTTTTATAATATATGCATACTTGCGGCTTGTTATAAATGCACATCGTATAAATCATTTTTTAAAACGCGACAGCAGAAAACCAATAAATTATTTTAAGGCGTCATAACATTTCACAACGACCATTCATAAAAGATGAATAACTCACGTAAAAATGAGAATATGACCTCGATGCCAAGAAAATTGTGGCATTCCTTGGTTTTCTATGGAGCGCCGATTTTTCTCTCAAATCATAATACGTAATGATCATGTTGGTTTAAGCCTGGTTTCCACCAAGGTGGAGCGGAGCAGAGAAGTGTTTTTTTTTATCCACAACGAGGAAGCTCTTGGCCTGTATCTCACCTGATGATAAGTGACGATCAGGCCGAAGGTGGAAGCGAGCTTCACCCGGAATCCTCAACCACGGAGGAACTGGCTATCTTACCTCTAACTGCCGGAACACAACAATGCTGTGAACATTGTTGTTATGGTGACAGACTTAGGTAAGATGGCGGTAGCTAGCCAGGCGGACTTAGAACAAGCCCTACCACCAACCAAACCGAACAGAAAAATCTGCCCCCACTGGGAATTGAACCCGGGACCTCTGCGACTGAAGCAGGTGGTCTTGCCACTAGACCACAGAGGCGGTTAAATAATCAGTTCTAAATAAATCAGATTTCATTATTTCTCTTCTCCGCTCTGCACAGTTCCGCTCCGCTCCGCTCCGCCGCTGTCAAGTTCAACCTGACCAATTTTAATATAATCTACCTATGTGTAAAAAATACCGGTATTTTGCAAGTTTTATTGTTTACTATCACGCTCTGTGTGCTTACCATGAGTATAGGTACGTTACGTATGTTCGCTAGCGACTCCGTAAAAAAATGATATTAAATTAATGTATGACAGGCGCACGTGACATTGGCGGAACAGTGTGCCCCCAGTGGCGATAAAACACAAGTCCATCGCCATCAGCAAATGAAGAAGAAGAAATGTATGACAGATTGTACAGTGCCCCTAGCGGCTACTTTCAAGATCTAAAATCTTCATAGATTTTTTGACGTAGGTACTCGCTAGCGAGCAAACCTAACGTAAACTCATGTTACGCACTCATGGTAAGCACACTGAATGACACTGGCTTGTTAAGTACATACAAACAAATAGAATGACGGCACGTGCCAGCATTTCATGTAATAAGGTGTATGTAATTATCATTTAAATCTAAAAACCTTCTGAGAATTCGGACATTGTTACGGACATGACTGTAAAACAAATAACTATTACACATCAGTAAAAACAATTCTGTCTTTTATTTTGAAATTGAGAGGACACCAAATAAAACTGAAAAGCAGTCTCATTTTTTCTGGCCCACATTAACTGGGTCAATAATGTGTTGAATTCATAAATAGGCCTAGGGTACACGCCGCGATAAGCTTTATCGTGTCATTTTGTCGATTAAACGGTATAAAAATTTCTCACAGTGAGCATTCTAGTCCTAGCTGGCTGGTAAAACTGTTTGTAACAGTGCCTAATTTGCTGGATATCATTTACCCCTAATATAAAAACATTTTGTACCTACTTCAATTAAATCAAACGACAATCGTACAGACGATTCCTTATCAAGCTGAACACTATTTGGTAACATTACTTAGTCATCGATTATACATAGTTCAGGTTTAACTACCATAAGTTTATTACGCAAACAATTCAGCATGCTTCTACTTCCTAAACTGGACTGGAATCTGCAAAATTGTTGGCGAGAACAAAATTTGGACGGTCCGTGGATGAGTTAATATTGATAAATGAACATTCCAGTTTAATCTTCAATATTTTACGTTCATTAATTAATGCAGATTAATGTCGTAACATTCATTAAGTGCTTTATTAAATTTGCCAAATCATTTTTGTTTCACTGACTTAATGTTGGGTTAGCTCCTGGAAAGATTAGTTAGGAAAATACCAAGAATGGAAGGGACTAGCATCCATATTAATTCGTACATGAATCCCATCAGTCAGGTCTTCAAATAGTTATTAGTTAGGAGAAATCCGCAGAAATCTATACATATTCAAACTGTATGTAACATACAAATTACAAATGAAGATGACTAACATGCTTATAGGATGAAAAGTTCTTACTTTTATTTTAATTTAATATTTACATACGTAAAAAAGTAATTTCAAAGTTATCTATTTGTCTGTTTTTTTGTGGCGGTAATTTACGAAAAGCTACATACAAACGTGTAAAGTTGAAGCCAAGGCTATAATTGATTGGAATCAATCAATTATTATAGCCATTATAATTAAATCTTTACTATAGAGAAAGTGATGATTGCATCAACATCTCTATAACTTATAGATTTGGTTAACTTAAAGTTTAGGCTATATCAAAGTTTCATCAGATCTTTTCTCAAAGTTTGACGTGAAATTACCTAAGTGTCAAACACTCATCACAAACTTGTTGAGTTTATTATTATTTACATACCTACATTTATTTATGATTACCACTCTCAATAACTTTATATTATACAAGCTTTTGCCCGCGTCTTCACCCGCGTGAAATTTAGTTTGTCACAGATCGTCATAAATTATAGCCTATATATTATTCTGGGTTATAAACAATAATACTGTAAAGTTTCATCAAAATTCGTTCAGTAGTTTTTGCGTGAAAGAGTAACAAACATCCATCTAGACATCCAAACTTACGCATTTATAATATTAGTTAGGATTATTGTTAGACTAATATCTACTAGTACAACAGTAGTTAATTAAGTACCTACAAGTCCTACAACTAATAACATTGATCTCGTCATTATGAGAGTCTAGTTTGTCTTACTGCCCACGTATTTATGTTAAACTAGCTGTGCCCGCGACTTCGTACGCGTGAAAACCCGTTTTCGCAACATTTTTCATTTTTGCTCTGCACTTATTACTCGTAGCGTGATGGTATAGCCTGTAGCCTTCCTCGGTGAATGAGCTATCTAACACTAAAAGATTTTTTCAAATCGGACCGGTAGTTCCTGGGATTGGCGCGTTCAAATAAACAAACAAACTCTTCAGCTTTATAATATTAGTATAGAAGAGTAGATTACTGAATCGTTATTACTTTGGGATAATTATAATATCCGTTCTACGAGCTATGTGTCCCGCCCACTACTACTTGAATTTGGCAATTATGGTATGTTTACTTTAGCTTTTCTGCGAATGTCGAGTGGCGACCACGCAGTTAAGAGAAAAGTAGGCAGGCATCCTATTCGTTGATTGGCTTATCGATGGCGAGGTGACAAATGTATGGGTTTATCGCGTAAATCGATAAAATGACTCGACAAGTTTATCACGGCGCGCATCCTAGACGTGCCTGATGAAGGTTGCAGGAAGCTCCTGGATGCAGAAAGCTCGGGACCGGTTATTATAGGAATTCTTATTGAGGCCTTGTTTAGTAGATATTAGTGACCATATTTAACCTGAAGGGGTAGATAATCTAAACAAAATTTGAAATTATACTCTACATAAACGGAAACTTCTTGGTGTAAGAACAAACACTATTACCTAACTGATGAACCAAAACAATGGCAACACGGTTCGCTCCACTGTTCTTTATTATCTTAATGTGAAAAAAATGCAATTAAAACTTTTTTATGAAAAAAGATACTTACTCAAAGTACTTACCTTGTCACCTCACGACAAATGAGAAAGGATCTGCCATGAAACTTCAGTGCATCATTTTCCTTGTGACGTTATTCTGAATATTGTACTATATTCTACTAAAACGAACCGCAACAGGTGGCTTCACCTAATAAATTACTTATTTAATAATAATAATTCACACCTTGAAGGGTTTTTCCAGGAAAAACCCTTGAAATTACATTCTTCGTCTTACGAACTTCGTAATTTGCCAGAACTTTGGGTCACAGTATCTTTAAAACTCGGGCTATTTATAACTTTTGTTTCTTTTTTCAAACATGAATTCCTAAATTAGCAAAGCCCGTAATTAAAATTAACTAAGCCTGTTTTGACAAAGTTTCTGAGACAAGAAAAACAGCAATATACAAAGAACTTAGAAAGTTGTTTCGATTGTATCTTTATTGAGTAGTATTAATCCTGTAAATGTAGGTAGGCTTAATGTTACGATAAATAAATATATTTTAACCGACTTAAAAAAAGGAGGAGGTTCTCAATTTGAGTGTTTTGACATAAGAGTTCAATACACTGAATGTTTCCCTAAGATAGGTAAATGTACGTACATTCAGCGTCGAATAGTCCATGACACCGAAAGAAGCCCAAAAGTTCGCAACACGTGTCCTTTTATCACAATTGGAATAAGGTTGTGTTGTCAACTTTTTGGCCACCAAGTATGGGTGTCACGAATTTTATTTGACGCTAGCTGTATATTCTTTGAGTTCTAAAGTAACAGCCAAGTTTACGCTTAACTTATTCTGTCGTACTAAATTCATTTCCAATTAGGACTTTATATGAAAGTGATAAAAAGGCAAATGGATCGCAATTGTATTTTTGACGTGACGATGAGGAAAGGCCGTAAGGTGAACGTTTCGTTCGTTCACCTTATGGTACAGTTCAGAACATACCTACATATTTTTTCCATATTGGCTAACATAAGGGTTAATAACTCACCATCACCCTATATAATATATTCACTACGTATTTATTACATATGCCTATACAGATAGCCGTTACATATTTGATTAAATGTCTTAAATCCTCTTCAGGTTTGTCCAGTATAACAGATAGACACCAAGAATGGCGACCTAATGACACGCGTACTATTTGATGGCACGCGCCACAATATTTAGGGCACGCAAGCAATCACAAAAATTACTATAAAATAAATGATAAATAATGTTTTTTGAAAAAGGGCTATCATAAAATTACCTTCATCAGTTAGGCGGTTATCACGGTACGCGGGACGACAGATTTAATCATTGTATGCAAGTACCTCAGTTTTTATAGAAAACACGCGCGGCACAACACACTGATAACGCGTCTGCGCGCGGGATTTTTTATATGAAATCACGCGCTCCGATGCGGAGCGCGGCGCAGTGTGATAACCGCCTTAGTGCCACTGTAGAGTAAGGCCCTGTCATCACTCGCCAGTGGCGCCTCTTTTACAATACCCTTCATTGATAGCATTGTCTTTAAGACCCATAGATTCCGAGATTTCCCACAAATTCGAGAACGTTCCTCAATAGAAATTAATTCTGCGGGTTTTGCGGCATACCTACTGTCCTTTACCCTAAATACCTACTAATTTTAACCACTGTTTCTAATGTAAAAAGTATAATGCAGCAAAATGTAACTCTACATATAACAATTAATAGAAAACACCGTCCAGTTAATGAAAATATACCTGTCCCGTCATCAATCATCATCATCATAGGACCTCTACTGCTGAATACAGACTTCACCCAATGTTTTCCATAATGACCGGTTGACCTTGTCTGGTCCCGTCATCAATAGGAAAGCTACTTAAATAACCTGGTAAAGTCTATCTTACTATGATGGTCTTACTAAACCATCCTGTCTAGACGTTCCTAGACACGTAGTTTCGGCAAAAAATAATGAGGAAAATCTACCCTAAATGAAAAGTCAAGACAAAGGGGAAAAGGATAATTTTATTCCGTGATACAAATTCCCGTTCCCAAATCGGACTTTTTGACAAATAATGAGCTACGCTTTCTTTGCTAGACTTTTGTAATTTCGCAAAGGTATCACTACCAACTGTAAATTGATTTTTACGTTTATATTTCATCTTACATAATACTATTGAAAGGGTATACTCTGCCTCGACTCGAGGTCCCATTACATCTTACTTAGGCTGAGTTGCACCACCTAACTTTGACCGTAACTTTAACAATAACCGGTGTTTTTTATATGGAGTTTGACAGATTTTTAACGTTTATCAGAATTAAAGTAAGATGGTGCAACCCAGCCTTAGTTCTGAAAACACGCATTTGATAGATTTTTTTTTTATGCTAGCCAAGGCAGGTATCAGGTATTTTGCCAATATGAAGCTGAAATAAATATAAAACAAGCTGACTAACATTGAAATCAAATTATTTATATACCTAGAGATGTTTTCTTTAAATTTTGAGTACAATATTGATGATATTATTAAAACATGTAAAGGAAAAATGATTGCCATTATTAGGTGCTAACACATCATAGTGATTCGACAATAACTCTGTCGAAGTAGAGGTTCCCTAAATCATAACAAACTTAATAGATAAGTCAGAACAATTGTAGTTCACGTATAATAGTGTATGTATTTTATTATTAACCCACTAACATACTATATTTCCCAATGGCATCATATCGATTCATTTTCTTTTGAAGCACACCACTAGATTCTCTACTTCAAGATTACATTTCTTTTGAAGAAAGCAAATCCCAGAGCTTCAAAGCATTTTAATCACTGGCTGATAATTTGCTTTATAGAAGTGGGAATAAGATTGGCTTAAAGTTTGAAGATTAGCCTACTTTAATTTAAGCTTTTTGAAGCAAAGAACAATATTTTTATCAGAAAAAAATCTTTCTCCAGGGAATGAACTCAGAACCTCGGGTTAAGAAAGTTCAAGTTCCATTTAAAATAAACTTTTTTAAAGCATCGCGTTACAATATTGCGTTAAATAAATACAATTTACTTCTTTTGTCTTCCGCAGGCCTATTCCCGGATCGATGACGGAATACAGAGGGGCTGAAGCACAAGCGAGAGTGTGTTCAGAGATGAAGGAACTTTGTGAAATCATCAATGAATACGGGAAATCTCCCTGCAAAAGCCTTCTCCCACCAGAACTGAAAGACGCCACCAAAGTCATCTCATTCGGAGAATTATTTTCGGTAAGTTTTTATCAAATCTCAAAACACACAACACACAAAGAACGATTGAAATTATAACTTTTTCGCGAAACTTAAAAGATTGAAATCTCCGGGAAAAAAGAAAACAGCCTAACTAAACAAAAACGCCTAGCTCAATTAAACAATTTAAACTAAGAAAATAATTGTATTTAAGTCTTTAAATTTAAAAAGAAACTTATTTATTTAATTATGCCATTGACAAAAGATTATGCAAGTTTCTTGTGTTAAATTAAAATAAACCTTTCTACATAATCTTTTAGAACGAATTTTACTCATCATGTCAACGAAAATCTTAACTAAATTAAATAAATAGAAGTGCCACTAAACATAACTTAATTTGTGTCTTGTAAGATTAGACACCGTAACTTAGTGTGTAATAGGTTCACTTAAGGACCCAACTTAATCCTGCCCATTTAACTTCTAAAATGCCTTAACATATTATTAAGATAATATTATGTAAAATGTAGGTTGTAAGTAAGTAGATCAGACAGCCAATTTAAGAAAAAAATAAAAAATATACTCTCAAAATAATTCGTTACATTTTTATTTGTAAAGTGCGCTTCATAAATGCGTAGGTACCTAATTGGCTGAAAAAGGTAATCCACTTATAGATTTTATATGACGTAGGCGCAATAAAAACGTTTTAATGCCCTCTTGAGTTGCTATAAAAAGAACAAATAGCACAATTTGTTTACGATATTTCTCATAATTGAGATACTTTAAATGAATTTTATGAATATTATCATAACGTCTCAAAATTTGAAACAATGACTCGAGTAATCATAAAACTTTGTTTGTACTACAAACCTGCCTCTTGACGCTGCTCAATAAAAAGTCCTCTTGTTCTTTGTTAGTGCCATTTTTAATTTAGGTCGATAACACTTTCTTTCTTTAACAAAGAAACTGAGACAAGACTAATTCATTTCACGTGCAGACAACAAGCACTACCTAAGTACTCTTTGATTTGTCAGGTATATTTATTTCTATGAAAATAATTAAACTTTAGGCTACACAAATTAACGAAAGTAGATTTAAATACATTTTCTGTTTTTTTTTTCATTTGGATGTGGTGAATCATGTAATGTTATAACGAGTCTTACTTAATTATCATCGTGATCATTTAATTCGGTATCAATCAACGCCTTAAAATTATTATAGTCGAGAATTTGGCCTATTACTCTTCGGGCTAAACGAGTTGAGAAGGCTTGAGGTGGAATTGTGTAAAGCAATCGTTATCATTTGACAGTTCATAACGTACCTACGATTATTTGTACTTACTGACTTTATCGTACGTTATGAACTGTCAAAACTTACGATTGCTTTACACAATTCCACCTCTGATGCTAGCGTATATTTTTCCCCTTAATCGCCTCTTACGTCAATTTCAACTCGCAGATGAGTCTGTGTAATTGCAAAAGAAAATTTCTTCGTTATTTACATTTTTAACTTCCGCAACAAAGACACCTGGCTAATTACCGGTCTAGTAGCGTCAGCAGTTGCCATTGTCTGCTAAAATTAAAACTGTTATGTCACGCCACCGGCGTTTAGCACTACGAAAATAAATGTTTGATGATCTTGACAAAACGCTGAGAAATTGCCCAAGTAATGAGATTTTGCGACTACTTAGTTAGTTTTATTTTTCTAGGCAAGCACAATAAGGCCCGGTTTCCACAAAGGCGGAGCAGAGCGGAGCGGAGCGGAAAAGTCTTTGGAATAACCAATCAGATTCCATTATTTCCACTTCTACCTCCGCTCCACACAGTCTGCTCTGCGCCGCTGTCAAATTCTATAGAAAAATTTGACGGCCCGACACTTCCCCGTTCTGCTCCTCACTCATGACGAAATCTGAAAAAGTACATGTGCTTGGAGTCTCAAATTTTTCATGAGGGTTCCTTTTAGAACATACCTAGGTGCTCACTAAGGCATTTTGCAAGATTCAACCCCTAAGGAGGTAAAACGAGATCCACGCGTACGAATTCGCGGGCGGCCGCTAGTCTAAAATGTGGTGGTAAGCGCATACGAGTAACTCACCAACGCCTGAACCAATTTTACCATTTTTTTAAATGTTCCTTGAAATCCAAGGATGGTTTTTACGGCGAGAAAAATTCAAATAATTTCTGGGAAAACCCCGGGCGGAAAGCTAGTACATAATAAAATTACATCCGCTACTCATCAAGTTTCAAAAGACATAGCACTAAAGGAATTTCTTTCCTAGCTTTTCTCTTCTAGTTCCTTACCTTAATAAAACTTAGGTTTTACAGAGAAGAGGGTCAGCTTTATTGGATATCTTATATTACTGTGGCCTGGGAATGTGATCTGGACGAATAACCCGAGAGTTAAAGTATGTACTTTGACTCAAAGCGGAGCGAACTTTATGACTATAACTATTGACTAGCTGAGCCCGTGACTTTATATGACAGGAAATAATATCTTTTTGAGTCACATTAAAATCACGATTACATTATAAAATCGCGTTTGGGTTTAAAGTTCCGAGTGCTAGTTCTGACTGCTGCAAACCATTGACGCCCATATTCACAAACGATTTTTGCTTAAGCAAAGCAGCATTGCGAACACACAGCGTTGAGTAGAGCTCTGAGGCTCTAGTTTAGTTCGTGTGTCACCCTGTGTGTCCACGCGCACTGTGAGACCTCATAGTAATGTTTGTTTAAACCGGCATAAGACTTGCAAACGGGACAGGGTCATTATCAGAGTTATTCAATAACTTAGATCTTATCGTAGGAGACGATTGAAAAGAATTTCATTGTTTTATGTAATTACGTGTTACCAGGGTTATTTAAAGTTGCCAGTATAAAGATAATACATTATTTATACGTTTTTTGTGTCAATCAATATTAACCGTTTTGTTTAAGGGAGTGCGTCTAGTTTGCCATTCAAACTAGGTAATATTAATTTACATTCATCATGATCATCGTCATTACAGCCATAGGACGTCCACTGCTGAACATTGGCCTCCCCCAATGATTTCCAAGTTAATTTTTGATGCTTTACATTTTACCTATCAGTAAAAGTTTCAGATAACCCGATAGTGTAAAAAAAAAACAAAAATTGTACATTGGCAACAAACATAAAGTTAAAAACAAGGTCTCCGTATACAGTTTTATTTTCTAGTCAATATACAAAATCATTCTTCCAAGATTTGCTCTAGAATTACTCTTTTCTCGGTCGCGTCAATTTTGGTTCATCAAAGGAAACTTGCCCTAACTACCAGTATGTGCTCCTGTTATAAAAGAAACTTGTCACATGGAAAAGGGGTCTATAATTGTGATCAAAAGGTTATCTCAGTGGTCTCGAAGATTGAGAAAAATGAAAGCTTCCCTTTTGAAACACAAGGATATAATATTTTTGGTAATTTTTACTGAAATTCGTAAGAAACTACGAGTAATTAATTATTACTCGTTAATTATTGAAACACCAATTTAATAGATCAAAATGTTCTGCGTATACAATTTCAATTAACAATAATCAATAAATCTACTTTGTAGTATTCAAATAGAAAAGGATTATGTTTCTCATCACTTAGACGGTGTTAGTACCAACCAGGTTAATTAAAAATAGTCGGCAGTCGGAGACAAGTTTTTTTCTATTCTATTCAGACTGACGCGTTTTTTAATAAAATAACAAAAGAATTTTATCGAAATTTACCTAACCGGGTGAATTATTATATAACTACTAAGTACTTTACAATTATAGAAACATCGGAATATAAGTACCTGACACAAATTATTCAGGCAACAATGAAATCAAAGCGGACGAAGTCGCGGGAAAAAATAATCCTATAAATTCCATTCCATACGATTCAACAATAAGCCCAAGAAAGAACAATGCCCGTTATTCTCGTACAAACGACAGCACATCAAACAAAAACAGTGGCGTCTTACCTCATTGTAATACAGGTTATTTTGCAACGAAAATGTAAAGCTTTACGTGCTCTCGACTGTGCCTTGAACATGGCAATGAGAACGTTAACAATATTTGTGTTTATAATGATCTTGGCACGGAATGCAGATGATACATCCCAAAAACATTTCGGCTCAGGAAACTTTTCATTAACAACTCATACCTACATGAAACGGTGAATCTCAAAGGGATTTGGAAGGGCCATTAGGCAAAGTTTATGATTTTGTATTTTGGCATGATTATATTTTGATAGCTAAGCGTTAAAATCCTCTCCCAGTTAGTCTTTTTGCGTTCAGTAGAGAGGATTATGCTATAGATAGTTTCATCCACGAAGACGCGCCCCACCATCCTTCCGCTAATGTTTGGTACACGCAAAATTATCTTAGTATGAGTGCACACGCACACTACAATAATGACGCTCGGATTGCTCGGATCAAACTCCCCGCACCCCGCGCTACCCTCGACCAAAAATTGGTGGGAATACTCGTAGGTAGTCTACGTCACTAATTGGAATAAAATTTACCTCAGAGTTCAGGTTAGGAATCGTGCTACCGGCAATGTACTCGTAGCTAAATAAAATTAAAACTCGCTCCGTAGTTTTTGAGTCACGTTACAGACAACAAACACTGTAAAATAAAAAATGAATAAGGGCTCGCGCGCACGAGTGACTTTTGTCGCCGTATCTTTTTTGAAGTTCATGGACATGTATACAAGTGCGCGCACGTAGCGATGGGTCAGTGACAGAAACTTTTTTGTCAAATCCATATAAATGTATGGAGGTGACAAAAAGTCACGGCGATAAAAGTCACCCGCGAGCCCTTAAATAAGAGGTTCTTACGCCCGTATTCACAAACGATGCTTGTTTAAGTGAAGCAACAAGTTAAATCGAATGTACAGCGTTGAATAGATCTCTGTGATTGGATAATGTGTCACCCAGTCACCCTGTGCGTCCACACGCGCTGTGAGACTTCATAGTAATGTTTGTGAATACGGGCGTTAGGAAAGTGTTTTATTTGCGAAATTTAGCCTTTATAAATATATGTAGGTTCATAGTGTCAAATGGGACTGACCATTGGATGGTCATCATTTGCAGTAGAGATCAAGATGACGTCAATATTCAGACACCAGACTTTAACATTTAGACAATCCTACCATCTGTTCCGAGTCTACAACTTGACCTTCTGTGATTTGACCGTCAATAAAACTCAATCAGAAAGTTTGAATAGTCCCGGCCAAGTTTAATGACCTTGGCCCCGCGGGGAAATGACGAAATTAATCAGAAAATGATAAGAAAATCTCGAACTTTGAAATCGACTTCCGCACAATGTTTAAGCGATAATCAAGTAAATGTCTGGTGTCTCAAAATGTTACTCGAAATTTTTAGACATCAGACAAATACTGCAAATACCTACTTGCTAATTAATTAAAGTTACTAAATAATAAAGTTCCGGTAAGAGAGCGGCGTGGGAAGATGTTTTTGTGACATCAACTGTCAGTGAAACTTCAAAATGTGCTTCGGATTAGACTTGTATGTTCTGTCACGTCATAAAATATCAGCCCTCCCGTACCGCCCATATCGTAGGCTCTGACTCAGCTATGCACTAGATTACCTGAATTTGTAAAAAAGCTTTCTTAAATGCGAGAAAAATATTTTTGGTTGCTATAAATTCTCTTGTTATTGGAACCTGTTAAAGTCTAGTTTTTGTTTCCAAAATCCAGGAAAACATTGAAACTGTTAGTTAACCAGTAATTAAATAGATTCCAGTTCTACAACATAATTTGTTTTATATCAAAGCCTTAGTATCCGTTCTTTTGTAGGTAAATAAAATGAGATAGAATAATGATGAACTTAAAGCTGTAACTAAGGTACTTAAATACTTGGAATTCAATCCGAATAACAAAAGGGATTTGATAAAATCCAGCGTTGAAATAGGTCTATAAGAACTTGGCTTCTAAATTTTGTTGTTAAGGCCGATTGATACTTAATTTAATAGTCTATCTCCTTATAATACAAGTTGAGTTGCGTTCTCAGAACAATATAATACTATTATAGTCCAATCTATAAATCGACATTCGTTAGAACGAGCCGAGCTTACATACTTATCAACCATCGCATTATTTTAATAACTAAGTTTGAAAATCCAAGCAAAAAAAAAAGAAAAATTTCTTACTTGAATTAATTTCTACCTTTCTTTATTTATTATCTCAAATTAGTTTCTATTTAAAAATAATAATATGTGGTCTTTAAAATAAATGTATCCCCTCTATATTTAGTACCAACTCTCATAGAATTGGTAATTCAAGCTCAAAGACTTACAATAATCTTACTTTTAATCACTATTCAAAGAAACTTTGCATAAACGTACAGCTGCAGTATAAGTGCCTTTTCACACGTTCCGGTTGCCGGCTATCCGGCGCCGGGTACCCGGTCGTGAATGTATGGGCATATCGGATTAATTACGCCGGAACATGTGAAAGCTACGTACCATGCCCATACACTTCACCACCGGGTACCCGGCGCCGGATAGCCGGCAACCGGAACGTGTGAAAAGGCACTAAGAGTAGGCGCACACAGTTGATTTTTCGTCGGCCGATAGTTTAATCGGGCAGTTGATCAGTATGGGCATGTATGGGAGTGCGCACACTACGCCGATTCGATTTGGCCGATTCTTCATACAATTTAAAATCGGGCACAACTATCGGCCAACTAAAAATCAACGGTGTGCGCCTATTTTAACTAAATCAGCCCTCATAAAACCCGTACCAAAGGGTTATTTTAACCAATCATATTATTATGATGCAAAGGTTTACTCAACCATGAAGTTTTGCGATATTTGTCTATGAATGAACAAAGTCGATATCATACTAAGAATAGACACAATTTGGTTTAGTTTAATGTGCTTTCATCCATATCTATCAATTCTAAAATTAAATCTTTCAAAGTGAGGTTAACATGTATAAAGCCATTATATTATTGAATGAACATCAATAATAATACCTAAAAATATACTGAGATGATGCACTAGAAATACATCTGTGAAAGATTCATAGAAATAAATAAAATTATTTGTGTGGGATAGCAAATAAATAACAAATCACCAAACACAATGTACATAGTTATACAAAGGTCGATAAGTTTCTTCACCGGTCACTGAAGTATTGACTTTTAAGTACCACGATGGCTTGTTTGCCAAAACTTGCCTAATACTCTAGGGCAGGGGTGGCCAACTTGATAAGACATAAGATCTACTGTTTACTAACGAAACCCTGGGCGATCTACCACTTACATACTTCTTGAAATCTATATAAATAAAAATGAATTGCTGTTCGTTAGTCTGATTAAAACTCGAGAACGGCTGGGCCGATTGAGCTGATTTTAGTTTTAAAATGTTGGAGTAGTCCAGGGCTTATTTATTGCCTTTAAGGCGGAACAGAGTTCGCCGAGTCAGCTAGTCTTAAATAAAACAGCATAGTTTAGTACACAATCATGTAGTATATTTTGCCTTGCCACGATCGATCGACTGGTTGGCCACCCCTGCTCGAGGGCCAGACTAAACTCGGCTCAGGAAACAAGAGGCTAAATTGTGAGAAAGCTTTTATGAAAGTTTCTAGATTGCTGACCTAAAGGCTGACCTGTGGTTATAGACTAATGTTTGCTATTGAAATTCTAATGCCAGACTTCTAGAAATATTTTCTAAGACAATTAGATTTATCAATTACCTAGTATATTGCTCGATCTTTCAACATTTTTCACATAATTTTATTAATGCTGAAGTGTACCTGTGCATATTAAGCACATTACACACTTAGCGACTGTCTTTTACATCGAAAAGTTGCTTCAAGCTGGAGCTTGGAACTCCTATTCGTCAATGCATTAATCAAAATCAAAATAAAAAAAAATTTAATCAATTTAGACCACTGGTTGCCCTTATGAACGTCAAAATATAGTAAATAAAAAAAAGGTAGCCCAGGGGGACTTTACATGTCTCCTTATCTTTTGGGCCCTACCATAGCTTCGAGACAAACATTATGGCAAGTGCTGAGAAGAAACGCCGGAACAACATCAAATTGTGCAGACTGAACTAACCACGCATCCTTGTCATCAATATAGTCACGAACCCTTTTTACTGGAATTAGACTAAGTTACTGGAACAAACTATTCGTCACCACATCAGGCTAAGTTACTGGAATAAACGTAACTAGTTGTAGGTATCTGTTGTGTTTGTACCATAGAACAGAAAAAACGTTCTGTGATTTATATATTTTTTATGTCGCATATCTATGGCAGAACAAAAGAAACACTCGCTTTCCTTGTCTTAATGTGAATAACTTTTCTCGACACAAAAGCCAGTCAAAGAACTTTTCCACGCTAATTTCACAAAATTAAATAGGTATATCTCCTTCTAAACGTTGAAATTGATATAAAAATTCGCATCAGACTTTTGTATATCAAATAAATTGGGCGTAAAGCATATTTAAACGAGGGCTAAACGTTTTGGCGAATGTTGACGTAAACAACAGTGTGCCTACCATGAGTTTACGTTAGGTGTGCTCGCTAGCGACTGCGTAAAAAAATGACATTAATTGTATGACATATTGTGCAGCGCCCCTAGCGGCTACTTTCAAGAAACAAAATCTTCATAGAGATTTTTGACGTACTCGCTAGCGAGCACACCTAACGTAAACTCATGGTAGGCACACAGATCGTTAACCTTGACTCATATCGTTCATTAATAAAACTATCAACGGATTAGGATGCTTTCAAGGCGATGGAATGTTTTGTTCTTTCGTTCCTATTTTTCGCAACTTTCAAAAGAAGTTTTTATATCAATTATTAAAAAAAATATTTACATCCTACTAATATTATAAATGTGAAAGTTTGTGAAGATGGATGGATTACGTACTCTTTCACGCAAAAATTAATAAAGGGATTTTGATCAAACTTTACAGTACTATTGTTTAAGAATCAGAATAACTGAATATTTGTAAAAATATTGAGTTAATGGACACAATTAGATCGAGTGGCAGGTACCTATGTAACTCTTTCTGAGACAAACTAAAATTTTAGCGGACGAAGCACCGGGCAAAAAGCTCGTTCGGAAAGCGTCTGAAAACTAAAAAGCAATAAGAAAATTGCTTTCCCGTAAAGGAGTTAATACCAGTCGTGTAAATTGCCTAGACATTAGGAAAAGATAAAAAAAGCGGGAATGGTTTGAACGTCGAGTAATGAAACGTCTGCGTCCTTTAAAGGGATGAAATGGTAATTAACGAAATGAGACTGAAACACACCAAACAATTAATCACTCTGGAAGATAAAACCCTGAGCGCAAGACCGCAGAGAGGGTAGTTTTTTTGTTCAGTACCCGAAGCACGAACAAACATCGCTTTATGTATGAAAAACAAATCAGCGCCGCTATGGTTTTAAAGTACATATACGAAATACGATTGCTATGTGACTACCAGAGTCTTTCGTGCATACTTTTGTATAAATTTGTAGGAATTCCTAGACGGGGGTAATTTTTATTCCTTATAAGTATTTCTGTCAAATGCCCGTGTTGTACCCACTCCTCTGAAGGTTGGAGACACTACACTCGAAGTTGTTGACAATAATATGTATACCTGGGACAAACAGTCAAGTTAGGTAGGTCCAACTTCGAGAAAGAGGTTAATCGCCGAATCCAACTCGGCTAGGCAGCGTTCGGGAAGCTTCGCGAAATTCTCACGTCTGAAATACCGCAGTGTCTCAAGTCAGAAATATTTGACCAGTGTGTGTTGCCAGTGATGGTGTATGGCTCTGAGACGTGGTCGCTTACTATGGGCCTCATAAGAAGGCTCAAGGTCACCCAAAGAGCGATGGAGCGTGCTATGCTCGGAGTTTCCCTGCGTGATCGAATCAGAAATGAGGAGATCCGTAGGAGAACCAGAGTGACTGACATAGCCCGCAGAATCGCTAAAATCAAGTGGCAGTGGGCGGGGCACATAGCTCGAAGAGCTGATGGCCGCTGGGGCAGGAAAGGTCTTGAGTGGCGACCACGAGCTGGAAGACGTAGCGTGGGCAGGCCTCCCACTAGGTGGACCGACGATCTGGTGAAGGTCGCGGGAAGTACCTGGATGCAAGCGGTGCAGGACCGGTCTTTGTGGAAATCCTTGGGGGAGGCCTTTGTCCAGCAGTGGACGTCTTTCGGCTGAAACGACGATTTTTACCCGTAATGAAAAAGCTCTTGCTATGCATACTTGATGGAAAGTGATGATCAGGCCGATGGAAGCGAGCTCCACAGTGGAACTGGTTGTCTAACTTGTACTTAACTAATATCATAATTATCACTTAATGCTATTTTTAATTTTCTAAGAATAAACTTATAATTTTCGAAGGTATTTTTAGAAAGTGACATACCTACGATATCCTTAATACCTTATCCTACGATACCTTAATTTTCTAATAAGTTTCTCAAAATCTATTTCGGTGCTAATTTATTAGTGTCTGACCTACACTCGTCCCAAATGTTTACCTTATAGGTACGAGTTTCGCAGAATTTAGGAATTCACATTGGTATTAATAGGGTTTGGTATTTACCATTTTCACCGACATACTCCTACCTATCTAATGAAGCTAAAATTCAGAGTAATGAAGCTAAATTCAGAGTATACAGGATCTAATAATGCAGTATCCCGCGAAACTGGACTGTCGTTTGAAATTCAAATTACAAATTCAAACAGATCGGTTTTTCCGGGACACTGAACAACGGGATGTTCGTGTGAATGTTAATATTAAAACACGTATGTATACTTAGGTACTTACTAAACGGGTTAATGCAAAAATCCGTTCCTGAAAAAAACAGGATGTGTCAAACAATCTCTAAAATCTCTAATTCTCGAAAGTGATCTGAGTTTGTACAGTCAGCGTCAAATAGTTCGTAACACCCAAAGTACACAAAAATTTCGCAACACGTCTTTGTTGAAATTGGAATAAGGTTGTGTTTTCAACTTATTGTCATTTTGGATATCACGAAATATTTGACGCTGACTGTACCTATAGCGAGAACTTATGAAACATCGTTTGAAATTCGCACCTAATACGACTACCTAAGGTACTTTATAAATAGCCAATGTGTCCCTCACACCACGTATTTATTTATAATATTTATTATGACTTTATATTCAGCTACAGGAAATCATAATCGATTTATAACGTTCAAAATTGGAACCTGGGACAAACAGGAGGTCATCCATCATCCGACAGATGATGCGTCCAGTGACGTCACGGGCATTCCGCGTCGCAACTCCATGGCCAAGATTTAAATTTGGACTTGGTTTACTAATGCCACAGTCAGTACGCGTTGTTTTGAATGAGTCATTCTGATTCAAAATGTATTCCTTTGTTAATAAGTCATATATTTCATTGGGTTAATTGGCCTTTGTAGAAGTCTGAAACATCGCTAACTACGCATTCTGTGTGGAAAATCAGTCAGTAATTCAGCATCGTTAGGCTTAGTTTTCAACCGACTTAAAAAAAAGGAGGAGGTTCTCAATTCGACCCATATGTTTTTTTTATGAAGAAATAATTCTTCTGAAGAAGAAGATAAGTCTTTTTAACCAATCAAATGTAGCAAAGGCAAGGTCGTGTAACGTCTACGACTTTTACAAATTAAAGTTCTTTATTAGTATGTAAGCAATCAAGCGTAGGTTGGGCATGCCTCCTAACTAGGTTGACTGACGACCAGGTAGACCCAGGATCCGCGCCGCGATAAGCGGTTATCACGTCATTTTATCGATTTTTCCCGTACATTTTGACATCGATAAAGTTATTGTACTTTCCAACACCTGGATGCGGGCAGCGCAGGTTGTTCTGGAAATCCTTGTATGAAGCCATTGCCCAGCAGTGGACGTCATTTGGCTGATACGAACGAACGAAACCTTTCTTAAGTTACCCCAAAAAGTTCGGTTATCGTAAAATAACACGGAATGTTTTTCTTTATAAACCATTTCCCTTCACTGTTTAACATAATATACATTACGTTTCTTCGCGAAGGCCAAATACTTATTCAACAAACTGAGAGATTTATTTTGAACAAAAAAGTTCCATCTTACTATTCAAGAATACTCCTTCAGTTAAGTAGGTTCGCAGACAGACTTGAATTTCATCATACGTTATTAGCGAAAATATCCTATATTGAAAGCAAATTGTCTGAAGAATATTATTTTTAATATAATGCTAAGCACATACTTCTTTGGGCGTTGTTGTGATGTTATAAATGATGAAGGAAAGTACATAGAATGATAATCAAAATAAAATATTATTAGAATTTGTCATGACAAAGTTTATGGACCTTGACAAAATTATCTTAGACTAGCGACCGCCCGCGACTTCGTACGCGTGGATCCCGTTTTACCCCTTTAGGGGTAGAGTTTCGTAAAATCCTTTCTTAGCCGATGCCTACGTCATAACATCTACCTGCATGCCAAATTTCAGCCCGATCCGTCTAGTACTGTGGGCTGTGCGTTGATAGATCACTATGTCAGTCAGTCAGTCAGTCAGTCAGTAAGTCATCCAGTCAGTCACCTTTGAGTTATAATTAGATTGGCTGGCAATAGCCCATCTAAGATAATTTAATTTTGCGAACATTTGCAAGAAATACTCCCAAGAAGTTTAATACTCAATACTCAATTTTTTATTGCATCCATAATGTTACAGAGGTGGTATGTATGGTTTTATAAGATACAATTATGGACCCTGTCGGGCACAGCATTCTAAGAGAGGGGAAGAATTTATAAACATTTAATTATTTAATTAATTCAATTACATTATTAAGTATATTATTAATTATTTATCACAATAGGTATAAAATAGGTGATTTATTTTCTCGCTGACAACATTGATGAAAAGCATAACCATTCCTGAAAATTCTTGAAAATATCAACCTTTTTGTCTCAGTTGCGGACACTATCTCGTTTTATTCTTTTTCTATGTTTTTGCTTTCACCACACACGTCTATTAGATGCCGGCAATTTAATGTTTCTTCGACGGAAAATACTTCGAAGCCAGCTTTTGTCTTAGAACCTCCACAAGCAAGCCTCTATAAAGCAAGAGCTAACTTATCATTTAATTATGTTATTTTCGTCTTTGAGACTCTTCAATTTAAGTTCGTAATGAACAGACGATAGCATATCAGACTACATTTGAGTAGCAAAAACGCTTTTGATAAAACTATAGAAAGATTCATAATCATTTCAGCCACAGGACGTCCACTGTTGAACATAGGCCTCTCTCAATGATTTCCATATCGCGTGGTTGGTAGCGGTCTGCAGCCAGCGCCTTTCTGCTACCTTTATGAGGGCTATAGAAATATTCCATATGTTTACCAGTCTATAGTGTGTTTAATCGTCTGTTACAAATATTTGTTTTACAGTCATATTGCGGCCTACTCCAAAATCGAAACTTCGAACCCCGGACTCCCTGCTTTCCACTAAAAGTTGTTTACTTCGATATTTTATGACAAACTGATTAAGATCTACTGCTATAAAGCTTAAGGTCTCTATTTGATTTGATCTAAAATGCAAATCAAACGACTAACGCCCGATTCCTATATTCAATCCTTGTCCAAATCCGGATTACAACTGTCAAATTGAATTCAGTTTTAGATTATATTTCCAAAATGTTCGACGCTTTAATATTGTTTAAATAGTCTTATAAACAATAAAAAAATGTAAAAACATCAAAAACCGCAGATATTTTGGCCAAAAACATTTTAAAATTTGACAGTTGACAATCCAAATCCGTCCAATTTGGATTAAGATTGAATATTGGCTCCGTGCACGATTACAGCGCCAACTAGCGTCCACAACTTTGTGGGCTCTGTCACATTGACATTTAGGTCGTATATTTGTGAAAAAATATCGAAATGAAAAAATAACAAATATTTTCAACTAATAAATTGTTGTGATACCACGATTTGGGTGGAAAAAAGGTTTTGAAATCATTTTGGTCATTCAAATCAAATGAGGTAAGTCCAAAAAGTGTGTTTAATTTTGATTGTGTCAGGGTTTGTTTACTTCATTTATAGTTGTAGTTTTACAGTAAAACAAAAAGAAAAAGCTACTTTAACGGTTTCATTATATAACAGTAATTATCCTGCTTTCGCCTCCGAGATTTATTTTACCGTGTAGTACCCCTGTACGACAAGCCAATCCGCACACAATATTCAGCGTAGTAGTAGTAAAAAACAAAAGAGCGGGCAACCCCACCCCTACCACGCTGTGGGCTCGGTGTCCGAGCGGTCTCATTCCTTTGTGCGCACGCGCAACGACCGCACGCAGTATAAGAAAAATGCTTAAGTGACGTCACCAGGACGTTTTTACCGACAAAAAACGTAATTATTTTAAGTTGTGCAGTGTAGTGACGAGAATTAGACCCAACACAAGGTTGGTTGTAACAACTATTTTGTGTAAGTGCTCGTACATTTTTATTATAAGCGTTGTGACACGACGCGTAACTTTGACCCATTTTTAGCTCCAAGTTAACGCGCGATGTTAACCAGTAGCCATTTTTTAAAAATAACAAATATTTTCAACTAATAAATTGTTGTGATACCACGATTTGGGTGGAAAAAAGGTTTTGAAATCATTTTGGTCATTCAAATCAAATGAGGTAAGTCCAAAAAGTGTGTTTAATTTTGATTGTGTCAGGGTTTGTTTACTTCATTTATAGTTGTAGTTTTACAGTAAAACAAAAAGAAAAAGCTACTTTAACGGTTTCATTATATAACAGTAAATATATTTAAATGTTTCTGTATCGCTAGTAATAAATTAAATATCGTTTTCAGATCGAAATGAGTATCGTTTTGAAGACCGGGTTTGTGAGAGTTACAATATCAAATTCCAACCACAAACCGTATTTAAAGGAAAGTTGTTGGTATTGGCTGGACAAGTCCGAGATGTAGAAGAATTAAGAACAAAACAAGGGCAGAGTTCAATAATTCATCTGTGCACAACAACTACTGTGACTCATTTTTGTACTACCACGTTGTATAGTTTAGTTATTTCCAAATTGTAAACGGCTATTAAAACAGCCCTATCGAAATACAGTCTACTCTTTTATTTAAGTTCCCAGTAGGACCCTTTTCATGCGATTAATTAATGATATTAAAATGTATTATGTAGAATCGCTTTGCCATTGACAGATACATCTGATGACAGAGCTAACATTATTTCTACTTTTGACCACCATGAGCGCTGCGATAGATTATGTCCCCCCCACCTAGTACTTCGCACCCAGCGAATAGTAATCCAGCATAAGACGTGTTCCTTTTCTTCTGTTATGTTATTTGTTTGGTGTGCAATAAAGTGTATTTATTATTATTATAAGGCCGAGTTGCACCATCTCAACGTCAAAAATCTGTCAAACTCCATAAAAAAGCACCGGTTATTGTCACGGTTAAAATAAGGTGGTGCAACTCAGCCTTAGTGTTTTTTTACCAAAACCATTATTTTAAAGTATTAACTTACAATTATTATGATTTATTTACCATGTAGAAAACACGGTAAAAACGGATACTAGTTTCGTCCACGAAATTGAATCGAACCCTCGGCGTAGTACAAAATATACTCGCAATAGGGATTCGTTGTTACGTCTCACGCGATACATGTTTATAAGAGTATTTTATTAAATTGCCCGTCCTTTTCGAATTGCGTACTTCATATAGACCATAACGACCAATCGTAACCGACATAATCCAATACATGTAACGGTGTATAATAACGGTTTATGATATTATAATATGAGTGTGGATAAAAATGAAACGAGTAGAGAAGATCCAATAAAGTAATTCTGGGAAAATCTCAAGATGTGGGCTCAGTCTAATAATAATCGTCACTATACTTATTACAATAAACTAGGTTTTGTCCGTGGTTTCGTTCACGTGGTTTTTACCCGACTGCGCCAGAAGGAGGGTTATGTTTTTGGTCTATAGAGTCAGAGAGTCTCTACATAATATACAGAACGCGTTACCCTTTCAAAAACTCTTAACTGTTTTTTTGTTACCAAAAGCAATGTATCATAGGTCTAACGGTTTCAGTCCCGGACGGAGGTATGAGAGTAGCACAGTAGGGTGGTTTTGTGACGGTCAAACGTCAGCGAGACTTTAGATCCGTCGTAAGCTCTGTCACGTCATATTATTATGTCAATGTCACCCCTTCCGTGTCGCTCCCATACCTCAGGTACTGACACTTAGCACAGTTCGATGTTTTTGTGACGGTCATTAACGTCAGCGAGTTTGTATGCTCTATCACATCATAATATGTCAATGTCACCCCTCCCGCGCCGCTCCCATACCTCAGGTACTGACACTTAGCACAGTTGGATGTTTTTGTGACGGTCATTAACGTCAGCGAGTTTGTATGCTCTGTCACGTCATAATATGTCAATGTCACCCCTCCCGTGCCGCTCCCATACCTCAGGTACTGACACTTAGCACAGTTGGATGTTTTTGTGACGGTCATTAACGTCAGCGAGTTTGTATGCTCTATCACGTCATAATATGTCAATGTCACCCCTCCCGTCGTGCCGCTCCTCATACCTCAGGCACTGAACACTGTTAAACTAACGTAGCTTAGCTCTTGGTCTCCAATTCGTAAAACAAAATCCATCTAATTTGTGTTTTATTTTCACAAAAAAGCTTTAGTCCTTCTCCAAGGTCTAACTACGAGTATATTCAAATTAAGTCGTTAGGTCTGTAGATTAGGCGTGAAAAGTTAGCAGACAAACAAAGAGACACAGAGTTAGTTTCGTATTTATAGGGTAATTCCAGGATACATGCCCCAGTGGGATAGGTGCCGCGATTTTAAGTACACTATGTTACAAGCAACTTAGCCTAAAGTTATAGTACGTATAATAGAAAGGGACCTCCCCGTACCACTTTTCGCCTCGCAAACCATCAAAGAGTGCGTTCGTTTAGCCAGTGAGAGCAAAAATCTTCCGCGGCCAAACCTTAGCGAGCGTCGAAATAAAATTGGTAAGTATCTTTTAATGGATAATTTTTTTGTCAGCTGTAAAATGAAGCAGATTTTTATATAATTTGATAGACTATCTTATAAATTAGACGGGATAGCAATGTTTAATTCTATTTTTAGTGTTATTATATTTTTTATTAAAAAAGGCACCTATCCTATGCTAAAAGGATAGTTGCCTAATTTTTTTTGGGTATAGATGCCCTTAGGGCCATGTCCCATGCACCTAGGGGCATCTATCCTAACCTGCTCTTTTTGACACAGGTAGCAAGTAAGAAGAAAAAAAAGAATGTAGTACGGCTAACCTTAGGAAAGTAATAAATAGGCTGCCCTTCTGATCGAATTACCTTTTTACCCGACTTCGAGTGGATGTACTATGTACTATTTTTAATAAAAAATTTAAAATTTCATTTTTAATTAATATAATAACAAACAATCTTAAATAATAATACTTGGCTTGTTTGATTTCAAAATGCATTTGATCCTTCGAATTCAAAAACTGTATTAACGAGTCATCTATCCCTGCATCAGGCATCTATCCTTTGAAGCAATCATACAGTGAGTCTTCTATCCCCCACATTAGGCGTCTATCCCACTTTTTAGAGGTCAATTAAAATGGTATTTACTCAGAATCGGTATAACTTAAACTAAAATAATTATAGTAATATCATAGACGAAAGACCAAAGTTTACAGATACTAAGGTCAAATTGTTGATAAAAACTTACTGACTGAGTTACAGAGCTGTTTCAAAAAGTGGGGCATCTATCCTGGACTTACCCTAATGTGATTTATCACGGATTTATTAAAGTCTGGGACGGTGTGTTTGTTTAGTCTAAACGCAGACAGTGGTGTATGAATTTTCATTCGGTTCGCACTAATAGAATGATGTATTAGTGTAGTCACACACAGCGTGACACGCGACAGTGACAGCTCGGCGACTAAAGTCAAAGTCAAAGTCAAAATTTATTTATTTGTATAGACTATATTATAAGTACTCACAAATCCTCAAATATTTTTTGCTCTTAAGGAATATGGAGGTCGAGACGTGTAGAGGTAGGAAAGATGAGACGTGTAGAGGCTCTACACGTCTCATCTTTTTAAACTAGACGCCTCATCATCATCATCATTTCAGCCATAGAACGTCCACTGCTGAACATAGGCCTCCCCCAATGCTTTCCATGTTGATCGATTGGTAGCGGCCTGCGTCCAGCGCTTCCCTGCTACCTTTAGGATGTCGTCGGTCCACCTTGTAGGTGGACGTCTCACGCTGCGTTTTCCGGTACGCGGCCTCCATTCCAGAACCTTTCTGCCCCATCGGCCGTCAGTTCTGCGTACTATGTGCCCTGCCCGTTGCCACTTCAGCTTGCTAATCCGTCGGGCTATGTCAGCGACTTTGGTTCGTTTACGGATCTCCTCATTTCTGATTCGCCTATCCTTCTCAATTTCATATATTAACTTGTCATCGCGACTCCGTGGCTCTGACGCCTAGTGTGCGAAGCTTTAAACTAAATAATATGAAATTGTCTGCCGCACTCTGTCTTCGCGTCTAGTCGCCGTTTCTGTCGCTGTCGCGTGTCCACTAGTGTGCGCCCACATTCAGGGCTTGTTCCCACGGACAAATCCTGTTTTTTGCAGGAACTGTTTTTGCAGGATCACGTTTACGTTAACGTTCACGCTTCCACCTTCGGCCTGGTCATCACTTTCCATCAGGTCAGATGCAAGCTAAGATCTTCCTTCATCATCATTATTTCAGCCATAGGACGTCCACTGCTGAACATAGGCCTCCTTTAATGAATTCCACAAAGGCCGGTTGGTAGCCTTCATTAGATCTTCCTTGTTCTGGTTAAAAAACATACAAAATTAGTTCAAAGGAGCCTAATATCGTACTCTTAGCGCTATTAACCTTCAAATACAAATCCTACATCGCTTTACCTAATGGAATCTTGTCATAATGGTATGGAAATAGCATTTACTGGTTCCTCTTGTTTATATGTCCATTCCAATCCTCTGACGGCGCATTCGTAATTAGAAACGTGCGCGTGCGCAGCCCTTTATGGTAACAGGAATAAAGACTGATTTACATTAGCGTCATGACGTCAGATTCATCAGTTTCACGAGTAAACATCTAATTTCATGTGCGCAGTGACATTGAATGAGTGTGGTTATGTTTATAGCTTGGATCTCATAATTTAACCTGTTAAATAATCTAATTGGGTCTGATATAGGATACCTATTGGTTAAATCGTAGTATTTCGTAATGATAATATTTTAAGGCTACCTACACAATAAAAAAATGTATTTATTGCCTTGGAACCATTAAACATAGGTACAGGAAGTATACAAAACAAACTGTCGTGCATATTCCATCACATATTTATGGCAAAAACTAAGAGTTAAAGACCAAGGTAAACACAGAGGCTTTTGTAGTTAGGTAGGCTAGGTTATAGATCGTTTCATCCACGAAGACGCACCCCACCATTCTTTCGCTAATGTTTGAGTGTTATCGGTACACGCTAAATTATCCATGAGTGCACGTGCACACTACAATAATGACGCTCGGATTGCTCGGATCAAACTCCCAGCACCCCGCGCTTCCCTCGACCAAAAATTGGTGGGGCACGTCTTCGTGGATGAAACATGAAACGATCTATACTACTTGTACTATTTCGCTCCAAAAATGTACAGTCTAATGAGCGATCTGATACTGTTTTATTTAGGAGAAACCAATATTTGCTAATATCCTCCGAAAAAGAAACCAAAAGTAAATACCTAGGTACTCCAGTTTGCGTAGTTACAACTTTCTTTTTTCTTTCAATGAAATCAGCTGACTTGAATGTTGTAACGAAGTTACAATTAGCAAATCTTTTTGGTGAATAAGTACTTAGCTGAGGTTTTATTATAAATCCGAGATATCTCCCAAAATACTCGCGGGATACGTTTCCTTTCGGTCCGGATCGATAGACGTCAGTCTTAAGTAAATATTGTTATTTTCCATCAGTTTGTATTGGAATCTTTGATATTAGAATATCATCGGGAAGATGACGCAAAAACTCGGGATTGAAATTAAAATGTAAATAACGAAAGGAACTGAAAAGAAAAACCTATAGCAAAATAATCAAATCAGTATCATTACTTGGATATTAAATATTTTATCTATACTATGCATGGCGCTATTCTCATTTTTTACTGTCAATTTAATATTTGAGGTGCCAGACTTACTATTGGCACCTTTTAATTTTTTGAGGCTGAAAGTCCGAAAGCAAGAAAGAAAACTTTAAAAAAAAATTTTGCTCCTATGGAGCCTTTACATGTCTCATTCTTTTTGCCCAATCAGAATCCGAATACCAAATATCTAAATGCCAATTATACCAATTTTGAAAACGAGCCTTAGGTACATAATTTTTCCGAAATGCAGCCATTCCGTGAAATAATAAATCATTTTCTTTAATCACATACTTACCTAATTAATGTTTTTCTTGTTACAGATATACACGGTGATTTCAGACAAACTCGTCGGCATTTTGCTGAGGTCTAGGAAACACCAGCTGACCTTCTTCGAAGGAGAAGTTTTATTCCAAGTAAGAACATTTTCATACAGATAAAATTCTGAGTAAGGAAGCTATACTGCTATCTAAAGGAGCTTACACATTGCGGCTTTCTGACGACCCACGTTTGACAGTTGCCCAACTGCATTGCGATTGTATCGCTGCTTTTAGTAACACCGGTGTATAAAGGTAGATATTTTGCAACTGTATCGATGCTGCATCGTGACTCGATTGAAGAATCTTCCGGCGTTTGTTTTTTTTTTGAAGGGACGCGCTCAGGAAGCTTTAAGAGCTTTCCCAGCTTAACTTTCGTCCCGGGTATCGTTCCGTAATACACGTTCTAAAGTCTATTTTCATCGATCTATTACTCGTATTATTCTCATAATATCTTGCTCTAAAATAAGACACGGAAGTTCCCATTATAAAGATTGGTTTCCAAGCCAATGTTATATTTTAGTCTCCACTCCAGTTATGACCTCTAATTTACCAGAGGCAAAATATACAGGGTGATTTTGCAATCGGTGTCCAAATTTTTAAGAGCGACTCAGAATTAGCAATCATTTAGCATTAATCAATTTAGGTAAAGAAAGCATTTTAATTCATATTTCAATTTTATTATCCCCTGCGCTCGTTTTCAAAATTGACACACGTGGATAATTTAGAATAACACGTACCACAAGTAACTGCAAACCTAAATAGATGTAATGGTGCGCGAAAGCCTTAACCTTTGAAACATAAGATAATTATGAGCACCCGCGAATTAGATTTGAAATATATTTTTTTGCGAAAAATACCACGACTACAAATAATTACAATAAAGTAATATTGTTAAATTGATCTATAGAGTTTAAAAAAAAAGATGAAGAAGAATTATAATACAGGTGATTTAGTAAGAAACTTATTACAAAATCACCCTGTATAGAGAATTGGCTAATCACTTCCCACGCTGCCCAGATAGGTTGGGTTCGCAAAAATAATGGATTAAAGCTGTGTGTTAATTAATATTGATATGTTTTTTTCACAAAATGGATAAAGCACACCCCCACTTCCATTGCAATTAATGAAAATTAAAAATATAAATGTGGCAAAAGGGTTCGTTGCAGCCTAATGATGTCCACTGCTGGACAAAGGCCTCCCCCAAGGTTTTTTACAATGAACGGTCCTGCGCTGCCTGCATCCAGGCTCTTCTCACAACCTTTACCAGAAACAATTACAATTTCCAGAAATCAGTTTTCAATTTATTGTAACCAAGTGTCGAAATCACTGTCATAATCATAATATTTAAGTAGGTATTTACTTTATTTATTTTACCTACCTCCTATCTTTCACAACCCTTAGAATTAGATTAACTTACACCCTATACTTACATGATTTTCTTTGTTTTCCAGAAACGAGATGACGATGTCCCGATCTTCTTGATGCAAACCATGAGCGACATCCGAACATACTGCGACAACAAGGCGATGCAGGCGAGGAGATCCGTGTCGCCCATGCCTAACTAGAAAATTAGACTAAGAAACGACATCGAAAATAGGGGATTGGACACTATTTATTTAAAAAAATCCCTGACTCATAATAATTCATATAGTACTTAATGGAGAAACTACTTTTTGGGAATGTCCTATCCTCTATTTATAGTATGTATACTTCAAGGGGCTAGGCTAGTGCTATGAAGTAAAATTCAAGAATCTGTTTCGACTAAAGCATAGATTCAAACCCGTGTTGTTTGAATTTGAATCTATAAACTGTGGCGTCACTGATGTGTGAATAGACACATCAGTGAAGCCACAGTTGCAAGTACAGTTTGAATTCTTTCGTTAGCTAGTTGCCAAGTCGATCATGTAACAAATACCAAAGATGCAACAATTTCGCTAGAAATTAAAAATAGTTTAATAGCTTTTTTAAGGAATCGTTGTAATATAAAAAATGTACTTACTATGTTACCAAACTAGTCTATATTATAAATTGTATTTAAATTAATTGTGTTTGAATAAAGTCATATTTTTGGAAATTTGTATTAGTTTAGGCATAAAATAGCATAGAAAGATATTCATGAAAACAAGGGACCTTGTATGTATATGTAGAAGCTTCTGTGGGCTATTTTTTTTTTTGCTTAAGTGGCAGTAGATGGGTTTTTTATGCAACATAATTATTTTTTGTAAAATATTTGCGGAATATTATTTTGGAGCTTACGCTTAGAATAATTAATTGATGATAGTTACAAAGAGTAAAAGAAAATTGATCTGTCTGAAATAGCTTCATTCAGAAAACTTTTTCAGTGCACAAGATTTGATCAAAATGTTTAAAGTTCAGTACAGAATTTTAAGTAGAATGTCGTGGTAAAATTTTGTGCAATTTTCCTGCGCTATGCTAGACACTGGGGGTGTGTGGCCGAAAATAGAATTTGTCAGAAATTGTCAAAATGGGCAACCGTTGAAACTTTAACAAGTTTTTTGCGAAGACACATTTGCTAAGTTCAATAGTGACGTTTTCCCATACATTTTTTTAACAGTAAATACTTTGCACTTGCCGCTACACGAACGCCTAGGTACAATTTTATTTTTGACAAACGCCCCCAATTATTACACATGCGATGTAATTCTATCAGTCTGTTCATTATTATGCGTTCCATGTCTAAATAGGTCAAATAGTTCTGGTTTATTCGCTTAGGTATACCTATAATGCTTACCTATAATGACTGTCACAAAAAGATATTATCGAGCATGTCTCTTTCAAAATCCGTGATAAAACTATCCTATTTTTGTGCCTTAGGTTGGAACTAATTCAGTGGTATAAGCTATAAGCATGAAAAAGTAACAGACTGCCAGACAGAGTTACTTTCGTAACATAACTATCTCATTTTGAATGAGATAATAAATGATATTTGCGGCTTACTTAAATATGTTTAATATTGTAACATATTTGTAACGATCTAGTCTCTCTATTTACATCTAGGTGTTAAGGATTCTGGTCTCGTTGCTAGGCAATTTATCAGAGGGTTTAGGAAAATTTTAGTTCTCGAAAGTTTTCGCTAGGGGCGCTGTACAATCCGTCATACATTTTAATGTCACTTTTTTACGCGCTTACTAGTGACGACGTTTGATGTAAACTCACACTAAGCCCTCAGGTTGTACAATATTTGAATGTAAATGTATGTTAGGTTTTAGTTTCACTTGAGTGTTTTTGTATAAGAAAGCTCCATTTTAATTATAATAACATTAGTAGCTACTTTCGGAGTTTTGTAAAAACCATTATCCAAGTTTTGTAAAATATAATCAGCCAGTGTTTAAATAATCAGAAAAAATAAAAAGTCACTAACCAAATGTTTACCTCCTTATTTAAGTACAGTTTTCAAATGAATTATATTTTTATTTCTCTATCTTAATAATATTATGTTAAGATAATCGGTTGTATTAATAAAGGACATTATTTATTTTTATTGTTTCTTTGGTCTAAATAGGCAAACCCTATTAATGTTAATATGTCATACATTTGAGATTATGGTCGGGACATTTTTAGAGTAAAAGAAACAAAAGTATACGGTATAAAAACACATTTATTTAATCTCGATCTAAATTTTATACAACATAATTATTATTAGAACATAGATATATTAAATATTTTAAACTTACAGATCACAGATATCTTAATGAATTATTTACAAGGATCACAAAAATGCAACAATCAAAGGTACAAGATGTAATTTCAAGGGAAACTTGTATATAACATGCAATGTACCTACTTATTGTATCATTTATTTATATTACGTTACACAAATTCAACGAAAATCGTGGTTTTTTTTTGTTCTTTCGACGGTCGATGATTACAAATTACATTACACTTAATAATACAATATTAGTTATTTATTCATAGTGTACACATACATTAATGGTAACTAAAACAAAATATTTATTATAATAACTATAATTACATAATAATAAATAACAATTAGTATTAAGTATCTCCCACAAAACACTTATCTCCATAATTATGTAAAAAATATCTTTTCTATCTACATTTAAACATGATCTGTTATCTGTATAGATCTATGCTTTTTAAACATCAGGAAAAGGAAAAATAGGTAGTAAGTACGTTCTTTAAGTACAGTTATTTTCACAGATTATTTTTTACATTACCTTTCGAGTTCAAAATCCCGAAATGTCCTCGATATTTTCCGTTCTTATAAATTGATATTTTCATATTACCTACTATTGCTTTAAACAACTGAAAAGTGAACTTTTCTAGAACAGTTTGTCTCAATAAATAAGTTTATTAGCATTAGGCGAACTCTACGACCACACTGTTATTACATTTTCATCCAAAAAACGCTCATTCAGTTCAATGTTAAAATAGCCGGGCATAAAGTTCAGTTTATAAGATTTACCTACTCGAATTCAATTTATAAAGTTAAAGGACAGGGACAGAAAGGTTAATTAAATTTTGCATGACGTATATTTATCGCCTTTTCTCGTTCCTACGACTTGTAGTCCATGTAAAGGTAAGTATAGATTAAAACATTTACCTGTAACAGAACAACGAGCCGCTCTATGAAATCAAACTTCATAAATTTTACCTGTATTATACCATTCGCAAGAACGTTACATTACATAGAAGTGCTCTAGTCTATACTCAACTTTAGGTACATACATGACTTTATGTGCCTATAGAACATATAACGCTCGTCTACTGGACGCAGTGTTGCGTGTACGTTGTAATCGAACCAAGTGTTACAAAGACACAGGTCAAAAGGCGATGGCCCCGACGGCACGTAGAAGTGAATCTAGCATCTGATGTCGTTGGAATAGGGGTGATACTGCATCAAAAATGCATAGCCTGATGGGCTATTGCTCTACATTCTCGTAGCCAAGATCACAGTTTGATTGCCAATCAAACCACTGAAGAATAAAGCCCTTTCTTGAGACATCTCCACATTTTACGTAAGGTCATAGCAGAATTAGCAGAATATTATTATCAACTCGAAAAGGGATCAAAACTGTATCGCCTTTTGCGAGCTGTCATCGCCTTTCGCATGCTGTCAATCGCGAGGCGAGACGTTTACGTTGTGCGTTTGGAGTTTCATACAAAAAATACTGACCGCCTCGAATTCATACGGCTACGATCCCTTTCCGGGTTGATAAATGTGCTACGGCCTTTAACATCATCCCTTTTAACCCTTAATGGAATGCCACGCAAAATATTTAATAAACAACGTGTTTACCAAATAATATTCCAGTAAATCCTCATTCGTATCACGTATTGCATGGGTGACGACGCGATGCGAAGGATTTGGGGAATAACCGAGTATATACTCGTCATTATGACGAGGGTAGATTTACGTGATTTGACATTTTTTTCCGACGTGCAGGTAACGCGGAAATGTTTGAGGATCTTTATTTAATGGTCGGAAGTGTGTTTCAAGGTAAATCAACATTTTGATGTTATGTAAACAACGTCTTATTATCAAAAATAAAAAAAAGAAGTGAGTGTGTCATACCAGCAGGTACGTATTCTTGTAATACTTATATTAAAAAAAAGGTCAGCAATATTTACAATACTATAGATTTATGTATTGTGACAATAGTGAGCAGTCGCCCGGCATGCGAAAAGTCGGGTTCGATTCCGCAGCATTTCTATGAACATTTCTTCAATATTCTTAGTTGGTTAGTATAAATAAATAAATAAATATTTCATGTCTTCACTGGGCCACTGGGCTACATTATTGTCTCGAAACAGTGGTAATTTATATTGAGACATGAAAAAGTTATTCTTCAAAGATTACTTACTGAAAGAAAATACATAGATTAATCTCATGTTTTTTGGAAAAGGTCAATACATTTCGGCATGTACTACAGAGGGTAGTAACAAATGGGATCACAGCCCTAGTGCAGGCTTAATGAGCCGCCATAGGCGTTTGACAGGGATCGATGGCACCGATACCTTATCGTGCCCTCCAAACTGCGGAGTCATTCCACGATGTTTGATTTTGCAATATTATGCCATACCTGGAAATCAGACACAGTCGCGACAGAGGAAACTAACACCCGTAATCACAAAACATTACTATGAGGTCTCATAGTGCGCGTGAACGCACAACATCCCAAAACTCTATTCATAGACAAAACTTGACTGGCGAAGTGACACACACGAATCAATCAGAGAGTTCTATTCTACGCTGTGCGTTCGACTTTGCATAGCATTTGCTGCTTCACTTAAGCAGGCATCGTTTGTGAATAGGTACGGGCGTAAATCTCTTATCACGGAAGAACTTTACATAAAATGTTCAAAAAAGCAGCATTGACAAGAAAGAAACATTTATTTATTACAATGAACGTCACACAGACATAACAGTGCACAGTGTGTTATGGGACTGTATAAACGGACATTCTCATTGATTTGATGAAACGTATAGAGCTCAGTTATACAAACATAAAATAAATAAATATAAATAAATATCCTTGGACATTTTACACTGCGCCGCTAGCCCCAAACTAAGCAAAGCTTGTACTATGGGTACTAGACAACGGATATAAACATACTTAAATACTTTTTTTTTTGTAAATACATACATATTATACATAGAAAACACCCAGTCTAATACAAACAAATATGTTCATGCACACAAATGTTTGTACTGTGCGGGAATCGAACCCGCAACCTCCGGAATAGTAGTCCGATTCGAACCACTACACCAAACGGCCGACAAACAAAAAAACATGATAGTAAAACTCCCGTTTGAAAATTCCACGTAGTTTTCGTGGTATAAAAATTCAAAGTTACCCATTTTTTTACTTCAAATTTATGCAAAAATATTCTCACTCGTTAACTAATAACATTTAATTCAGAATTGTTATAATACTTCATAGAGCTCTTAAAACTACACGTAATAAGCGTATTAATTGCTTCGTAAACGCATTCAGTTAATTAGGAAAAATGATTTTAGTGATTTTTGTTTTTATTTTTTTCCTCAATTATACCTTAATATATGCAAACATTTTTAATTGCAAGATATAGTCTGATATTTAATCTAATAGTATTAATAAAATCAGCTTTAAACTCCCTGATATATTTGAGAAAAAACATAAAACGTCTTAATAAAATTTTTACGAGTCTAGGGTCGACAATTTTGGAAGGAATAATTCATGTCTAAAAAGTTTCAAATCCCGCCTGTTATGAGCATAGTGTTGAAGGTTCAAAAAAGTCACATTCACATTGTTTTTAACCGACTTCAAAAAAAGGAGGAGGTTCTCAAGTCGAGTCTTTTTTCTTTTTTAACACTCTTATATTAACTTAAGTTGTATGTAAGTAACTAACTAAAAAAGTATGTAAACAAATCTAGGAAGTCGAATTTATCCTACATTTAATAATTTTCTCATCGATTTGAAACCTATGTAAATCGAATGTTAATACAATAATTTGATACAATCGAGCTGATGATATTTAAACATCCAAAATAAATATTGCTATTAAAAAGTGATGGGAAATTTACAATTCTATATGGCGCATATTTTCAATTTGATTTTCCTCAAATATATCACGGAATTTAAAGCTGATTTTTTTTATACAATTAGATTAAATATCAGACTACATCTTGCACTTAAAAATGTTTGCATATATTAAGGTATAATTGAGAAAAAAATTAAAAACAAAAATCACTAAAATCATTTTTCCTAATTAACTGAATGCGTTTACGAAGCACTTAATACGCTTATTACGTGTAGTTTTAAGAGTTCTATGAAGTATTATAACAATTCTGAATTAAATGTTATTAGTCAACGAGTGAGAATATTTTTGCATAATTTTGAAGTAAAAAAATAGGTAACTTTGAATTTTTATACCGCGAAAACTACTTGGAATTATCAAACTGGAGTTTTACTATCATGTTTGTATAACTGAGCTCTATATGGTTCATCAAATAAATGAGAATGTCCGATTATACAGTCTCATAACATACTGTGCAGTGGCACATTGGTGATAAATAAGTAGTAGAGAAAAATCAAGAGTGATATTGAGCTGAGCACCTTTTCGTAATAACGATGGCTACTGCAACGGGACCCCGCTTAGCATGTGCCGTAGCACACGGACGGTGATGAAGGCCATGACGCTGATTTCAGTACGCCCCATTTGCAGAGGTATTCTTCACATCGAATAGCAGTTGTTTAAAAAAGTTTTACGTTGGCATGATGCTATATGACCAGTAGGACATGTCTACTGCAAGATTGAGTAAGCACAAACACTATTGTTTGGTAAGATTAAGTCGTGGAAATTCTGAGAAACTAGCCATTGTTTTAGGTTAGTATTGTGTTTTGGACTTTGCTATTGAATATGATAGATATAATATGTAGATAATAGTTATTATGTTCATAGCATCTAAGAGCATAGTTGAAAAAGTAAAAACCAGCAACCTCGAAGAATTAGGGTAGCTACAACAACATTAAACTGATGTTTTACAAATAACCCGGTATAACCCCCTTTATGTTTAATGCCTAGGCCGCACTCATCGCGATAACCCGATTATTCACGTTATCGCGATATGTGTAGCCAAGTATTCGCGAACCCTTCGGCACTTCGGGCGAAGCTTCGGGCTTATCGCTCCGCTGTCGGCAAACTCTCGCACATCAAAGGGTTTTATCGCGATGAACTTCGCGGTGCGCGGTCACACTTCAGTCGGCCCGTACGCATCGGCAAAGAGGACGTGTTATAGTTTTCACTACAGTGCTGAACGAGCATGGATTGGAGCAACGAAAAAATTTTAGAATTCATTGCGAATTATGAGGCTGAGCCGATATTGTGGAACCCATTAGAAACTGGCCATAAAAGAAAAGATCTCTGCAATCTGATCTCTCAAATACAGAGCAACCGCGGCGTCCATGTTGTTTTTGCGTTTGTACATCGCGATAACATTCGGGCGATAAACTTCGTCTATTATATGTGGCCGTGAAGATTCGCCGTAGCCCAAAGACGACGTTTATCGCCCGAATGTTATCGCGATGAGTGCGGCCCAGGCATACCTAAGTACTCCCGCGGTTGTATCTAGGTGAAGTCTATTAAGTTATATCATCAACATAAGAGGATCGACAAAAGCAAATGGCGGAATCCAATTTTAAAATAGAGTGCACTATAATAAACACTCAATTTATATTCTGCATACCGAAGTTATAATACTGAAATACAATACCAATGTAATTTAAAGTTTGCGTGGTAGTTTCTGAGTGAAATTTCATTGAATTTGAAACTCTCAGCATCGAGCATATTGAAAATACTGAGTAGCAATCTCAGTAGTTTTCAATACAGCTCAGTTCAATTTTTTCGTATACCTATACAACAGTACAGCAGAAGAGGCGACGAAAATGGGCAAGACTTGGTGCTAGATCAAACGCGAAGCTCAAGACCGATGGAGAACTGATGTGGACTCCCTCTGCCCCATCTAGAGGACATAGGATTTAGACGAACGAAGATTAAGTCGAGTGGGTCATAACTTGTAGTACAGATTCACCGCAAGAGCTAAGCCGCTTGAAATACGGATTGCGGAAATTACACTTCGCTCTGTAATTTAGCTATCTATATTCTTATATCTATCTTTATCAGCCTTTGTGTTCGTCTCGAACATCCTCCTTTTCAACTGGAGTTTAGCTGTATATGCCAGCAAAGATAAGATCTGTTATTTACAATCCGTCACATAACATCAAATAAAAAACTAAAAAACTAGTTCTAGTGATCAAGCTATGTGTATTGAAGTATAGTGGCAGATATTCGTTCACCAACGACCAGTAATACCTAGGTATAATTCTTGCAACTCACGAAGGCGAGTGAGCTTTAGGTACTTGTGTGTGTACGTGTACATAACGATAGTGTAATGTCTATCAAAACTTGAAAAACGAACAGTAGCGAGTCCGGAGTCACCATACATTTAAGAAGCTATAGCGTAAAATTCACGCCCATTCGCACTCTGTGGCAAACACTTTAAGGTCATTCGATTATCGCGGGTGCAACATTTAGACGCCTGTTTTAGTTTAACCCATGAAGCTACAGATAAAAATGGAGGCCACACTCCGAATACTTACTTGAAGCACAAACTAAGTATCACTATCTCGCTCTCTGTGGGCAGACTCGCTCTTTCTAAATAAACAAAAAATATAAAATTGCTCAAATTCAATGAAACCAATGTAAAATCTTTATTTCTTGACATAGGTATCATTAAAAATGATAAGTGTAATTACTGGTAAAACGTTTTAGGAAGAAATTACTGTAAAAAATGTGAATTTTTTTTACTATGATCCAATGTCGGAAATCACGAAATAAACACTTACGCGTGGAATCTTATGTCACTTCCAGGACACCACGTACTACCGCAACCACGCACTACAAAATTTTGCACCAATTCTTGTGATAAAACAATGATTATTTCCTGTAAACAATCTCAAACGAAATTAACTGCTTAATAAACAAAATAGTAAACAACCGCCATGATGGGCCGGATTGGGCCGATGTTGCCACATGGTACCGATTACCCAGGAATTGGGATTGTAATTCCCTGATTCGCCAACACATTAAGCCTAAATGGCCGACAATTTTGAGATTTTTTATTCAACTAGGTAATCTTAGTTTCAAATATTAATTATTTATTTGTTTAACTTCTGATTTGGTTAGTGAATTGGCTATTTTGAAGAATTTACAAGGAGATTTAAATCAGAAGATAGCAATACTACAGTTCACACTAAAAAGAGAGGTAGGGCCGCAGAGAGCGAGATAGATATAAGTAGGTATTTGACTCAAGTTTTTGTTCCAACTCTGCCCTCCATTTTTATCTTTAGCTTCATGGTTTAACCTAATTAAATAAAAAAACATTTTTAAACAAATTTGTTGCACCCGCGATGGCAATTTGAACTTTGGTCCTAGCTTTTAAAATATTATATTAAAAAAATTGTTAATTAATATAAAGTAAACATATTAAAATGTAGTCTTTCGTAGACTAATTTAGTTAAAAATGTTTTTTATTTAATTAGGTTAAACTAAAACAGGTGTTTAAATGTTGCACCCGTGATAATGGAATGACCCTTGAGACCTGATGGAGTGGTATGTTGAATGACATTGAGGTACTACCTGTACCTCATGCAAAATCTCTCAACTATTCCCCTAGTTACTATACTAGATATAAATCTAATCTAAACTTTACTTTCGCAACAGAAGGTGTATTAATTGAAGTGGCACGTGTATTAATTCAATAAAAACTTCCACAAACATAACTGGGTCATAAGACTTCTGACAAATAGAAGAGGAATAAATAAATCCTAATAACACCCGTTTAAGTACAAAATTCTGGAAATCAAAGACTTTGGAAGAAAATAATAGGTATAATGTCGTTTAAAGACAACTCCTCCTCCCAAGTAATTAAGTAAACTAAATCTAAAGTATATTGAACTCCAGACAATCTAGATTAAATGACAGAGGAATTGCTGGAACTTTCACAAAGGAATTTTGACTAACAGGCCTTAAGCAATTCTGATAATATACATATGAAATTCCAATATAATTTGACAAAAGCATTTGACTTTAAAAATAATATTAAGATTTCTAAATGCATTCATTGTCGTTTCAACGAACTGCCAAGGAAATTTAATTTTAGCAAAATTGTATTTCAAATAACTAGCAAATGTTAGATGTCAATGTCATCTTTTGTCAATTTTAATATTATTATCACAATCGCTTGCAAATGAAGTCTTCGTTTTCAATTCATTTTTATGATTTACGTTTAGAAAATTCTTAAGAAATTCAATCAGCTTTAAGTTTCTGACTAGATTATATTAATTAATGAAAAATAATCCAAAGACAGCTTTTCAAAGTTTGTACATTGATTTAGTTTGGAGAGCATTCGTAGCTTAATATTTTGGAATACCTATTAGTTTATGCTCAAATTGTTCGCCGAATCACTTAGTAAATAACTTTACCTCCTCCTAGTACAAAAACAAGAACAAGACTTCATATAAATCTTGGAACAAGCTGCTACAGAAAAAACTTGAGAAACATTTGCTAAACAATACTTTTAAAGCAATGTTCAAAGAAACAAGTACGAAAAAAAGACAAACCTGATTAAAAAAAGAAAACCCTGAAAAAGGTTAAATTATTCTAAGCGCGCATTTTTCTTGGTAGAGATTGTCAAACTCAATAATACACCTGGCCACTAAGAAACTTTTTTCTTTTTCGCTGTCCAATATCGGTTGTCAATTGTTTTTTCGCGGCATTTTTTCGCGCCGAACGCAAATTATTAGTACTGTCAATTTTAATGATCGTATCGATAGTAATTAATTCCAATCACGTATATTCTACGAAATTCACAAAATACTTGTTGAAGGTTACATACAAGAGTTCACGCACGTTCACGCTTGTTTTCACCCACTATTACCTGATCCCAACTAATATTATAAATGCGAAAGTAACTCTGTCTGTCTGTCTGTCTGTTACGCTTTCCCGCTTAAACCTCGCAACCGATTTTGATGAAATTTGGCATAGAGATAGTTTGAGTCCCGGGAAAGAACATAGGATAGTTTTTGTACCGGTTTTTGAAACAGGGACGCGCGCGGTAAAGTTTTTCTGAAACAAAATTCCACGCGGGCAAAGCCGCGGGCGGAAAGCTAGTCTTCTATAAATCAGACTAGGTGGGTCTGTTGTCGATACGGCCACAATACAGAACTATTTTGAACTTAATTTCGCGAGAGCTTAGAGAATTCCAGAAGTGAAGATAGCTTAGCGTCGAAATCACTCACAGGTAACGTATAAACGACGTGTTAATTAAAAAGCGCAAATTCTGAAATTAGTTTGTTCGGAATCGAGAGTAGAATCGATTCCACTGATAAAAAAATAGGGTTAAATTTTAACCAAAAAAATATTTTAATTACGCCGTATTACTTAACTCTACTATCAGAGGTGAATGAACTATCTACGTTAACTACTAACCTACTCATAGGCGTGCATGCCTTGCAATCAGCGTGTGAAAGGTCAATACGTTTCCAGAAATGCGTAAAAATGAGAAAACAAGTGCGCGGGGCGAAAACAAAAAGAGTGAATATATTCGTAAATAATCCGCGAAAATTAATTTTAATAATTTACATAATTCTTTTATAATAAAAATAAGTTGGGGTGCCTGAGGTTTTGCGCTTTTTCATTAATACGTTGAATATAGATTAAAAGTTACTGTGTATAACCCACTCATAAAATTATAAGTTCTTGCAACTCACAAGTGCGAGTGAGCTTTACTTGTGTGTACATGCACATAACGAAGTGAGTCTATCAAAACAAAAACCACACATGGAAAGCTCACTTGCCTTCGTGAATTGCAACAACTAAATGTGGTATGGATTGGCAGTTAATAAGTTAAAATGTGAAATGTGTGCAGTTACCAATGTCGAATATCGAAAAATCTTAGTTAAGTGGAAACAAAATAATTCATCACAACAGAAATAATATTAAAAAAACTTGTGGACAAACTTGGAACCAAGCGTCTACCTAATTAGCAACGGCTCTTTGACACAGGAACATTGATGTTAAACTTTCTTCAGCTCAGTAGAAGGGAACTCAAACTTTTATTATTACAGCTTCAAGCTGGATACTTAACGCAAAGATTGTAATTAATTTTCTGATTTTCATCTCATATAATGAGGTCTAAAAGACTGGGAACTACGAAAATTGGACCACATTATTTTCCAAGCAGTAGTATGGTTTAGAACTTGTAAAAGCGCTTTTTAAAAGTCTAATTGCAAAAAGGATAATAATAATATAACTTTATAATGAAAAGTAGGTTCCACAGCATGACTGGAATGCGATAGCAGTGCTATGTGAACGTAGACATAGGTAACTAAATAAGAGATATTATTAATTGCACATCAAATAACGTATCGCATATCAATTTATTTTCATCAATTTAAATAACTTTTACATCAAATAAATTTTGTGGTAATTATTTTGCTGTGTAATCAGTATTTTTGCTTAGAATTCGGATATTTTAGTATGCAAAAGGATGACTTGCAGTTAAATACTACCCTAAATAAAATAAGAACCATATTTTAATTGTAAAAAAACAATCGAAAAATCTACACACATTTACGTCTCTCTTTAATCTTAACGTAGCCTAAGATTTTACATGAATCTTCATTATTTGTAAAATTTATTTTTTTAATTTAAACAAGTTAAACCTTTTTGCATTCTGAGTAAATGCACATTTTCAGACCCACTTAACAAAAACTATTTTTAATGAAGCCAACTTCCTGTAATAGACGTGCTGGCTGAAAAAACTCGTTTCACGATTTAGTTTAGGTATCATTTTCATTTTAGAACGGAAGTATGACCCGTTCATCGAATCCTTAAAATATTTTTTAATTCAAGGAATATCAAACTAATGCTCGCTGACAAAAAGCCAGAGGCTATTGAAGCTTTAGGTTATAATGAATGACTTTTCAGTTTCAACATAGACCTATTCTGTGGTTTTAATAACTGTTAGAACTTCACAAAGCTAAATAATTAATATTCATGTACAAGCAATTTAACCTATATCATTTATTTTGAAGCTATGTACTTTATTTCTAGTCTATTAATGATGATATTTACTATGTACTGTAACAAATAGATACTTTACTATTTAAATTGTATACCGAAATGACGTCACGACATGAGCGATACGTCTGAAAATTTGCAGAATTCTAGATTGAATCGCTCTGATATGGAATTCGTTTGAATATAGCTTGGATGTTAAGTTGTAACAGTTCTATTTGGCATTTAACATACATTAATATATTACGAGAAGGTGCCCTGAAACTTTAATAAGTATGTTAATATTAACAAGGTCTAACGAACCTTGTAGTAGTAAACGAAATATGACTCAATGGAAAAGAAGAAGCTAAGAAGCTAAATTAAATGAGCTTTATAAAGGAATGATTTTTGATTATACTGTAGGAAGTATCTATCTCAAAAAATGTTTTTACTAACCAATTAAATACTGAATAATAATTTTCATTCTCAAAACTATTTACAGTAGGATAAAAATATAATTTTCATTCACACAAGTAGGTATTAGTACCTAGGCTGAAAAAATATTACTTACATTATTTACAACTACCTACATTATTCATAGAATAAGAACGTAACTACATTGTCCTTAACTTGCCAAATCTTATCGAGTTAAATTCTGAAAACGATGTTGTATTTTCTCCTAAATAAATAAACAGAGTTCCAACACAGATCAACTAATTTTGAACGTGATTTATTTTAATTGACACTAGAAATTACGACAATTAGGTGACTTATTCATATGCCCGTTTTCACTATCAATTCCTAATTTTTAGGTGACTCTTATGGTAACACTTAACAGAAATTTTGTTTTCAAAGGGGTCACTTAAAAATAGGGATTGATGGTGAAAACGGGCATTAACTTTCTTACCTAATCCCACAATTTATCACTTAAAAGTCTTGTAATTTAAAACACCGTTTCGGAGATGGTGTCAGTCTTCAACTCCTATGAGTGGAAAGTCCTGTGAGGTGTGTGGAGGACGAACACTTCGCAGCTTTGCGAGGGTTTGAGTGTCCGCTCGGCGAACGAGCGTTCGCTCAGGAAGTGAATCGGGTCCGAATTCACGCTCGGCCCAGCCGTTGAGGTGTCGTCGAACCGTACCGCGTACCGGCGACCGCAGTGGGCCCGGACCTGTGGAGAAACCAAAAGTATATAAAAGTATAAAACTTTTTACTGCGCAAATTAAAATTTCTACCTCTTATTTTTGCTGTTGCTAATTTGCTCGTCTTTTTAGGGTTCCGTAGCCAAATGGCAAAAAACGGAACCCTTATATTTTAAGTTTGGATGGAATTAATGTTCGTAGTCTTTGTTTTACTTGATGTTAAATGTCGTAAGCAGCTTTGAGCTAACGAGTAGTGAAGTGGCTACTAAGTTTTTGCTGAACTTTACAAACTAAATAAGTTCATAATTAACGGTACTCTTGTACACAATACCGAGCTCTACAGTCTTCGCTCAAACTTTCTGGGAATCACGAAGACTTGCAAAGATTTAATTAAAATACATAATTACACTTCCAACTAGGTGGACCGACGATTTTGTGAAGGTAATTGTCGCGGACAGTACCTGATTGCGGGCAACGCAGGGCCAGTCGTTGTGGAAGTCCTTGGGAGAGGCCTCTGTCCAGCAGTGGACGTCATTTGGCTGAAACGAACGAACGAACATTATTATGAATGTTGAAAGCGAATACTACACAATGTAGATATCAAAAGCTAAATTAGGTACTAAAATACTAAATGTTATTTTTAGCGCAATTTCCATTTTAAACTTTAGTTTCCATGCTAGTTTGATGTTTGAATTTCACCTGATTATAGAAAAGATATTGCACCTAACTAGGTAGGTACTGTCAAAGTTGGTTCGGTCCGGCCGTTCACGCGTGATGCCGTGAGCAAGCAAATAAGGATTCATTTTTATATATGTATATCAGAAGATAATTCAGTAATAATGAAATATTGTCAGTATCACCATTGTCGCCATATTATTACGAGTAAAGAGCTTGCACGAACTGCCTTAACCATTAAATTATTCTGCGCAATTTACTCCACCCATGCAAATGCATGGGTGGAGTAAATTGCGCAGAATAATTTTTCCGAGATTCCTTCATTTCTATTCATTTCGCGATGCCTCCAAAAGTTCGACGGTTTCAAGGGTCAAATCAAATTATCGAGTTTCTCATTCTACTCAGCAGACCGCCGACCGCGAAAAATAATGAGTTTTTTTTTCTATAATTGTTTATTTCCTTTAGTGTGTATTTTTATATGATTTACTGAATAACATAAAAATATAATGTGTGCTTCATAATATTATTTCCTCATATTATACTCCTGTATTATAAACTCCGTGCTCATAATATATGAGTAAAGATGAAAGGAACTCTGTCTATCAAAACAAAGTTTCTACGTAAGAGTTCCTGCGACAGACGTATGTTACGTTTTCATGGCTAAATAAATAATGATGTGTTGTGATCAAACCCAGGATAAATGTTTGTATTGATAACACATAATTTCTCACGTAACCGTTATTAATATGTATTACTATTAAGATTTTAGTAAAAAGTAAAAAATATGTATTTTTAAAAAAATACGCACGTGCGACTAAGTCAGTAAGTAAATCGACCTAATTCCATATGAGCGAAGAAGGTGGGTAGGTACTTAGTTTATAAACATATTCCGAATTAATTAAACCTACCTTTGACGCGTGTGCGGTGCATGCAGGCAATAAGTACCAACTTAAGAGCTGACCTAGAAACGGTACTTCAACGATGTTTGACTCGTCACCTCCTGAACTCTGACCTTACTCCAGAATAAAACTAAATCCCGCTACTGCCTTGGAACGTATGAATGTATCGCCATATACATAAACGTGACTTTACATGCCAACGCCAACGCGCGTTTTCAACCGACTTCAAAAAAAAGGAGGAGGTTCTCAATTCGACCCGTATGTTTTTTTTTTTTTTTTTTTTCTATGTNTAACAAGGCTTTAAGGGCTTCACGAGGTTGGAAATGCTGATAAGAAAGGAAATGGGCCAACGTGTGGTGACACTTTAATATAATTTGAATAACGTACTTATTTAGCGGTTCCTACTAACTTCTATTAACCACCTACCACTATCCTACCACCTACTACTATACGGCTACCAGCTTTAGCCTTTAATACCAGCTTAGAGCTAGAGTTGTAGGTTATAGCACAAAATAATAATTTTCAAATCAAAATAAACTTCCTTGAATCCACCTCTCAATTTTAGTCCATTGAAGTATCCTAAGTGAGAAGTAGCTCTAATGAGGAGTAGTCCATTAATTAGCGAGTCGGTTAACATAATGAGAATTATCCTTAATGCGCCTAAAGGAAATAATAATCATCCAAATATTTTATAAATAATATTTTACTATTTAAGTTTCAAGTTTTTTTTCCATAAATGCCACTTGTAAATTTATTACAATGCTTGTAACAATCTTGAAGGAGTATTTGATTTTCAACTGACTTCAAAAAAAGGAGGAGGTTCTCAATTCGACCCGTATGTTTTTTTTTTTTTCTATGTTTGTTACGCGATAACTCCGCCAATTATGAACCGATTTGAACAAATCTTTTTTCGGCGTATAGGTAATACCTCAAGGGTGGTCCCATTTAAATTTAATAAATAAGTAAAATTTTATAAAAAAAATTAAAACCGACTCCAAAAATCCTACACTAAAACGTAGAAAAATAATTACTAATTACCTACATATTTATTAGGACGAATTAATATTTATGTAGGTATACCATGATTGATACTTTTGGAGTCGGTGCAGGCAAACTTTACATGTTTCATAATCTTGGCACCGACTCCAGAAGTATCAATCATGGTATACCTACATAAATATTAATTCGTCCTAATAAATAAGTAGGTAATTAGTAATTATTTTTCTACGTTTTAGTGTAGGATTTTTGGAGTCGGTTTTAATTTTTTTTATAAAATTTTACTTATAAATTGCTAGTGTCTATTCTGAAGCACTCTACAGCTCTTACAAGGCAATTAGTTTCATGTAATAAGAACAGCTCTAGACTAGGCTCTAGCTTTACAAAAGGCTCTTATTCTTTACTAAACATTTTGTATTTTCCAGTAGGTACTCAGATGATTATTAAAACCTACACGAGCATTGCTAATAAATTTCCTTGTTGAAACTTATTGGTAAAGTGAATTATGTTAGTAGGCCGATCACAGACGATGTTCGCGAACTTGTACACATCCACAGGTAAATATTAAATATTTCAATATTTTAACAATGTAATGTGAAGTCCAAGAGTTTTTTTTGCAACACATTGTACCTACCTATAAAGAAAACTATGGAGTAAGTTTATTAGTACCACTGGTAAAAAGTGTTCATTATATGACCGAAGAAAGCTCTTGGCATTTTGGAAGCTCGCTTATGGAAATTCGTAATTGCATAAAGTAAAACATTTGTACACACAAATCTAGACGTGTCCCTGACCGGTATTAGGACAATAAGGTTGTTTGAAAGCTGTGGCATACGGTAACAACATTTAACTCAATTTTCGGGTACATACATATCGTCGTACCCGACGAAAATAATTGCAAAACAGCAACTTTTCAGGAGAGACGTTTTTGTGTTTATTTTAAAAAGTAATCACGGTAATGATAATTTTTCGATATGATCGTGTGTATGTACCTCTTATTGACTTGTTAGAACTAAAGTACCTATTGTAATAATTATTTTTATTTTAACTATGGCGAAATTATTTTGTACAAAAAATAAGTCGAAAAAATTCGTAGAATTCAAAAAATATTGATGCCATTCGATTCTTTGAAGTACATAATCATATTATACCATAGAGTTCCACGAAATCAAAAAGAGCAATTTGTATACAAATAGAGTAAAAAACTAATTTCATTACAACTAACGCCATTGTGGCTCTTTGTTTTCCATACATCGAAAAAATCGAGCGCCAATTATTTCCCTGGAATATGGAGTAGGTATGAGATTGTGGCTTTTGCATAAAGTGAAATATCTAAATAAGTATTGATTTTTTAATACAATTGTTTTACTGAAAGGTGTATTAAGGAATGTATTACTTAATAATGAAATAAAAGAATAAAGCCCTAATGGTCATTGGGGCAGTCTTCGTCGGGTACATACATATAAACTACACAATGTATATCAGTGGGTCGAACATTCTGTTCGGCAGTTTGTTTACCAAAAAGCTTTTGTGATGGCCTTTGTCCCGACATTCATCTACATATTATTCGAAAAAGGCGTCTGTGTTAGCAGTAGCGCTTAAAGTTGATTTTATTGCTTCACATAAAAGAAGGTCCTTGGAGTTTTACAATATAATGTTCAGATAAGAGATTCTTATTATAAGTCGCGTGCACTGCCAGAGAAACTTCATGGGTGCAAACTCTGAGGCAATTTTTCTTTTCAGGTTTTAAGTGAATCTCACAAGTTTGTTGATTAGTTTTTACGCACCAGGTGAGACTAGTTTCGTAAAAAATATTTTATTATCAAAAAATATTGGACACGTATGTTTTTATTTGTCAATCAAACAAGTAGTTACCAAGTTAAAGTGCGCTGAAGTTTCGCATGACGTCACAAAGACTTTTTAAGCACTCCTTGACGTCACGGGCCTTTGGCGCGCTTTGTCTCTTTAAATTTTCATTATTATTATGAAAACGTGAAAAGTACGTGTCGAGTATTTTTTGATAATTTAACTGACGGACTAATTCAAACACTTGCTTTTTCACCCAGGAAAACTCCCTTCTGTTCGGTATAATTTATTTGTTACTATCTTCATCATTACAAAAACGTTGCTCATAACTTTCCCTACAGGAAAAAATACTGACTGTTAAAATACTTACATAACATTTTTAGGAGGAAAATGTTGTCTATCTAGTTTTTGCGAAAGAAAAATGACAATTCACTAAATAAGTGGCTCTATGATAACATTCTCCAGGTGCTGCCAACATTTCTCGCTGAATTAAACCCGACCAGAAAATATTCTTTTTTACTACACTCAAGGGAAATAGTTCTGTAATTATCCTGCTTTCGCCTCCGAGATTTATTTTACCATGTAGTACCCCTGTACGACAACCCAATCCGCACACAATATTCAGCGTAGTAGTATTAAAAAACAAAAGAGCGGGCAACCCCACCCCTACCACGCTGTGGGCTCGGTGTCCGAGCGGTCTCATTCCTTTGTGCGCACGCGCAACGACCGCACGCAGTATAAGAAAAATGCTTAAGTGACGTCACCAGGACGTTTTTACCGACAAAAAACGTAATTATTTTAAGTTGTGCAGTGTAGTGACGAGAATTAGACCCAACAAAAGGTTGGTTGTAACAACTATTTTGTGCAAGTGCTCGTACATTTTTATTATAAGCGTTGTGACACGACGCGTAACTTTGACCCATTTTTAGCTCCAAGTTAACGCGCGATGTTAACCAGTAGCCATTTTTTTGCTCCGAGGTAATGCGAGATGTTACCCAGTAGCCATTCTTTTGCTCCGAGGTAATGCGAGATGTTACCCAGTAGCCATTTTCTGCTCTAGCGAGTTAATACGAGATATTAACCAGCAACCACTTTATATTCGGTCATTTTTGCGGGTCATTTTTTAACCAGTAGCGTTAATACGAGATATTAACCAGCAGCCACTTTATGTTCGGTTATTTTTTAACCAGTAGCCGTTTTTTGCTCTAGCGAGTAAAAACGAGATATTAACTACCGAGATAGCCAGGTATTGTAATATTATTCACTTTTACGAGTTAAGTATCTTCTTTTCGGCCATTTTAAAAAGCCGTAAAAACAGAACATAATGAGCTCATACAGAAAAATGTTGCGTTTGTACGAAACTACCCACATTAAGAGCTTGCCTTCTTGGCCTTACACCTTATGAACCATCAACCGTCTTGGAGCCTGATGACCCGGCGCCGCGGACGCACTCGCCCCAGTCGAGCCTCCGCCTGCTTTTATAACGACCGATGACCCTGTGGCCATACACATTGTTCAATGCTACAAAGGGTAACTGAATAATTTTGTTGTTTTGTATTTTTATACATTACACCAATCGATATTGGTCTAAATACAAAGGCTAGTAAGAAAGAAATAAGTATCAGATCAAAATTCAAAGTGCATTTATGTAGATTCATTACTTGCTATTATAAGGTCAGAATAAAAGATCCTAAATAAACCTTAGGCCGGTTTGTTGACCGAACCGAGTCGAAGTGGAAATAAATGCCTACTTTATATATGAAGTATGACAATATGTCGTTTTTTCTATGCAACGACTCATATTAACTGACATTGTGATTTTGAGTACTTATCAGTCTCACATTTTTTTTGTTGGAAACTTACAAAGATCTTTCTACATTTCCGGTCGGTCGACCAATTACATCGACGGTCGACAACTATAACTCATTATAATCCTCTAAAACGGGAAAAGAGGTATTTATTTGATATGACAACTAATCCAGGCTGCTGCACTGAATATATAATTAAGCTTTAGCCGTTCGCATAACTGTGTGAATCGAGGCTTTATACAGAGGCCGTACCGACAAGCTACGCCCTGCTGTATGGTATGATGGGCTAAGACCTATCACCCGCCCGCGGCGCAACCACGCCGCCTTCCACAAGCGCAGGCGCCTTTATTTACGCCGCAGCGCCGCGCCGCCGCCGCCGCATGCCCAGCGCTGCCAGCGCAACGCGGGAAGCGCCATTAAAGACCGACCAGAACACCAAGGTAACCCGCGTCCCTAGACGACGCGCCATCTATGTACAGGTATGTGCTGGCCGCTTAAAATATTTTTATTTTAAATGCAATGTACATATTATCCGGTTACAGAATTTATTGTACCGAGATACCTATTCGATTCCCGAATCGAACCCAGATGATTTTTTTCATAATCATCATAACCATGCGAGTAAACATAATTAATTATACAAACAAATAATTATACACGTCGGCGCAGAGACGTTGATATTAAGAATATTCTTAATCGCATCCGTCAACACGAGTACATTCTGAGATTACCCACTTGTTAAAAAAAAAAAAAAAATGTTCCTAGATGGTGGACTTAGATAGCGTTTATATAAGATGCTAAACAAAGTTTATGTGGTTTAAGCACTTCAAAAGGGATGATATTTTAACCGCAATTAAACTTTTAACAAAAGATTCATTTATGGTTTAAAGAAACTTATTACTAATATAATATGTTTATTACATAAACACGATAGCCACTGAAAAGCAAATAGAATTATGGTCTTATTTTAACGGATGCTTGTTTTGTATCTGAACAAACAGGCAACATTTTTGTTTGTCTCTTTGCGGCCTTTCTTTAGCCCTGATATTTTTACAAAGTTTATTTTTTTATTCATGACGTCTCACCAGCTTGTATCTATAAATAATAGATAAAATCTAAGAGCTTCCTTAAACTGTATCGGTATCGGTACTTAAGATGACGTCATTTTTTTCTTGTATTGGAAAAACATTATTATGTAGGTTTGTACCTACTAATCAATGTATGATTAATGCTAATAATACTATTGATAGTCTTACAAAGTAAGGCTTCATCATCATTATTATTATTTATTTAAAAAAAAAAAAAAAAAAGGTCAGTTTTAACTCCATGTACTGTTTTACAATTGGTTCGTATAAACTATTTATGTATAACGTTAGAATTCTCATAAGAAGAGATGCGACATCATGAAATACATTGAATCATTTCTTATCTTGCTAAATCTTTTAGACAAGCAAAGTATCTTATTATGCGTTAAAGCGATAATAACTATGCCTTTATAAATATAACACAATAATAATTACATTGTAATCAATGTAATAGAAAATTATTGACGCATCAAAAAATAAATCGGGCCGCTTGTAATAACAACCGGACTAGTGGACTTTGGTCAGTCAAAGAACGAATCAACCACATAAAATAAACTATGTATTATGTAGGTACCTACCAGTACTACCACTACTTGTAACCTTTAGTTTAGATTAAGGACATTTTTTAATAATACCAAAAAATAATGCGATTTTATTTTACGAATTGATAACGCTGCCACAAACTCATAATAATGAATGAGTCTTTCTTCCCTTTCTATGAAGTATAAATTGAGAATTAGTATTTTGTTATTTTTTCTTAGCATGATTATAAAAATTCAATCATCACAGTCATAATACTGAAGCTGACTGAATCAAGGTGTCTGAATAAAGACACGGAGTAGGAACTTGGTTTAATATTGTCTCAGAAAATGTTAGACGCTTTGGTTTCTGTACATGACATAAACCTATTTTTTGTTTCTTGAACTTTGTTTGATATTTAGTCATAATTCATATTTTATCGTCTGGCGTAGAGATTTCTACACGATTAACATGAATTAATTCCAATTAATTCGCCTTAGAATGGCGACCATTTTTTTTTTAGACGTTAATACGTTTTTTCACAAAAAAAAAAAATAAATAAAAAAAAAAAAATAATAATAATAAAAAAAAAAAAAAAAAAATAGAATGCTGGGGCAACAGGTACATCAGTAGTACCATATTGCCCATTTAAGCTTACCTTTCCTTTGCAGTAAGTTTTGTATTTGGCAGTCGTGGATCAAACAAAACGTACCAGACTCCGCTATACACTCCGCAAATAATAAATAAATATCCTTCCTTCGACATTTTACACTACGCTCCTAGTCCCAAACACTGAGCAAAGCTATGGGTCCTAGACAACGGATATAAACATACTTAAATACCGTTTTTATATACATAAGTACATATTATACATAGTAACACCTAGACCCATCACAGAAATTAAAATGTATCAATTCAATTTCTGCCCGGCCGGGGATCGAACCCGGGACCTCTCGGCATAGTAGTCCGTTTTGAAACCACTACACTAAATGACTGACAAATAAATATTTTTACAATGCTCAATTACATCATTGTACCTACCTTACTCTATTTTCTTAGCATATTCTAAAGTCGGGTGCATCCTATAATAACATTAAATAACCACCGCTTAGCAATATCGTTAGTGAAATCATATAATTTATTGAAATATATAATTATTTAAATAAATAATATAATTTATAGGTCAGGTTTCAAGAATCAAAAGATTGCTATTAAAAGGTGCTATTAAATAGAAACCAAACTTTTTCCTCGCAACAGTGTTACTTGGAATCCAAATTAATACTGTTTTGGAATACTGGTCAAACTGTATCCAAATAAATTAATAAGTTTTAATTAACCACATTATTTATTTATTAATTAAAATGCAAGTGAGCTTATGTTTTACAACAATCAGAGTGTTAGCTTTGCAGTCACTGTGATCGATTCGGTGTTAACCACTACCGTCGTCAAGCTCAGTTCTGAGATGAAACTGGATAAATATAGGAAAGGAGTGTCGACACGAGGGTGTTCGGCCCACACAGCACGCGACACGCGGCAGTATTGCCTGCGGTTTGCGCCGCTGTCAACGTTGATACAATTAGCCAGTGTGCTGGATAGACAGGATGCTCTGTCAACTGTCTTGGCAACTTTTTACAATCAGTAGTCGTACTTAACAGTTAATAGAAGTACAAATAAATGTATATAATAATACTCTATAATGAACAAAATCTTGTTGAGACCGTGATACTTGTTATTGTTATGAATAAGTGATGCAATACGATTATAATACAAAAATATTGCTTTATTATGTATTTAGTACATTGACATTTACTCTCTTAACCATTTAACATGGACATTGATCCATGCTCTAAACATCTACATGGTAAAATAAATCTCGGAGGCGAAAGCAGGATAATTGAATGATCAAACGAACTTACCAAGTGAAGTTCGATCTAAATTATCCTGTTTTCGCCGAAGAGATTTAAGGTCCCTCCCAACCCGAAGATTTCTATATCTTCTTCCCTGGAGGTAAACGTCAATGTCATCTCTTCTCTAAATATAATGAGACCGCTCGGACACCGAGCCCACAGCGTGGTAGGGGTGGGGTTGCCCGCTCTTTTGTTTTTTAATACTACTACGCTGAATATTGTGTGCGGATTGGGTTGTCGTACAGGGGTACTACATGGTAAAATAAATCTCTTCGGCGAAAACAGGATAATTTAGATCGAACTTCACTTGGTAAGTTCGTTTGATCATTCAATAATGTTACACGTGCTTTGACTTAATATCTTACGGTAAAAGTTCAGGAAATTTTATAGCTTATCAAGTACCTACTCATCTTAAAGTTACCGATTTTATTAGTGCAAAGCCAGATCAAGTTGGAAGGTTTGACATTTCTGGATATTGTCAACTCGTAGTTAATTCAATTTATCTATAGTTGAAACAAGTCATGGGCAAAAGCTAGCTATAAGTTAAGTAAGCGCATGTATAAGTATACGTTTCATTTCAAGATGGCAGCACCTTACAGGTCCTCCGGTCCATACTAATCAGGGCTAAAAGATTATTTTAAATCTATGCTAACAAAGTCACGGGCAAAAGCTAGCTACAAGTTAGCATATGTACACGTTTCAAATCAAGATTAGTACCTATCGGGGTTCTCCCGTCCATACTAATCAAGGCAATACGGTCCTCATTTGATTTCACCTTAGCTAACTAGTTTTGTGGTAAATCCAATCTCTTTGGTGACCAAGCTTAATACTAATTAACGATAATGTACTGGAAAGAGATAAATTGTTTTCGGTCTTTGCGAAAACGAATGAATAGGTGTGGCCCAAAAGATAATATACTTATATATCGACGGTCCCTACGTATATTAACGTATCTGAAAACGGCCAATTTTACAGGAGAGCGGTTTGAAGGTTTAAACATGTGTAGCTCGCGTTCTATTTATCATACATTGATGAAATTTGGTATAATAGTTTTATATGAGGTATATTTTATAAAATATGAAGAATTATCCAAAAATAATCACAATAAGTGTATTATTTGTCATTTACTCACTTATACAACGGAAAGTTTCTAATTACAAATGACGTAAGTGGTACTTACTAACTTTTACGTTGGAGTAATATATTTGTTTATATTATTAACTGCCACATAAGTAATTGTACACGGGAACAAAGTTCAGCTACTACTGACCGTAACTCTCACTCTAGGCCCATAATCCTGCTCGACGAGGCATAACAGCGTCCCGCCTCGTTTCCCAGATAGTAGCATATTGGAGACACTCAATACCTTAAGATTCTTCCTTATCTAAGGGGTCTTTTGACTGAAGAATACCTGTAGAACCGGTAAATTTTCTTTGTCAATAGTACCGGCCAGGTTGACAGCATGGCATCGAGTCTTCGATCTTTTTTGAGTTCGATCTTGTGGAACATTGAATACGACTGGGTACTAAATGGAACCCTTTTTATCATCTGTCATGCGGATAGTTTCATCATTACAAGAATATCCTCATAACTTTCAGAGCCTCCCCTCCAACCCTTCAGGTTCAGAATGTCCAATTCCCAAAATGTCCAACGGTTTCAAAACGTCCAATTCCCGGAATGTCCAATTCCCAAAATGTCCAATTCTCAAAATGTCCAATTCCCGAAATGTCCAATTCCTGGAATGTCCAGTTCCCGAAACGTCCAATTCCCAAAATGTCCAATCCACTATTATGATGGGTTTGTTAAATAAGTCCTCATAGGCTTTCTTAAAAATATTTAATAAATAACCATACTTAAATTTAAATAATCAGTTATTTATTTACAAATTATTCTTTCCTTTTTAGGTCAATAGAAAAAAATATAAATAAATATACATACTTGTATGAGTATAAAGTGCAGTAGCTTCAAATTTTTTCTACGTACTTTTTGCAAATAATACTTTTTCTATGTTTATATGCCGTTTTTGCAAAAACTAAACGCATTCGTACAGAAATATATTAATTACTAATTTTTAAGAAAGGCTATGAGGACTTATTTAATAAACCCATCATAATAGTACATTGGACATTTTGAGAATTGGACGTTTCGGGAACTGGACATTTCAGGAATTGGACATTTCCGGAAATTGGACATTTCGGGAAATGGACATTTTGGGAATTGGACATTCTGGGAATTGGACATTTTGAAACCGTTGGACATTTTGGGAATTGGACATTCTGAACCTGAAGGCCTCCAACAGCTAGGCGGCTTGCCTGGGCGCCACAGACGGCATTATGGTAACCTCAGCCCAGGGACCACATATATTTAAAGGCATCCCTGACACCTTCACCTGACGCCCACATCACTGTCAAAGCTAAGGCCCAGATCAAATATCTAAGAGTAAGGTCCTGTTAATCACCAGTGGTGCCAAGTAGTAAGCGCAAATACCTTAATTGTATATAACCAGTGGCAGTTCGCACTTTTTCCAATCCGTCGTCATGCGTATGGAAGACAGCTTGCTTTTTCGTGGCTGCTTCCCTAATTTGGAGGTCCGAAAACTCTATGTCGGAAGGCTATGAAGAAAGGCCGGGAGCTCTATACTGGCACCCTCAAAAGCATGATTCTGTCCCATCTAAGGCATCACCCTAATAGGGAAGGGTAACGCTGCCCATCTTCTAAGACCTTAACAGGGCCAGAAAGTCTACAGGGCTACATCGTCGGCTTTAACGCAGCGTGAAGAACGAGGTGAAAGCTCCGCCTTAGGAGGACAGAGAGGCCGTTTGACGTGAGATTCGCTAGACTGTGCTGTAGTCTAGTAGTTGATAAACCACCTCGCCGTGGCTAAATTGGGTCACCGAACCTTATTCGCACTCGTACTGAAGTTTAAGGTTGCTCGAGCGATCGCACCATGACTGGACACGGATCCTTCGAGCCCTACCTGTATTGCGGTGGCTAGGAGCATACGATACACAATATTCTTGCGGGATAGCATAGTCAAAGCTATGTGGATGGTAACAAAACCAGGATGGTTATGAATCACCTCTATCTGAGAAGACAAGGTGCCGCAAAAAGCTGCGGTACGATAGCGCGACTACGAACCAAGTGCGGGGTGCATTTGTATTCGCTCCAGGAAAGGTGAAGGTATGATTGCTTCCTATCTTCCTTTCTCAGTAATGGCCAGCGTAACGGAGCATTGCATAGATAGGCCACCGTCTGCTGACGGTGAGTGTGTGTACGGGAAAGCTGTGTACTTCCAGTTGCTCTCGTCCCAACTGTTGCCGTGTAGGTGGGAGGTCTTTGTCCGGAATCTCAAAGTTAGCTCTTATAGCAAGTGACGGTGCACGAGGGTATTTTAAGTGGGTATACCTCATCCTTCTGATCTGTATGAACGCAATATTATTATCATGTAAGCCATTATCATGTAATAGTAGCTTCTTAATGCAGTTAATTGAAACTTTTGTTTGTAAGTGTTACCTGTTTATATTTTTTTCTGAATGCCTTAATATGCTTGATAAATAAGTAGAATAAATTTTACGATTTTTTTACTTGTATCTTGTATAATAAAGTAGCATAGGAGAAGAACTTGATTGCGTTGAGTCTAATAAATGATCTTAGATACTTCAGTCGTGTTGTATATCATATTTTATATTGTTTTGTCTTCAATTTTATCTCCACCAGATATTGCTAAAATACAATTTCTCAGCGTAAAACACCGTT